>NC_083610.1:18469260-18788427 GCF_029168945.1 Cannabis sativa
GTTTATTGTTTGGAGTCAAAAGCCTGCATGATTACTGTTCATTTACTTGTTCAATCATTGAAGAAGCTAAAGCTGTACGGTTTAAGTCTAACATAATAGTTCTGAGATTGATACTTTTTCATAGTATGTGGGGATAGTGTTTTGATCAGATTAGTGTTCCATTTTGTGATTACATTTTTCGATTGTTGGTGTTAGATATTTCTCCTAATTTGCTCTCATAAGATATCTATTTGATAAAGAATGAACTGTGCACTAATTTCCTAGAGTTGAACCAGGTACAAGCCTGATGTAATTAAAGGGGATATGGATTCAGTCCGAGGTGATGTCCTAGATTTTTATAAGAACATGGTAAGTAAGTCTTTATTTAATTTTTTGGGACATTGCAATTATGCTTTGGAAGGCCATTAACTTAGCACTGTTTGATTTAAATTTTGTATCTTTTGAATATGGTCCATGGCCTTCTTTTTGGCATTTGCTGAGTGCTGTGTTAAACCTTACTTAGAATATCTGTGTTTGATTGCTGAATTCAGGGGACCAAGATATTAAATAAATCTGAAGATCAAGACACTACAGATCTACATAAGTGTGTTACATATATTAAAGACTCCGCACTGGGCCAAGAGAAATCTAATGTAAGTTATTTAATTTATTGTTATTTCCTTTCTTATGCTTTCTATTTAGTAAGCTTTAGCTTCATGTAATTCTTTTGGGTGCTTTAGTCAAAAAGGCATTCCCATGTTTTTTCTTCTCTTTTTCAAATAGCTGTATTGTTCTATTAAATTTCATTTTTGAACAGGGAATTGACAAATTGCTTTTAGTTGTACTGAAGAGCCTCATCCTTTTAAGTTTTGGCCTTGTTTATTATAATATCATCATAATCACTTTCTTCTTTATCATGATAGCTATGCATTCTAGTTGCTGGAGCACTTGGTGGACGGTTTGATCATGAGATGGGGAACATTAATGTTTTATACAGGTTTTCAACCATTCGGATAGTTCTTTTGTCTGATGATTGCCTCATTCACCTTCTTCCAAGAACTCACCAACATGAGATACACATTCAGTCTTCAGTTGAAGGCCCACATTGTGGACTCATTCCAATTGGGATGCCGTCTGGAATGACTACAACTTCTGGACTCGAGTGGGATCTGAGTACGTATTTTTACTAACATGTCCACTATGGATGCTTACATGTATTGCTCACCCTATTTTAGAAACCATTGATTTCTTGCAATTTAATGACTGGTTGGTGCATGTCATATCTATGAGTTTTGCTTAAGATATGACCAAATTAAACTAGGCAAACTTAATAATTCTGCTGGTTTTGTTGTTGCCTATTAATCTTGAAAAGCAGAAGCAATATGATGCACATTTTCTGACTCTTCTCTTTGACCATTTCAGATGATACGGAAATGAGGTTCGGTGGTTTGGTGAGCACTTCAAACCTTGTTAAACAGGATAAAATAACCGTTCAATCCGATTCGGATCTTTTGTGGACCATATCTCTTAAAAAGAAGTAATGTTGCTTGCTTGATTTGAGGCGCATAACACTTGATCACAAACTTGTCTTTCATTTCAAGGGCTCACTACAATCTTATCTGCGTAAGGGCAACTTTCATACGGTTCAAATTCGGATCTTTCTTTCATTTCCATTGGATTCAATATTCATTTGAATGTATATTATTTAGCACCATCCAATTTTCCCTTTGATGATTTTTTTTTACCACCCATATTTTACGGTATTGAATAATTATTATATTGGAACAAAACAAAAAGTTAAAAGAGATTGCAAAATGAGAATAGAAACATAAGAGCTTATATGTTTTACTTGTTGGCACATAGGGAAGAATGGAATTTCAGGAGTTCATAATTGAATACGGATTTCAAAAGCTTGTTTAGAATTATATCTCATAATTTAATGTATCACTTTTTTTTTTGGATGACTATTTAATGGATCACTTGTTAGCTAGATTTGGATTACAGTATCTGAGTGAGCGATGGTAGAATTCCCTCTTTTGCGTCTGCCACTCTTTTGGCTTTATTCCCTTCTAGTAAGTAATATCTTATTTCGATGACAGGCACACGGGTATTAATTAATTAATTATTTTTTTTGGTTTGTATTTTAAAAAGGTTAATTAGCAATTTTTCTCCCCAAACTTTGACATGTACTAAATCATGCTCCCTGAACTTTTTTGCCCGTTAAAAATTCCCCCTGAACTATTAAGATTGTTAATTTAAGGACTTTTATCTAATTTTAGTAAAAAAATTCTAACATGAATGAAAGTTCAGGGGGCATGATTTAATACATATAAAAGTTTGAGGGGCATGATTTGGTAGATATCAAAGTCTGGGGAGCATGATTTAGTACCTAAACAATAAAATTGAATGAAATTAGACAAAAGTCCTTAAATTTAACAATCTCAATAATTCAGGAGACATGATTTAGTACATGTCAAAGTTTGGAGGGAAAAATTGCTAATTAGCCTTTTAAAAATAATATAAAAAAATATTCTAAGTTAATTTTTCGTTAAAATAAAACTATTGTTAATAATATATGTACACAAATTTGACATGCATTTTTTATGTGGCCAGACATTTTTGATAGGTGTGACTTCAATAAATATGATTGATTTAATTTTTTTTTGCTACATAAGTGTGTATCTGAATATCTTATGACTAAATAAGTTATATATATTTTTTTTATATGTTTATACTAAAAATTTACAGTTGATTATATAAAAAAAAATAATAAAAATTGAGCTTAAGATTTTTTTTTTGTATTATTTCAGAAAATACAAAGTCTGATTTGTCAAATAATGAAAAAAAAAAGGTCTAATTAGTAATTTTTACAAAATACATAGTTTAAAATTGTCTTTACCCATTAATCAATTAGGGGTATTCATCTAATCCAATCCGCACTATTTTTCTCATAGTGGATCCGATCCGCACTAAGTGTGGATTTCATTTTTTTAGATCCAATTCAATCTGCACATAGCTCAAATTCAATCAAATCCAATCCACAAAAGTGCGGATTGGATCGGTTATTTTGAATTGGTTACTTTTTAATATTAAATTATTTAATATTTATAAAAAATTATATTTTTTCACATAATTAGCAACAAAATTAAACAAATTATAATTATTTTATGTCTCCAACAACACATTAAAATAAATAAAATAACAAATTCAAAGGAAAAAAAATATATATGTATAAAGAAATATTTACTTATATTTTAAATTGTATGTAAAAAAAAATAATATATAAGAATAGAATATACATTTGATCTATTGAGTTTTGAAATATAATTGTATTATATGTATTCGACTTTTAAATTACTATTTTCTTTACATTAAAATATTATTTGTATATATAATTTTTTAATTTTTTTATAAAGATGTATGGATTGGATTGGATTGGATAGATTACTTTTACATATCAATCAACATTCAATCTGCACAAGTGCGGATTTTGAATTTTCTAATCTAATTCAATCCGCACCGAGTGCAAATATTTGCACTTAGTAAATTAGATTTGATTAAATCGTGCGAATTAAATTGGATCGTGCGGATTGGATTAGATTGTAACTTAGTAACCTAAAATTATCACTTAAGGAGCAATTTATGGAGTGAGTAATAGTCTTTACACAAACAAACTTGATACACATTGTAGTCCACCTTTTAGGCTAAACACACTCTGCCTGAAGGGCCCACATAATGATCCAAGAGATCTTGAATCTTTCCTTAGCAATATGTAAGTATCTTGAATCTCTGTATCATCTTAAAATATTATAAAATATTATAGAAATATATATATATATTTATCTACATTATTTTTTATTACTTTATTTTTAAAATTACTCTAATGCAGTAATTTTAAAAGTATAGACACATTATTATTTAATATATTATTAATTTCAGGACAGATTGCAATGCAATATTTCAGCAACAACAAAAAGTTTGAAGAGTTCACTATGCATGACAGGTGTTACCATAGAAGGTAATGAGTAATTAGTATGGCATGAAAAGCTCACTGGTTAATAGCATATGAAAAATATTGGCAAAATAGTCATAGATAACATCAGATGTATCAGTTTTGGAAATGACTTTGATACCAGCTACATTAACAAGGAATTTTATCTTATTATTTGCTTTCCTACCCCAGGCCTTAACATAAAAAAACTTAGAGCATGTTTGGTATTGTTTTCTGTTTTTTATTTTTAAAAAATTATTTTTAAAAATGAGAACAAAAAATATTTTTGAAGTTTTTAAAACACAAGCCACGTTTGGTCAATGTTTTTTAAAAACAATATTGACCAAAAGTGAATTAGTTTTTAAAACAGAAAACAACATTTTGTTGTTTTAAAAATTCTTATTTTTTGTAATTTTGTTTTCTGAAAACTGTTTTAAAAAAATAAGGCCAAACAAGTCAAATTATTTTCAAAAAATAATTTTTTATTTTTAAAAACAAATTTTTTTTTTTTAATTATGATGCTAAACATACACTTAGTTTTTTGATCCCCAAATCCAAGCCAATAAATCCTTACCTTACCTTTGCTAAAACCTCTTCTTGCTCTAACACCTCATCTAAGAATAGTTTCATAATGTTTTATATCAGCAGCCATTTACACACTTATTACTACGTAGTGTTGTAAGTTTGTATGTGTCGTACTAGCTCGACCAGTATTTATCCATATTTTTCAAAAAACGGACTGTGTCGTGCTGTGTTATAGAAAAATATGGATCATGCTTTGCTCGGTAGGCCTGGCACGGCCTGTAGGCCCGATATTTTTATGCCATGCTCGGATTCGTATCGTTCTTTGCTCGTGTTGGCCCATATTTCTTAAACGGGCCAACCTATTTTAATCTAGATTTAAATTTGTGTTTTACTTTTTCATATTTTTTTTATAATTACTAAATTATATGTATATTTCAAAGCTTTAATTATATTTATATAACTTTTAAATAATATTTTACAAATAATTATATAAAAAAATTATTATTATCATTAGAATTTGAAAATTTACTTATAAGTACTTAAATTTTTATATCACACTCTATAAATAAATTAATATATAATCTCAATTTTTCATGTTTTAATAGTTTCAATTATAAAATTATACTATTTAGATTTTATTATTATTTTAATTTATTTATAATTAATAAATTCATATCTTATTATTATTAATAATAGGGTAAATAGCGGCATAAGTATCCAAAGTTTTGAGTTTGTAAGCGCCATAAACCCAATGATTTTTTTTAGTGGCATAAGTACCTAATGTTTGTAAAACTTTAATTTTTCTCTATTTTCGTACTCCGTTATAAATTTATTAAAAAAAGATTTGGAAGTAACTGATACTACATATTTTTCGTCCAGACCAAATAATCTAAAATTTGGGTCTTATATGTGTCCTGTTTAAGACAATAATAGAGTCTGTACTGATGAAACTGAAAGAAAATTACAATTTTATAAACATTGGGTACTTATGCCACTAAAAAAAATCATTAGATTTATGCCGCTTACAAATCTAAAACTTTGGGTACTTATGCCACTATTTACCCTTAATAATAATACATTATAAAGTTTTTAAATATGTCGTGCTAGGCTTTTCGAGTTTATTGTGTGTCGTACTTTTCAAACTAGTTTATTCGTGCTTCTCGTGTCATGTCGTGTTTAAGGACATATTTTTCGTGTCGTGTCATGCCGGTTTTGTGCACTATTAATCTTTTAGTATACTTTTCTTTGATAGAAATCTGTTAGGGTGCGTTTGAAAAGCCATTATATAATTGGATTTGTATGTAATTGGAGGTAATTACACAATTTAGCATGTTTGTCTGACCATGTAATTACACTGTAACTATGTAATTGGAAGTAATTGAGGGGTTCCAATTACACTCTCCAATTCTCATGGCCCCCCATGAGAATTGGATGTAATTACACCGTGTAATTGGATGTAATTACACCGTGTAATTACTAAAAACTTTCTATATTTTTTTTTTGAAGGAAAATGGTAACTTTATTAATAAGAAGATTCAACCATTACAATAGAAAGAAAATCAGGAGGAACATCATCCTCACTAAAAATACGATCTGGATAGAAACAAGAGCTACGAGCAAGACAATGTGCAGCTTTGTTTACAAAACGTTTAACAAAATTAATTGAGACTAACGGCAAATCGGCCAAAAGAGAACGACAAACCGCCACCTGAAGGCCAAAAGGAGAAGGTATCTCCACCGTGCTTTGGACTGCCTGGACACCAACCAAAGAATCGGTTTCAAGCTCAACCGGTCCCCAATGTTTCCTCTTTATCCAACTCAAGGCCTCCTTAACCCCTACCAATTCAGCCATAGCCGAATCCACACAACCCACTCGTAAAACTGTGAAGCCTTCAATGAATCGACCCTGAGAATCCCGAGCCACCCCTGCCGCACCAAATCGACCATCACTTGCAAAGATTGCACCATCGACATTAACCTTAATCTTTCCCATAACTGGTTTCACCCAATGCTCTAAGTCCTCTCTTGAACCCGTAGGAACAAGTAAAGACTCCATTCTCCTTTGTTGAGCATTTCTCCATTGATTAAGGACTACTCTTGCCAATAGAATAACCTCCGCCGCTGACATTGATTTGTCCCGCCAAACCACCTCATTTCGGGCATACCAAATCGCCCAAAGAACCATGAGCAATTCTTCCTGGGCCGTGGATGAGTGTTGTAGCAGAATGTGGCTAAACCAATCCCAAAAAGACTCCATAGGCGCATGACTCCAATTTAGAACCGAAAGATGCCAACAAGACCGTGCAAAAGAACATTGCACCAACAAATGGTAAATGGTCTCAGGCACCTGGTTACACATAAGACAAGCTTGGTCTAAAGGAATATGTTTGGTGGTAAGTTGAACCTTAGTAGCCAAACAACCAGATAAAGCACGCCACATGAGTTGGTGCACTTTGGGAGGGACATGAAGCTTCCATGCAATTTTCCATATCTTAATCTCAGACTCACTAGTATTAGTGATCTCTGAATGGTGCAGCAACCGATATGCCTCCCTCACAGTATAGAACCCATAAAGATCCTTATGCCAATACCAAGTATTAATAGGAGTCTCCTGATCAATGTTAGTTCGAATGATGATCTTTTTATCTCGGTCATTGAATATATCTGAAACCACCTCTAAATCCCAAGCCCGTTCTCCTACCACCATGAGGTTATTAACCGTCCACGTCTCCATACCAGTAGCTCTAGAAGTAACCCACGGTTGAGACTCATTCGCAAGCCACGGGTCAAATTGAACACTAATATTCGTACCTGGACCAACCCCCCGACGAGCTCCCTCCTTAATCAAAGCTTGCGTTTCAAAAATACTCTTCCATATGAAACTAGGATTCGGCCCAAGAGAAGCACTCAAAAAAGAACCCTGAGGATAATATCGGGCCTTATATACCCGACTAACAAGAGAATGAGCATTTGTAACTAACCTCCAAGCTTGTTTTCCCAACATGGCTAAGTTGAAATCCCTTAAGTCTCGAAAACCAAGCCCCCCATGATGCTTATGACGGCACAGCTTCCTCCAACTCACCCAACTTACCCCACGGTTCTGATTGGATCCCGAACTCCACCAATATTTGCTCATCATACCCTCTAGCTTATTACAGGTTTCCACCGGCAACAAGAAAACAGACATAGCATATGTAGGAAGAGATTGAGCCACTGTTTTAATCAATACCTCTTTTCCGGCTTTTGAGAGTAAGCGACCTTCCCAACTCTGAATTCTCTTCTGCATCTTATCCTTCAAGAAGCCAAGAATAGCATTCTTATTACGGCCCATGATACAAGGAAGGCCAAGATACAAACTGTTTTCAGGAGCTTCATTCATTCGAAGAAGATTACACATATCTTGTCTAGAGGCCGAAGTTGTGTTGAGGCTAAAGAAGATAGTAGATTTAGAGTAATTAACACACTGACCTGAGGCTTGTTCAAATAGTTGAAGCAAAAGAAGAACACTACGAGCCTCCCTTTCAATAGCCTTACAATAGATATAGCAATCATCCGCAAACAACATATGAGAAATTATGGGGGCACCATTACACACACGGCAACCATGAAGAGCTCCCCAAACTTCAAATCTTTTTATGAGAGAAGAAAATCCTTCAGCACACAAAAGAAATAAATAAGGAGAGAGCGGATCTCCCTGTCTAATACCCCTTCCAGGAACAATTGGCCCCATCTCACGACCCCCATGAGTAATAGTGTACGAAACCGTTGAGACACAATGCAAAATAAGATCAACCACCCTCGCATTAAAGCCCATTTTTAGCATGATGTTCTTAAGAAAAAGCCACTCAACACGGTCATACGCTTTACTCATATCAAGCTTGAGAGCCATATAACCTTCCTTTCCAACTCTTTTCCGCTTGAGATAATGCATCACCTCAAACGAAATCATAATATTATCAGTGATAAGACGCCCGGGAATGAAAGCACTCTGATTCTCTGAAATGACTGCAGGAAGAACATGCTTCAACCGATTAGCTAGAACCTTGGAGCAAACCTTGTAGAGGACATTACAAAGAGCAATCGGGCGCATGTCACCCATAGTAGTGGCATTTTTCTTCTTAGGGATCAACACTAAATTAGTATGATTAAGACCAGTAGGCAACTGTCCAAATAAGAAAAAAGAGCGGACCTGTTTGATGACGTCATTACCCACAATTGCCCAACACTTTTGATAAAAACCCGGAGTCATGCCATCGGGTCCAGGGGATTTATCTGGGTGCATCTGAAATAGAGCATTTTTTACCTCCTCATCAGTCAAAGGTTGCAAGAGAGAGTCATTCTGAGTTGAAGTCACAGTAGCAGAAATCCCATCAAGAACATCATCCATAGTACAGTTGGAACTAGTAAACAGATTCTGGAAATAAGAACACATGACATCTGATAGACCCGATTCCCAGTCAACCCAACTTCCATCTTCGCATTGGAGTTTATCAATAGCATTCATACGGCGCCGAGAAGAAGCTATTGCATGGAAAAATTTGCTATTTTTATCCCCCTCCTGAAGCCACAATTGTTTCGATCGTTGACGCCAAAACACCTCCTTCTGAGTAAGAACTTCAAAAAGTTTTGTCTCAGCTTCCTTATATTTAGAAATAGCATCAGGATCTCTACCTTGCTTCCACCGCCTCACCTCCTTCTTCCAATATTTTATACGAGAAGCAAAATTGCCCGAATAATCTTTGCCCCAAACCGAAAGAGATTCTCCACACCGTTGTATTTTCTCTTGGATACCCGCTAGATTATACTCCTCCCAACACTCCTTTACCACCTGATAACACAGAGGTTCCCTAAGCCAGCAATTTTCAAAGCGAAATTTGCGACTCCCGGGAGCTATATTATGCCGAACCAAGTCAAGGAAAATGGGACAATGATCAGAAGAATATACCTCGAGATTAATAAGTTTAGCCCGTGGGAACAGTTGGAGCCATCTTTCTGTCACCAGAGCACGATCTAAACGGACCTCTATCCAATTATCGGTTCCCCGACTTTTCTCCCAAGTGAACTGATGCCCCACAATGTCTAAATCAATTAACCCACACTCCCGAATAGTGTCCCGGAAGCCGTCAACTAACCAGTTAGGATAGGGATGTCCCCTTCTTTTGTCTTCTTGAGATAAAACATTGTTCATGTCACCAATTACACACCAAGGAAGAGTGTTTCCACGAGCCAACGTCCGGAGTTGCTCCCAAGAAGCCCCACGCAAGCTTCTCTTAGATTCCCCATAGAACCCCGTAAGTCGCCACTCCCCACCATCAGTAGGCCGCACCTCCACATCCACAAAATTCGTGGCATAGTTCAATACTTTGACGTCTTCCTTATTCCTCCATAGTAAAGCAACCCCCCCACTCCTACCACATGCATCAACCGCAAACATACCTTCAAACTTCAACTTAGCTCGAACTCGCTCCAACACATCCTTACGACACAAAGTTTCACATAAAAAGATATAATCTGGTTTCCTATGGGCTACAGTATCATATAGGAATTGTATCGCCCGTGGGTTGCCCATCCCACGACAATTCCAACTTAATGTACTCATAATGCCCGGTGGGCCTGGAAACCAGAACCCACCTCGAACTCGTTTTTTGAGAGTCCATTAACATCCATATCAGCACTATCCTCCGCTTCCATATCAACATAGTTAGGCCCACCAACCCCTTCATGTTGACGCCTTCTTTTGGACTCAGTAGAAGGCCCACGGCCTCCTTGTCCTCCATGTGGACCGATAATTCCACCAAGGAAAAGTGAAGGTTGACCTTTCCCGCTTGGCACATGATTTCCAAACACAACTGACTTGCCTCTTTCATTGATACTAGACTTGGAAACATTAGTCTTGTTGCCATTATGATTCAAATTTTCATTAAGAGGAATATCCCCACCATCCACCAAATCTGGAATATCATCAACCACCTTTGACTGGGGATTATTCTCAAACTCCAAACAAGGTAACTTCCCAGTTTGCATGGCTGGCCGATCGTCCTCCTCCTCTTGTCGCACCGGGGATGCATGGTCAAACTGCTCATCAGCCTCCGTACCCGTACGCAAATACTGAGAGCTCAATAGATAATTTTTCCTTCGTGGTTGCGCACGCATAAAGCTCCCATAAGGTTTAACAATCTCATCCTCAGGTGTATCAAATAACTTAGGACAAAAGTTTTCCGAATGACCTATCAAACCACAGATAAAGCAAAATGTCGGAGCAAATTCGTATTTAAAATTAGCATAAAACCACTCACCACCCGTTTTCTTAAGCTTCATTCGTCTTTTCAATGGGACATCAATGTTCACCGTCACTCTTACTCGGAGATAATCCCGCCAAAGACCATTATAGTTCTTAGGATCCGATTCAACAAAGGAGCCAATGTAGTTTGCAGCTGTAACGACAATTTTCTCCGTCATAAATCCCGTAGAAAGGCCATGAATCTGTACCCACATATCCAATTGATTAAGCTTTACAGCTTTCGGATCTCCACCTCGTGGAACTCTACCAAATATCAATGGTAGCCTATTAAACATTAGCTACTAAAAAATATTGTTTTCTCATGTAAATACTAACTATTTTGCCAAACAAGATATTAGGAATTCATATTAATTACTACCTCATATCCAAACATATATAGTGTAATTACTACACTGTGTAATTACCATCCTAGTAATTACCCTACCTAGTAATTATACAGTTACTTTCAAAGCCATTCTTAAAATTTAAATAAATAATAAAAAGGGACGACAAGTTGACAACATTAGGAAGCTCCCGCTTCCAGGTTTCAGCTTATGTTTGGCGGCAAAATCTGAAAAGTAAAAGCTGTTAAAACTTGGTGGTTGGAAAAGGTTTAGGGTTTTTCTCCCCCCCAAATTCCCCCATTACTTGATTCGTTGCCAAGAACGTAATCATGATTTTCATATCCTGAGTTTATCATCGATTTAGGGTTTCAATTCAATGGATGCGTCGTTCCTTCCTTCCGATTCCCCGACTATAAAGCCCATTAACAAGGCTTCGGTTCACAGAATCTGCGCCGGTCAAGTCATTCTCGATCTTTCGTCGGCGGTCAAGGAGCTCGTCGAAAACAGTTTAGACTCCGGCGCCACCAGCATTGAGATCGCTCTAAAAGAGTATGGCAAAGAGTGCTTCCAGGTTATCGATAATGGCTCCGGCATTTCGCCCAACAATTTCAAAGTCATTGCCCTTAAGCATCACACATCTAAATTGGTTGATTTCCCCGACCTTCAGTCGCTGGCTACGTTTGGTTTTCGCGGCGAGGCCATAAGTTCCCTGTGCTCATTGGGGAATTTGACCATCGAAACCAGAACGGAAAACGAGACGGTTGCAACGCACTTGACTTACGACCATGCGGGATTGTTGGTGGCTGAGAAGAAGACAGCACGGAAAATTGGAACTACTGTTACTGTCAAGAATTTGTTCTCGAATTTACCCGTCCGGAGCAAAGAATTTCATAGAAACATAAGGAAGGAGTACGGAAAGCTTATCTCCTTGCTGAATGTGAGTTGGTATTTAGTTTGATATTGCACTAACTTCAATTGTTTTTCCATTAATTCTATTTTTTAAATGCAGTGTATTATTTTTCAATGTATATTGTCATATGCTTAAGAAAAATGTGTATTGTCCATATAGGTCTTTAAGTTTTTTAAGTAAGATTAGTTGTGTTAGATTAACTTAGAGGTAAACCGTGATTGTCTTTTGTAATAGTTCTTTCATTTTAGGCTATTAACGGACTCTGTTATAACCATATGTACCTTAACTGAGTGATTTGCTACCCTTCACTTATACGAAGCTTTTGATTAATTGCCTTAATTTGGTTTCTCTTTCAATTGTCTGTTTTTGTTAAATAGGCCTATGCTCTTATTGCGAGAAGGGTTCGGTTAGTATGCACTAACACAACAGGTAGAAATGTAAAGTCCGTGGTGCTTAAAACACAAGGAAGTGATTCTCTCAAAGATAACATTATCACACTTTTTGGCATGGGTACCTTCAACTGTTTAGAGCCTCTGGATTTATGCATATCAGATGGTTGCAAGGTTGACGGTTTCCTGTCCAAGGCAGGGCAAGGTAGTGGACGCAATATGGGAGATAGACAATTCTTTTTTGTAAATGGTCGACCTGTGGACATGCCTAAAGTCACAAAGCTTGTGAATGAGTTATATAGAGGTGCCAACTCCCAGCAACATCCCATTGCAATTTTAAATTTTACTATTCCATCTGGAGCATGTGACGTCAATGTTACTCCGGATAAAAGGAAAGTATTCTTTTCTGACGAGGGTTCCATATTGCATGCCCTAAGGGAGGGTTTACGGCAGATTTATTCCTCTAACCATGCTCGTTTCGTAGTTAATAAAGTTGAAGAGCCTACCAAGGCTGTAAATTCTCCGTCATGTTCTTCTCAGCAAAAATCTTACACATCTTTGAAACCATTATCTCAGGATGAGAGTGGTCCAGAAGGTGAAAATATGGACCTTGTTTCAGAGGATGATAATCAAGTCAAAACTTTGGAAAACGAAGTTCAAGACATTCATGATGTAGAAAGATTCAATTGCAATATTAAAATGAAGGACTTTACTCTTAGAGGACACAAAATTAAAGAATCAGAAGACAGTAAACAATTCACTATTCACGATGATAGTATCACAACTGATCAAAAAGTGCTTCCTCTTCCGAAAACTGTTGATGGTGGCATTGCTACAAATAAGGATTCATATCGTTCAAGCTCTGTTCAAACATTACTTAACAAATTTGTCACTGTAAATAAAAGGAAGCATGAAAATATCAGTACAGTACTATCTGAGATGCCTGTCTTGAGAAATCAGAGTCATCATGGGCTTGCCAAAAATAGCAATTCTGATGTGAAATTCGCAGTTCCAAGATCCTCAGTAAGCCCCACCCTGGTTGATCATTACTTGGAGGCAGGTGAGATAGAATCGTCCAAGTATTTAAGAGAAGACAGGGCCACCAATAAAGTCGCAAATCCACTTTCTTCTGAAGGCAGTACAAATGGCAGAGAATCTCAAGAGGTATGTGGGTTATAATTTGTTTTCCTTCCAGCTTGGTCAATACTATTATTAGCATATTATTTTGTGGTTATCAGAGCTTTTTAATATGCAGAAGTAAGTCTGTTGGTGTTAAGTGATCTAATGGTTTTGCTCCCACAAGTTCTGAGGTTCGACTGTTGAGTCCCTCCTACATATCAATTGCTTTAGTTTTTTGATCCGCAAATATTGTAGGGTTAGGCGGGGATCCTTTTTTTTTTGATCTAATTATTTTTTCTCTGATGGACCCTTTTTTTTATATCTACGTGATATAAGTTGTTTTGCATTGCTATAATTTTAGTTCATGAGATTAAAGATTTTATTTGTATAGTACAGAGAAAGAAACTAGGCAATTTGAAGGATAAAATGCTCACAATCTTGTATGGAAATATAGAATAATAATGTCTTCAGAGTTCAGACAAATGCATTGAATTATTGTACACGTAACTTTTGGGTGCTTTACTCTTGAGTTGTCAACCGAAGTGTATTGGTTTTCCTGTTTATATTTCTCTAATGTGGTCAATCCTAATACTACATATGAAAAGGACCTCAATGATCCTGAAATTTGATGTATTGTGTGTGTGTGTGTGAGATAAATATTGCTTGTAGGTAACAATAAGTTTTTGTCTTATTATTTAAGCTTAAATTTGTTTTTTGGAATCAATTAGTTTTTATTTTTATTTTGGGGGATTAAGTTAGCTTGATCCATTTACAGGATATTGATGCTAAAGAGAAAGGAGTTCCCGTTGCTAATGTCTCATCAAATGCTGCATCCAGTGAGGATCTCTCTATTAATGTGCATGAAGGTGTTTCTGTTCAAACTCCTTTAGATTCTTCTAATCAGCTGTTGGTTGTTTCAAAGTGTTCTTCTGGTCTTGAGATATGTTCCACCTTGCAATTTAGTTTGCAAGACCTAAAGAACAGGAGGCAGCGGAGGCTGTCTCTATTGCACTCTAGTAAAGATAATCAAAGAAAGAAGGGGAAAAGGTTTATAATATTATTTATTTTTGAAATGTTAAGTACTTGAGCCTGCTTTACTCGTAAGGTAATTCATCTAACAGATCAACTATAGGTGCTATGCTGCTGCCACACTAGAGCTTTCTCAGCCAGTAAATGAAGATAGAAAGGCAAAAGATTTAGTTGAAGCTACTAGAGAGCTGGAAAGACTTTTCAGAAAGGAGGATTTTGGTAGGATGAAGGTTGTTATTTGCATCGTTTAACAGATTATATAGCTTCCTACTTGTGCTGTTCATAGTTGCTTGATTAGGTGACAAGATTACTTTTTTACGTATTTATTTTCATTTGTGTGTGGAAAGCTTGTTGCTTTATGAAGCATGGCAGAACCTTTATATGAGCAAAGGATTTTTCATATTATTAGTCATCTCATGTTTTGTCTTTTGATCTGCTTAAGATGCATTCTGGGTAGATTCTTGGATTTAGCTAAATATGCAGGTCTTAACGAGGCTTCTACTCTGTTAATATATAGAGTCAATTGAACCACCGTGTACCCTAACTATTTTTATATACAGTAGGGAAGTGATAGCCTGGTATATAATAATATTTATTTTGTAAAGCATAACAAGTCATAACCATTATGAAGTGCATTGAAATTCAGCTAAAATGGCAGAAGAAGCCATCTGAAACAACTGTAAAGTATAGAAAATGGCAGAAGTTTTCTAACTGATCTGATGGCTCTTAACTTTCTGCATTCAGAATACATTTTTCCTAAAAGACCTATATGCTTATTCAAACTGGTCATTCTTGTAGGTAATTGGACAATTCAACCTTGGATTCATCATTGGGAAGTTAGATCAAGATCTATTTATTGTCGATCAGGTAATTGTCATCAACATATAGGACTTATATTAGTTTCCTGCTAGATCAAGATGTTTGAGTATGAAATATAATTTCTTATAGATATTTTGTTGGTCAAGTTTTTTAAATATTGTTGTAATTTGAACATAGACAATGTTCTAATGACCTTTTACCTTTTTCAGCATGCTGCGGATGAAAAATACAATTTTGAGCGTTTCGCACAATCGACCATCTTAAACCTGCAGCCTTTGCTTCGGTAAGATACATGCTCTGCTTTATTAATTTTGTGAGACATCATCAACCACTCATTTTAGAGGTTATTGATCTATTGTGCTAATTTACTAAAAATTAACAGTTGATAACTCTCCCCTTTTTGGGAAAAGAAACAAAACCTTTACTAAACAATGCAAAAAAATTAGTATGTTACCGAAGACATTCCCAGTCTCTATGCAACTCAAAGATTGGGAATGTGCTAAAGCTCTGTTACCCAAAGCCACCTTTCATATTAAGAGCATTTTAAATTTTAATATGCGATTCCTTTGTAACTTCATAGACATGCTTTCTGATTTCAACTGGTCTCGGTTAATGTTCTGTGCGCCTATGCACAAATCAGAAAGTTGACTGATCAGAGAATGCTATTGCTGCTTACAATACGCATTCTGAAATGTGGATGCACATTTCTAAAGATTCACCATCATGTAGAATAAATGTTGTTGTTGTTAAAAGAATTGGTTTAATAGATAAGAGAACCTACCAGTGTTAGCTAATGTATAACATAAATGGTAGTACAGTTAGGTCTATGATAAACACAAGTGGTCTGTTGTTGGACCATTATTTTATTCTCATGTTTTTTTCCCTTTAATTCTTCTTTCTCTGATGATACTAATTTTATTCATATTTTGATTTCTGCAATTTTTGTGTTCAGGCCATTAAGGTTGGAGTTATCTCCTGAAGAAGAAGTAGTTGTTTCCATGCACATGGATATTTTCAGGTGCTGAACTTCTCTCGCTAATCTTTGTGTGTGATACAGTTATTTTCTCTATTTATCGTTGTCAAGTTATTATTATTTATTGTGTGTAACCCATGATTTTCTCTTATGAGGTTTGTGGTCCAAATTTTAGTTAGAATCTTCTTATAAATTTGCTAGAGTTCTTACCATTTTAGGCCTGAGCAAGTGGATCTGAAACTAACAAAGATAACTGTAAATCTGTGCCCTTAGATGTAATTTACTTGTAGTTGATTAATCTTTCTCTCTCTCTCCTAAAATGTTTAAAATTTAAATGCTTACAGAGTTTCAGCAGACTTGTACTTCGCTGGTTCTTCTATTCTATTATCACAAGGATCATAGCCTTTATCTTTCAGGAAAAATGGATTTGCTTTGGAAGAGGATCTAGATGCACCGCCAGGGCACCACTTTAGACTGAAAGCGGTTCCCTTCAGTAAAAACATAACTTTTGGAGTTGAAGGTAATACATTGTTTTTTTGTTTGTGTGTGTGTCTTTGTTTTAATAAATTTATGGGTAAGGATTCAGCCCTGCTTTAAGAAATCTTTAAGCAAGCTTGCATTAATTCTCTCTTATGGCAAGATGTTGATGCTTACAATGTATAACAGAGTACACTTTCAAGCAATGGTTGTTAAAATGAAGAGAAATTGACTTGTTTTTTGATAAATGATCATACAATTTCATGCAATTGTAGAATTCTTGTTTGTTTGTTTTTTTTTCTTTCAAGAAAATCTTTTTGATTTTTTGTATGTGCAAGAAATAATTGGATTGCCGAGGAGCGCTCTTGATTTTGCCTAATGGCATTCCTTGCTTATGTTTGGTCGCTTGATGTTGTGTTTGGTGAACACTTCATATTTATAACCTTCAAGCCCATCACTCTTTATTGTTGTTATGAACGCATACACTAGCATACATACACTCACAGCCTAATCTCAACTCTCAAGTGGCAACTTGAATTTTTTTTATGAAAAGAACTAGACAATTATTACAAGCCTATTGTTTTCACCCTTGATAGTGATTTTACTGTGCCTGGCTTGTATAGTTCATATGCTTGCCCCTGCATTGATGTGACATGTAGACAAAGAATTACATTTCTTTGTTTAACAGATGTGAAGGACCTTATTTCGACTCTGGCTGATGGCCATGGGGAATGCTCAATAATTGGTAGTTACAGGACGGACACTGCTGATTCTGTTTGTCCGTCACGAGTTCGTGCTATGTTGGCATCACGTGCTTGCAGATCGTCTGTCATGATTGGGGATGCTCTTGGAAGGAATGAGATGCAGAAGGTAATGACACTACTACTTCTGATTTGTTGATCTTCTCACTTTTCTCCAAATTACTGTGGAAAGAAGGGAAGCATAAAAACTACTATTGTGTGTTTGATAGATGGAAGGTGGCATATAGTTGAAAGGAATAAAAATATTGGAATATAAATGAGAATAGAAATAGGAATGAATGGAATCAAATTTAAAATGCATAAAAATTGATAAAAAATCATTAATTTTTTTTTTTTCATTTTGCATTGGAAAGATTTTTCCTTCTATTTTAAAATAAAATAGTTATTCTATTAAAATGATGTTCTATTTCATTACCTCCCACCAGTTGGTTGGAAGGAATAAAAACATAAGATTGCGAATGAGAATGATAACAGGAATAAGAATGAAATTAAATTTAAAATGTATAGAAAAAATTGATAAATTATTTTGTATAAATACCTAAATTATATTTTTGGAACTTTCGGAGGTAGCTGGCAGTTAAGTATATTAAGTCAATGGCCACGTGGCAGTTGCTGATTAGTCTAGGTCATTAAATTCTTATTTTTTATTTAAAAATTAATTTAAATGTACCAATAAAAAACGACATGTGAATAATAACTTGACACTTAACGGTTAGATATTTATGAAAGTTTTAAAAATATAACTTAGTTATTTATTTGCAACCGAGAGTTAAACTTAAGTATTTATAACGTAAATTACTCTTTTCTTATCTTGCATTGAAATGTCTTTTTTTTAATTTTAAAATGGAATAATTATTCTATTGGAATGAAATTTTAATAGTTTAAAATGAAACCTAAGGAAGGAGTTAAAAATGATATCTTTAAGTGTGCATGAATAAAAATGGTAAGAGTGTGATTTGTTTCAGATACTTGAGCATTTGGTAGGGCTGAAGTCTCCTTGGAATTGTCCACATGGAAGGCCCACAATGCGCCACTTGGTAGATTTGACAACCATATACAAGAGTGCAGAAGAATGATGCTGTTGCTGTTGTTGGATAACTTATTTAGGTAAACCTTGTGTAAATACATAATCTTGTGTAGATGTGTAATCTCATCCTTGGTGGACTGTGGTAGAGAATTATAAATAGTCTCTTTAGGCCATAGTTGCGTTGCATTGCATTGCAGTTAGCTCAAGCAATTTTTTTTGGTATATCATATATTATATCCTGGCACAGGAATTGACCTAACCAATTGAGGAGGTCCTTGTTACTTGAAAAAAAGGGCAAATGCACGAGAAATCAATTTTTGGTACCCCTTTCTCTACGAATCATCAAATTTCACATTTCTAGGATTATTTACAGGAATTTACCTCTTCCTATTTTTCTAACGAAAAAGATAATCTATGATGCCTTCTTTTTATGTTAGTATATGTTAGTTTTTTTTTCTTAGAATTAAATTTTAATTCGATGAAAATAAATGTTAATATTGCTTTATACCTTCAACAACTCTTATTTAAATTATAATCATTAATATTTATCGAAAAAAATTATACAATGTTGGAAACTTCTTGTTCTTTGGAAAGTTGGGGAGTGCTTTAAATAAATCTTTCAGAAAAGAAAGAAGTATTTTCTCAAGGAGTTATATAATTTATTTTGAATTGATCGAAATTAAATTAGAATACCAAAAATTATTAAAATCAAACTTTTTTTGTTTTCATCACTTTTTAGTTATTTTTTAAAGAAAATGATGGTTTACTTATTCATAATATTTTTTGGGGGATTTTTTTTAAAAAAAATATATATATATATATAGGGATATGATTTTGTCCCGTTATTGTACTTTCACGGATTGTAATCCGTGATGTACGGCAGCCGTCAGATGAGGAAGTTATTTGATCTGACGACAGAGATTGATCTAGGGGTAATTAGGGTTAAAAAGTAGAAACGTACCCTGACACTCATTTAATGTACCCTGAGACCCATTTAATGTACCACGGAATACATTCCGTAAAAGTACATCACGGTACAAAATCATATTCCTATATATATATATATATGATTGTTAAAAACCATTTAATTAATTTTAGGTTTCTACATATGTTATTTACTTTTATATAACTTAAAGCTTTTTCTGATTAATTTTAGGACTTACAACAAAATGAGTGAATTTAAAGAAAAAAATAAATTAAAATTTTAGAAGAAATAGTTAAAAGATCTTTTTGAGAGGTTGTGGTATACATCCTCTAAATCAAAAAGGTCTCCAAAAATTATTATCATTCTTGGAAAGTAGTTGACTTGCGAATGCAGGTCTTAGAAGGCTTGTTTGTCCTTCTCGGAATGGTCTCCAGGAAACCTAGTCCATCTCCTGGAAGGTAGTCCCGAATATTCAACTCCAGCTGCCTCTTTTCTATCCGAGAAGGTCTTTCAGTGATTGCCTTGGATCGTGACTCCGAGAGCTCTCATACTCTCCCCCGAATGCACACTTCCTTAAGCTGATGTGGAGACCTCGCTCAAAGAAGAGTTGATTAAGTTAGTTATTGTCTAACTAAGCATTAAATCCACGAAACATGTAATTTATTTAACTTAGATAAAGTTTTAAGATTAATGGAGACAGATTAATCTAGACAATAAATTAATAAAGCATGTAACACATTTAACATAAGTTATATTCTTCATCACAATTAAAAATACCTTTGTTAATATTAGAAATTGCAATTTATCACAAACACTTTGAATTTTATACTATAGGTGAATAGTAATCCTAAGATGACAATATATTAAAGTAAAATTTAATTTAGTGATCATCTAAACAAGATTAAATTAATAATCATGACATTTAATATAGAAGAATAGAAGTAATTCGATATAATATAAACTAGAAATTAATATTTATCATATAAATTAAAAATTCATATCTTGGATTTTGAATATATAAAAAATATTCTAATATAAAATACTTCAAGTCCGTATAACTAATATTTTAATATTCTTCAAGACTAAGATCATCCAGTGATCAATTTGACTATTAACTTATTATTTTACTTAATATTTATTTTCATCATGTTGTTCTTTTTTAATTTTATAATTTTGTGTTATGTTGTTTTTATTTTATTTCAACAACTAATAATTAGAGTTGTGTGAAATAATTAATGAATGTTAGAACTTAGAAGAGATAATTTTGATGCGGTTGGGGCATTAATGAGCCTTAATCCACGAGTCATTGTATTAATGAGAGTGTTTATTACATAAATTTTTTTGAGCGATCCCCTTTTCTACTATTAAGATATTTATAGGCTCGTGACAGTGGTAAAAAAGTCACTATTGTCGTGTTATTATAAACCATGCTTTGCACGATATTTCAAATATGATCTTAGGACATGATTGCTTACTTTTATGACGTGTTTGGGATGTTCATAGATGTTTGGTGAGACTAGACTTATCTCTTATTTATGACTTAACATCTCATTTTTGTAGTCGGCATTTGATGTATGGGTCTTGTAAAATCAGAGAATGATGAGTTTAAACCCTTAAACACGTTTGTTCAGCGTAAGATATTGGATGTTTTTTCCCATGTCGCATTAAATGTGTACTCAGTGTTTTCTTCCTTAAACAGTGTGTTATACTCCATTAGTCCTCCTGTATCCTTCTTTGGGTTAACTTCACTTGCGAAGAGGAAAAGACAAAAGATATCTATTGTCCAGCTAGACCCTCCGAGAGAGGACTAATTTGTCATTACTCCTTTAAAATAAGGGGAGTTCTATTTACACCCCACAAAATGATAAGTACACCCCATTATTAAAAAAAATATAAACTTAAATAATTTTTAAAAATTACTCTTAATATTTTTTTAAAATTTTTTTCTCACATTATTTTATGTTAATTTCAATACTTATTTTGATTTTATTTTCATAATTTTTTCTAACTCATGTATATATTTTTTTTAATTTTTTCTAAGAAAATTTTATATAATTTTTTATTTTAATTTTTTTCTCATAATATTTAAAATATAATTTATTTTTGTTTGATAGGTATATTTTTTAAGAATATGAATTGGAAAAAAAAAGGTTAAAAAAATTTAGTACAATTAAAGATATAAATTTTATATAAAATAAAAATTATTAAAATGGGGTGCCTTTAGAAAATTTTGGGGTGTAAATAAAATTTCCCTAAAATAATAGACTCCAGGAGTAATTAAGGTGACGTGTCCCGTAACGTGGGTCTCATTACCACCTGACTCGCTCCTAAATTGCTATGTATTTTGGGAGAAATACTAAGTAACATTTATTATTGATATTTTGTATTTTTAAATGTATCGTTGTTTTAAATCAATTATTATTTTTGTGATAAGTTTTAATTTGAGAACAAAATATAAGATTATTTTTATAAAATAAAATAGGAATTTTTTTTTTTATTTTTACACTTCAAAATATTTTTTTTTTGTATTTTTATAGAATTCTACATAGAATTATCTATAGCAACTAACGGAGTAACCAAAATTCACATAGCAACTAACATAGAAACCACCAGAACAATCTAAACCATAAATTAAAAAAAAAAAAAAAAGTTAAAAAATGGTATATAAAGTAATTTCCCAATAAAATAAGAGTTAAATTTTTTTTAAAAATATCTCACATCAAATTAGTATAGATTCAAAATCTAACACTATTTTATTCAAAAAAAAAAAAAAATATAATAACACCATTAATAGTGTATAATTTGATGGATAATTTAGTGTATCATTAAAGTGTAAAATAATTTAAAATCTATATTAATTTGGTAAAATGATGTACCGTTGGAGATGATTTAATAAATCAAATTTGTGAAAACAAGTCCGTCATATTTTCAAAGGGCAACGTTTAAATTTATTTTATCTTATTTTCGATTAAAAAAAGCATTTTAAATAATAACAATGATGTGTTTCAAAATACAGTAGAACCTCTATTTAAGAATACTCTATTCAAGAATAACCTCTAATTTGTTATAAAAAAATCAAGTCCCAATTTGGGCCAGTTATAAATAAGAATAACCTCTAAATTGTAATTAATTATACATTTTTTAAGTCCCGTATTACCAAAGTATACCTCTATATAAGAATAATTACATCTTAATAAAATATATATGTGTATTTTGTAAATTTATTTATGTAAAATTAATAATTTTATTTTAAATTATAATACATGTATGAATATTATATTTACTCTAAAATATTTCTATTATGATATAATATTAATGATTATTTATTCTTATTATTGTTACGTTGATATTTTTTGGTTTTTTAATTTTTTTTTCTAGTGTAACTCTATTTAGTTATAACCTCTCAATTAGAATATAATTTATTTGGTCCCAGTGTATTCTTGGATAGAGGTTCTACTGTAATAATAAAAGATAATGCAAATCAATAATAGAAAGAAAAGCTTTCCCATTGTGAAAAATATATAAAAGCATTTATTGAAAAAATAAAGTAAATAAATTACAAGAATAAATTAAGCTTAAGCCAAAATCGCTCTGGATCCCTATTCCCTCCATAGTTTAGAGTATAGAAATACAATACAAAGACTAGAGAAGAAGAGAGAGCCTTCCCTCTCTCCCTCCCAAAACATCTTCTACACACTTTGATTCTGGATCCACCCAACCTTCTTCACCTACTGCTTCTAGGTCTCTTCTTCTTCTCCCGATTTAGGGTTTTGTTTCTCTTCTTTTTTTCGGAGAAAATTTCTTCGCTTTTTCTGCTTTAGGTTTTTCTTCTTTTATATACGCATAATATTTGTATATGTTGAATTCTCACTTTTGCTTTGTTGTTGCAGGTTGTTTCTCTTCACTGCGTGGTTTCTGGACTGTTTTAAAAGATGGTATGTTACTCTCTCTCTCGAGAAATAAAAATTACTCTACTTTCTGTTTGGTTTTTAAGAAAGTAAACGAAATCTAAATTCTGAACAACAGTGTATTTATTAATTGGCTCTTGTGTGGTTTTGATGGTATTTTCATTACTAAACAACTCGAGTATAAGAAAATTTTCTTGAGACGATTTGTTTTTTTTTCCTTGAAGCTAATTTTTTTTTTTTGTATTCGTTCACCTAATAATGTCCAATGCTTGATGCCTTCTTTTGGCTTTGCGGTTCTTAATATTTTTGTATTGACCCTTTTCATGTTTTACTGTTTTCAGCTTCCTCTTTCTCTGCTTAAGACAGCCCAAGGGCACCCTATGGTAAGATCACTGTTCCTTTTGTAGAATTTTTTGAAAACAATGCTTATTCATTATAAATTGTTCTTTTATTTTAAATCAACTCTGATGAGTGATTCTCTTTCTTGTATATGTGATAAAATTAGTTGGTAGAACTGAAGAATGGTGAGACTTACAATGGACATTTAGTTAATTGTGATACATGGATGAACATTCATCTTCGTGAAGTCATTTGTACTTCTAAGGTATTATGCCATTTACCATTACCCTTATGTTGTTTTGTTGTTTATCAATACTTTTAATATTTTTAGCTCTTTCTCATGGAAGGGATTAGCTTCTTACCTGTCTTGAATATGAAAACATTTAGGATGGAGACAGGTTTTGGCGAATGCCTGAATGCTACATCCGGGGGAATACAATTAAGTATCTTCGAGTTCCTGACGAGGTATGCTTGCTTTTATGAATGTTATATGCTATATTCACTTCGATTTCCTAGACATTTAATTTTATGTATTTATTTTTATAATGCAAGTTTTGTCTCTTATTCCCATTAAAAGTTTGTTCTCATGTTATACGGGTGCTGTGTTGGTCTTCTTATTTACTTGGGTATTTTGGATATAGTGGATGATTAGTACATTAATATTCGTCACCGCTTGTTTATTTGTCTCTTTTCCGACTTTGAAGGAGGCATGAATTTTGATATATTTTCCCCACTTTATTTGTTCTCCGCTTGTAGCCTTTATGCTTAAAAAAGAAATTCTTGTTGATTTGATTGATGGAACACTAATTGTTTTTGCTTTTCAGGTGATTGACAAAGTTCAAGAAGAAACTAAGAGTCGATCAGGTACATGATTATGTGATTGTAATAAGTAGTTCTACAACACTTTACTCTATCCTCGCCTAAATATAAACAGCTTTCAAGCTCTTGGACCTTGTAGATTATTTTTTACTTGACACAAAGTTATCATCTTCTATGTTTTCAGATAGGAAACCACCTGGAGTAGGACGTGGCAGAGGAAGAGGTAGGGATGAGGGTCCAGGTGGACGGCAACCTAAAGGGATTGGCCGTGGACTAGACGATGGAGGTGCTAAAGGCCCTGGTGGAGGCCGTGGCAGGGGTGGATCTGGTGGTAGAGCTGGTGGAAGCAGAGGTAAATATACTAATATCCTGTTTTTCTTTTTCAAGTAAGATTGAAAAGACCTTATTAAATTGGAGTGTGCATGAAACATTTTTGACCTTTATGAAGTACATCAGTGATGTTTGGAGACAGTCATGGAAGAATTCAACTGTATATTAAGATTCATTTAAGTATATAACTGATAATAAGAAAAATCTTTGCTTGCTTAATATTTGAGAAATTCTCCAGCATTCCTTATATTTGAGATCTACACCAAAAGTTAAAAATCTTACTAAGGAAAGAGATCTATCATTACTTGAACAAAAAGTGAATGTGAAATATGTTCTGTCATTTAGACATTTAAGTGGGTCAGTACTTATTTTTAGTGCACACTATTCGTCCCATTCCCATTCATGAAGTTAGAAAGGAATCTAATTTATCTCGTCTGACATATTTATCTGTTGTCTTATGCTATCAGGTGGGGGACGAGGGCGTGGTTGATTTGGTGGTTAGTTGGTGAAACAAAATATTGGACCATTGGCTGCTTTTATAGGCATATTGGTTCCATGTTCAAGTCAAATGTCTCTAGTTTCCGGCCTCCGATATTATTTTCTACTGCTGTGTAACTCATTTAGAATGTTGCTTTATAAGTAGCAGCAAATGTAGCTAGTGTTTTTCTTTCTTTTTTTACTGTTTTACATAACTAGAAGCTATTTATTGTGTTTCATTTTGGGTGAGTTTGAGGAATATATGCGTGCATTTGCCAAAGTAATTCCTGCTTGGCCTTATTATTGTTTTTCTTTTATAAACGACTTTGTTACATCTATATATTTTGCTCCAGTTTCTTTTCATTTCGTGTTAGTTTTGGGTTGATAGTAGACTGTTTAAAATTCTTGTCTATAACTTGTAATTGAAACAAGACAATTAATTATACAGTGAACTCACGCAAAGGTGAAGAGGATAATGCATGGTTTTAAAACACCATATTAATAATAATAAATATAAAATTCAAAAATTACATGAAAAGTTAAGGAAAACCAATGACAAGATTGCAAAAATGGGTAGATGCTAGTAAGGTTGATGCCTAGTTTTCTTGCGAGTATTGGGCGATCTCATAACCAATGCACTTGAGAACCAGGACCGATCTGTTTGTGACGAATCATCTAAAACCCAGCAACACAAGCGACCATCTTCACCGCCTGTCCATCCGAACATGCCTGGACTGTGATCCAGTCCACTGCAGATGCTTGATACAGGCAAAGCACTTCTAACAATGCCACCATGTCCGCCCATAAGTACCGCTTCAGGGGAACCTATAGCTGCTTCTCCTTTATAATTTACAGGAAAGTAACCCAAATTGCCAGAATTTGTGCCACCGACAACCCAAAGTCGTTCCTCTTGTTCTGAGTAGTGGCAATCAACAAAGTAATCAACCTGCCAAATCATAACGGGCCAATTTAAACCTATGCGCCATGTTTCCATGAAGATTTGGTAGGGGCATTAGTCAATTAAAATTTGGAGAGAGATTATTACTTGATCTGAAGTCCATGACTTGGAGGCTATTGAGCGAGCATCCTGGAAATCGCCTTCATTTCTTGCATCGTTCCAGTCCCAAATACTACAAGCAGCAACAGTTAAAAATTGGCTTACACAAGATAAAAAAGAGAAATTCATCATAATCAATTTGGGTAGCTATGATGACATGAAACATAAGTAGATTAAGATCGATACCTCAAAGTTTCAATATGGGACAAACACCATAATTTCTGAAACTTATCTCCAAAAAACCCCACTTTTCCAATTGAAGTTCCCACATTAATCACCTGAACGTTTGCAATACCAAAGGAACAGAACATAAGTATACACATTGGCTCCAAAGAAACAGGGAAATGCATATTATGAGCGAGAAGCAAAGACAATATAAAAAGGCGCTTACTGACTCCAGGTTATCATCGTCGTTGATGTCACCGTCTGTATCAAATATGCATATCAATCCATCAACAGAAGCAGATAACAACTTGTTTGGCTGGCTGGGAATAAAGTGTACCTAGCAGATATAATTACGAATAATTCCTTAAGATAAACCAAAATAAATGAATGGCTATGTCATCAAAACAACATAAGGCACACTAAAAAAGAAACCACAGTTGTTTTTCTAATATCTTAAAAGTGTTATCCAAAAACACTTTTAGAATGCAATTTCTGTTTCACAGCCTAACAATCACATTATAGATCAGGTAAGTATTCAGTTATTACAGGGATGTATCATAAGCCACAAAAGCACCCAATGAATATATATATGTCTATACATACATAAATATATAATTATAGGTATTACGTTTCTATTGATAACCACATCTGCAATTCATCTCAACCAACTGAGACTACAATAGTGACCCTATATATGCCTGCAAGTATACTTAGTGTGAATTATTGGTGTCAAAGCAAGAAGAGTACATAGCCAATGAGCCTGTATACGTATGAACCAACCTGAGTAACGTCCTCAACATGGGAGTCTTCTAGACATGCAACTTGTTTCTTGTTCCTCCAATCCCAAAACAGTATCTGAGATTATAAATGTCAAGAAGCAAGAAATCTCAACAAGAAAAAAGATAAGAAATTTCACAATATAAAACAACAAAATCTCCATAGAGCGTATTCGAAGCACAAATACTAAATATCATCCCAAAACTAATACACACTTCCTTCTCCACTATAGAAGCACAAATTCAGGAACAAAAAACTCTGCAATTCATTCCCCTATGCCAAAAAGTGATGTATTTCTATGATAAAAGAACAAACATCTGAGATATGAAAGCCTATAAACACAAGCAGGGGTACCTGTGATTTACATCCCGCGGATAAAAGATTACCAGTGGATCCTCCAAACGAAAAGCTGAAGATCTCTTGTGAAGGACCAGCACTAATGGATGAAACCTGTAGTACCAACAACAAAGTACAAAGAGAGAAACTACATTTAGTCCCACGTACTAATTTTAGCAAAAAATAAGGAAAAAAGAACAACAACCTCTTTGAATGTACGGGTGTCCCAAACTTTAAGGGTTCCATCAGAGGAGCAAGAGTTCAAGACATGAGGGGTTGATGTAGCAGAGAAAGAAATGTGGTTGATTGTATCAGAGTGACCCTTACACTCTCCATAATACTGACCAGTTACTGGTGAGTAAAGCTTCACTACGTTCGTCGACAATGAGACCGCCATAGAAGTCCAATCATTCCTTCCATAAAAATGGAAAATTTTCTAAAACCCATTAAACTTATACCCTTTTGGTTCGATCAAAAAACAAAACAAAACAAAAATCCAACCAATAGAAAATGAATATGGAATTTTTGAAGCTAGAAAGAAAAGGTGGGAGAATTTTACTTGGGGACAATTTGGAAAACGTAGTCATCTCCGAAGTTGGTTTGGATTGAGTTTTTGAGTCCGACCCGATTGAGGGAATTTGGATTGGACTGAGGCAGTTCCTCCACATCCATGGCCGTGGCTTCCATGTCACTTCTCCGTAGGTTTCAGGGTTTAGCTAAAGCCAAAGGAAGCAGAAGCAGAGGCTTCGAGTCTCGGAAGTCCCAAGTTGGGTTTTAGGGTTTTAGATCTACTAAGGTAAGGACCACTGAAGTGACTGTGTATCTGCTTTTAAATTCTTGCCTTGTCAATGTGTCACCGTTGACATTCTTCGTTTTGTTATAAATATTATTTTCTTAAAAAATAAATTAATTATTAGTATTTTATATTGATTAATTAATATCCAAAAATAGTAATGTAAAATTATAGTATAAAAAATATGTGTTGTATATATTTTTTGAAAAATTGTGGATGCATGAAGGTTTTTATTAAAAAAATATTATTATAGAATATGATTAGTTTTGTTATTCTTAAATTTACTAAAGAAAAATAAGAATTATTACTTTAAACTATTTAATTAATATTGTTGTAAATATTTTTTCTTTTGAGAAATATTAGGTTGATAATTAATTGATAAATTTAATTGTTTAGAATAGAATAAAAATATTTGGAAAAAGGAAAATAAATATTTTTTCTTTAAAAATATTAATCATTAATATTGTACATTAACTAATTAATATGTAAAAAAACAAAAAAATTGAAGTTGCTACAAATATTTGGGAACTTGAATAAATCTTCAAGAAAAAAAAACATTCTAACAAATATCAACCAAAACATGACTTCATGAATATATAAAAAATACGTAAAGTAAATAAAAGTTTGGGTCCGTGTCCCGAGTCTGGGTCCAAATTTGGGTCCGGGTCCCGAGTTTGGTCTGAGTATCGTGTCTGCATCCGTGTTCGGTCCCGACTTCAGGTCCGGATTCCAAAACTCGAGTCCAGTCCCAAGTTCGAGTTAGAGTTCAGGTCCCGGGTCCGGGTTTGGATCTGGGCGAATTTGGGTCTGAGTGTGGGTTTGGGTCCCATTCTCGGTTCGGGTTTGGGTTCGGGTCCCGAGTCCAAGTCCAATCTCGGGTTTGGATCTAGGTCTGAGTTCGGGTGCGAGTTCGATCTTAGGTTGTCCTGAGTCAGGGTCTCGGGTCCAAGTCTCGGGTTTGGGTCTGGATTGGAGTCCGAGTCTTGAGTTCGGGTCCGGATCCTGGGTTCGAGTTTGAGTGTCCGAGTCTAATCCTTGGTTTGGGCCCGAGATCTAAGTTTGGATCTCGTACATGTCTAGTTCGGGTCCAAGTCCAGGGTTCTTGAATTAGACATTTTTTAAAAAAAATTAATATGTTGAAACCGGATTGGATCTTATCTGATTCAAAATAAAAATTAGCAAGGCAAAACAAATCTGATTCAAGATCCAATAAGTATTCGAATGTTTCGGATCAGAAGTGATCTGTCGGATCAAAACTCAGACCCGCTTCATATAAATGGATTTTTTTAACATATCTAAATAAATAGAATTTACTCTCAAACTATGACATGAATAAGATTTTATCCCTTAAATTATTTATTTGTAAAAAATATCCTTTAGATTCAATGGCATTTCGTTCACTTTTACAAATAGTTTAGTTAAAAAAAAAATATTACATAAAATAGGTGTAATTTGAACATTATATTTGATTGTAAAATTATTAACTACATCAAATTTGCTATTAAAAAAAATTATTAATTACATCAAAAAAATATCTAAAAAAAAAGAAACAAATGCATTTGAAATAGCTTGAGGAATTTTATTTTTAAAAAAACATAATTCAAGAAGCAAAATTCTCAGTCGTAAGTCTTTTTTTTTTTTGAAAGAAATTATACTTATAATAGATAACAAATCAATTAGACCTCTCGATTATTACATAGTAAGATTACAAGGATAGTTGAAAGTGAAATACAACCAAATCTCTTGTGGGAAATACAACCAAATCTCTTGTGGATAAAAACACACTAAGCCACATTATGAGCAGCAAAATTACAAATTCTACTAATGTTAACAAAAATACAACTAATAAACAAAAAAAAAAAAAGACCTAAAACACAAAAAAAAGTATAATTCTCGCCCAATGAGATAAGTACCATCGAATCATTCTCTCAATAAGAAGCTTAATTATAATATGCTCATTGCTCAGTTTTCAAATCATCTAAATCAGAGCACAAGTAGAATGGTATACCCTCCAGAGAGGACCCTATTTTTATTTTTTAAGAAAAAACTGACAAAGAGACCTCATGTAGACTGGCAAAACTAAAATTAAATCGTGGTTTACGCTAAAGTTTTGATCAAACTAAAACTCAAAACCATAAAATGTCCGTTAGGTATGGTAAGAACATAAAAATGTTTATGCCAGATATCCCATATGAATGATCCAGCAAATATGATATTTATAAAGTGTAATCTAGTTCCTTGGCATCTTATATTTATAAAAATGTTTTTGAAACTATGATATTTTCAACTGTCGAATCTTTTCTCCAAAGATGTATAAATTTTACTGAAAGAAGATAAACAATAAACGACCCAGTTACCTCAACTACTGCATATAGAGTAAATGGGTATAACAAAAATCATAATAGCATCCACTAATATAAAACCAAGAGGTAAGAATACAACATCCCCACTATTTTAAGTCTATGCCAGATATCCCATATGAATGATCCAGCAAATATGGCAAATATCCAACCTCAGAAGAAAAGTTAGAAGACACACACCAACCCCTCCCTACAAACGAAAAAAATCATCTCGCCACTCACCACACAGCCATGGTTGACCGCATTAGTAGTTTTAAACCGGAACAACACTCATGTGCTGGGTGCAGCTTCCTTTTTCTCATCTGAAGCACCGACTTCTGTCGTATCAGCAGCTGCAGCTGCTGCCGCTTTCCCATCTCCCTTTGACACTTCTTGCTCTGCAACACACATGTAAACATTACATTTCTATCAACAAAATACAATAATCCCAACATAGAAGGTGAACACTTCTAAATGATCAGCCACCATTTTCCTTAAAAGCAATTAAGAGCTTTTTAATCCAGTAAGATCGAATTTGAATAAGAAGAAAAAATACAGCTGGCCTAGTTACCTTCGTCGTCACTATCCTCAAAATCCTCAGGCATCCCCATTCCACCCATGCCACCCATTCCCCCCATGCCACCCATTCCACCCATGCCACCCATGCCACCCAGGCCTTCCAAGCCCGCCATGCCACCGAGTGCTTCCATGCCAGGCATGCCCCCCATGCCGCCCATACCGCCCATGCCGGGCATGCCACCCATACCGCCCATGCCGCCAAAATTCTGGGAAAATAAAGCAAGAGTCAGTATAAGCACACAATCAGAGCTACTTCAGATACAAGAAAGCTTGTGAACTGATGAATACTAACCGAGAAATCCATTCCCCCTAAATCTGCGTCACCGGCAGGAGCACCTAATTAAATGAGCAAACAAATCATCATATGACAACCCTGACCAAAGCCGAAAGTAGAAAAAATGACAAATAGTATTAGACATTAGTATTACCACTATCATCATCTTCATCTACCCACTTATCCCAATCTACTTTAACATTGTGGGGTGTCTTTCCATCTCCACGCAAAAGCTTCTTCCACCAAGCCTTCTCTGCCTTCTCCAAGACACAGAATATACTCCTCACTCCAACATTAATTTTGCTTTCCTGTACCATGCAGAAATCACAAGTCCAATAAGATTCCCAATTAACAGGGTACATAGTACAATGCTACTAGAAGTAAGCACAATTTCAACCGCTTACCTCCACATTGACCTTATCAAAGAGTTCCAATTTCAGTTCATAAGCTTGGTTACCAGAACCGGCGGCACTAGCAGAAAAGGTAAAAACTCCTTCTGGATCAAGATCAACCTTGGCGTCTTTTGCATCAGGAAGTAGAACTGTAATATAAACCTTGTCTACTCTCTGGGCCCACTTCACTTCAGGATGACGACTACAAAATTTGCGTAAGTCTAATTAGAGGGCGCATCAAATTGAAAAGGCAACAAAATAAATATGCAACTCGGATGGTAATGGACTTAAAATTATCAAAACAACAACTATAAATACGGAAACTAAAGATAATTGCTTATACCCAAGACTCATAATTACCAACTCGTTATTTTGGTCTACACAAATAAAATAGCCTGAGTAGCATTACTCAGGCTCATGGGCTGCAGCCCAGGATTGGATAAGTGTAATAATCACCTTCCTTGTAAAAACATACCACTTCCAAAAACAACATACAACAAAGCTTTTGTGAGAGAGCAAAACCACAAACTCGATCGCAATTGAAAACAACCTTAAAATCACCATTTCAAAATAATTTCCCCCAAAAGACATCAAAATGAATAAAATTACCGATATATACATATCAAATTCTCCCCTTAACAAAAAAAGGACAGAAATGAGTTACGCCAAAATCAAACAACCATTTCCAAACTTTCCATATTTCAACATCGTGAATCACAAACACCAAATCATTATCAAAAAAAGATAAATATATATATAAAAAAAAAAAAAGTTATTCATTTCTATCTAAAAAATCCCAAGTTTTCTCCGTAACGAAATACGAACAATAACAGACGGTAAGTATAAAATGAGAGTGGCAATACTGTAAACAGGAATAAGGGGCGGAGAAGAAAGTTATGATTACCTCATAGTTTCCGGTAAGGGGAAAGAAACTGTAAACCCTAGAAAGAGAGCAAAAGAAGAGAGGAGAGAGCAGTGGGGGTAGAGAGATATTTAAGAGAGGCGTACTCGAGAGTTCTAGTACTTTCTTTTCTTCTCCTGATTTTTTTGATAACCTAGAAGAGTGAAGTAGAATGTGATCTCTGACAAGTTTATGACGCTCATTTCCTTTATCAAACTACCTATGGATCATTAATCTATCAACCATTACCCAATGGGCCCAATGGGCCCAATGCCAATCCCAACCCTTCAACGCTTTAAGCCCATTTCACGTATACTTGGGATCTATATTCAAGCAAAAGGGGCTCCACCAAAATCACTTAAATGAAGTTCCTTTTTTTTTTTTAACTTACAACAATACCGGAATTTTGGTTAATTTTTACAAAAATACTGTTATACGGAAAAGTTTTCAAAAATACTGTATTTTTATAAAACACCAGTAGAAACAGAACAACTCAAAATACCAGTAGAACAACTGAAAAACACCAGTAGAACACCAGTAAAAACTTAATACAGTATACTGCAGTATGAAATTTATAAAAAAACACAGCCTGACAGTATTTTTATAAAAAAATAGCAAAAGTTAGTATACCATATAAATTTCCTTTTTTTTTTTTTTCATTTTAAAGACACCTTTTTTTTAATGGTTAAAAATAAGGGGATTTTTTATTTATATACGTTATATTATAAGTATTAACAAATATAACGATAATAATTTAAATCATATTATAAGCGCTAATGCTATACCTATATAAAAATAAATGCATGCAATTTCCTTGGGCCTGGGCCACTATTCAATAGCGCATCTTTTTTTTTTTTTTAATGCATGACCATTAACCTTTATTAATTTTTGATTATTTTTTTCTTCTTTTCACTTTTTTTTTTTTAATGGAATTCATTCAATTCAAATAATTATAAAGGAAATGGCTTATCAAACCAAAGAGTTCGACGAATACAAAGGAACAAAACTCCAATCCGCTTAGCACTCGCTTTAGAATAACAACTACACTATTAATTATTTTGATTAAAAAATAGTACTAATATGACCTACTCTTTAAATGAATTATTTTAACACGTGGGAAGCATATAATTTTACACCATCACAAAATAAGATGTTTGAAACTAAAAGTAACTATTTAGTTTATTTAATAAATTTTTAAAAAATAACCAAACTTTATACTCAAACAAATTCATGAATATATATACCATACTAAAAGTATATATATTTTTTTTTTTTGAGAAACATATTAAAAGTATTTTTTTTTTTTTGACAATATATTAAAAGTATTTTTGATTGTACTAATCTATAAAAATAAAATTAATTTTATACTTAAGAGTTACTAAATGTTATTAAAAAAAAGAATAAGACACTAAGATGTATACTAATTGATTTCTATTTAATAAGTTCTATTTCGAAATCATATTATCTTATATACATCCTTCTTATCTACTAATTAATTACTTTAAAATTATAGTTTCATCTTACCTACCAATTAATTACTTTTAATTTTAAGACTATACTTTTCTTTATATTATGCTGTTGATCAAGATGTATTTATATTATTTATATATATAAATATATATAACTTTTACGTTACTTTCAAATATATTTAAAATTAATAATACATTAAAATGTAATAAATTATTATATAGTTTCTTAGTCAAATTTATCATTTGTTCTATAATGTTTAAAATACTATCTAGTTTCTTTATAAGTTATTTTTGAAATTATCAAAATTGTTCATTAAAATAAATTAATGTTAACAATAATTTAATTAATTTCAATCATTACATAACAAAATATTTACTTTTAGTAACTTATAAAAATAGTTGGTATTTAGTCATTTAAGTTTAAGTGTTAAATATGTATATATATATATATAAAATATATAACTTATTATATAGTTTATTAGTAAAATTAGTATGTATAATAATTTTTATAGCAACTAATTTTATTATACTTAAGATACCATTTGGTAACTTTTTAAATTTTTATATTAACATATCAAAATGCTTTATTATATAAATTTGTTATTAATATATCATATCGTAACTTTTAAATATAATATAATAAAAGATTTTATAATAATTTATAATCTTATATATAATTTGCAATTGAAATTGGTATACATAATTAATTCTTATTAATGTTATGGCAGGTTACTATAAGTGTCTTATTCTTTCATATTTAAATGTAGCATGATAGTATCTAAATAAGTTTATTTTATTATGTGATTTCGATAATTATTTTTTAAAAATATATATAAGGAAACTAAATCGTGTCTTAAGTACCACATAATTAGTTACTTACAAAAATATTATTTTAGTTAATATTATGTTGTCTTATTGTTTAAAATATTTTAAGTTACATTTACTTGTAGTAATAACATTTTTATTACCTCCAAAATTTAGTTGCGAATATAATGATAAGGTACAACAAAATATAAGTACTTACTGTATAACTTATTAATAAAATTAATAGATGTAATATAATGTTTAAGATACTATTTGATTACTCATAATTTTTTATATTCATATTAAATAAATTTATTTATATCATTTAGTAACTTTTTTTTTTTTATGTAAATCATTTGGTAACTTTATTATAAAATAACAAAAAAATTAATTAGTCTATGATACTAGTTTGTATTTTTTTTTTCTTTTAATTATGAATTTAGGTTACGTTTTGTTAACAAAATATTTGTTTTTATAAAAAAACCTAAATGACTTTGACAACAGTAGTAACTTATTTTACAATATCTTTTTTATTAACTCATAAAATTGATTTGTATATTAAATTTTATTTGAGTTCATAAAAAATAATTAAAAAGTTACATTTTTTTTATAAAACCTATTTAAATGGTTCGATAAAATTGATTTATTTAGAATTACTAATGAATTTTTTAAATATAAATAATAAAATACTTTTTAGTAATCACTTAATATCAAATGATTTGTTGGTTTTAAAATTTGGTTAATTGAATAAAAAGAAAAAAAAAACTATTTTTTTTATTTGCATATCACAATATTTAATTAAAAAAATAAATTACAAGGATATAATTTTTAGCTCTTGCTCGTGAAGTTTAAAAAATTTATATCGAATTTCAAAAAAAAGAAAAAAAACTGAATGTCATTATATAAAAAAAACCTAAAAGAGTGAAGTAATACATTGACAAAAAGACAAAAATAAGTAAAATAATTAGTGAAGTGGAGAGTGAAGTTAATGTCAGGAAAATTTGTTTTCGGTATACGCGCATAAGCAATTTATTAAAGAAATTCGGTATTTTATACAACATTAAAACATTGAAGTCTATTTTTATAAATTTTTTAGAAAATACGTATTTGTAGGTAATTTTCTCTAAAAATAACTTCTTTAAGTATTAATAACATTTTTATATTATTTAGGTATGTTTCGATACTCTTATTTATATTATTTCTCATTTTTTTTATATTTTTTTCTTTTTTTCAAACTTTAAAAATAATTTCTGATTACGTGGTTACTTGGATGAGCATAAAAAAAAATGTTGTTATGATATATTCTTCAATGTAAACATGTGGCAAGCATATATATTTTTTTCACTATTTTCAAAAAAAAATTATTTGGTTACTACTATTGGGCCCATCTTCCCTGTCCTTAGGTCCAAGTATGACATCAAACTAGCATTGGGCCCCTATCGGGCTCTTCGGGCCATCATCCATATCTTTAGATCCAAGTTTTAGTCGGACTAGCATTGGGCTCCATCGGACTAGAAGAAAAAAATCACAAAAACAAAAAAAAAAGAAAAAATGCAATAGCAACCATTTCAACACACAAAACAACAACAAAAAAAAAAATAGCAACAACCCTATTTCAAGAATCAAAATAATATTCTAAATTAAATATAACAATTAACAACAAAAAACAAAATAAGGAAATCACTTATCCACTGTCCCCGTCGTGCCCGTGCTACGACAAATAAAAAAAAATCCTACCACCAATGCACCTTAAATGTGAGCTTGGAGTAGCTAAGAGTAACTAATATCTTTATTTTTTGCAAAAATTTAAAGTGATTTGATGGGGGGAATGATAGATTATTGGGTTTGTGAAGTTAGAGAAGAGAGAAAGAGAAAGAAAAGATTAGGAATAGATTTAAGTGTAGGAAGTGTATTTTGGGGAGAGGAACAAAGTATACCTATTCTAATATTATGGCTTAACTTTGGTTAAGTTTTCATTTTTCACCTAATTTATTCGTTTACTCAAATTTTCCTATCATATTTGCCTATTTTTCTAATAACAGGCTTTTATTTCAATTGCACATATTATTTAATAATTTACTATAATATTAATTTATTACTAATTTTTCATGTCTAATACATTATCACAATTACAACAACTACTGCTGCTGATGGTGCATCATGATTAATACTTTCATGGAATTGTTAGATGATTGTCTATTTGATTTGTTTTGTATTATTGTACAACCTTTTTTATTTGGACTATGGATGGATTGTTCTATTATATATATTTGGAGAATTTTTAAAAATACTTTTTTTATGTTTTATTTACAATTTTATGCCTAAAATTTTTAATTACAAAAATACACTTTGTTTAGCAATAACTAAAAAAATAACATGAAATAAACCTCACAACAACTATAAATCAACTGTAAAACAACTAAAAAATAGTTTATAATTTTCACTAAAGAGGTATTTTTGTAAATAAAAAAGTTCAAAGAGTAAAAATAAAAAAAATTCCATGTTAATGTATATTTGTAATTTTTTTTATAAATTTTTGGTCTATTATCTAATTTTTTGGGAAAATTATAGCAAATGGCCCCAAATTATAAGACTGTGTTAGTAAATGTCCTCATTTCAAAACTTGTAGAGAAATAACTCTTGTAGACTATTTATTATTTATATTATCTTTTGTCATATAAAAAAATCAATAATTTTTTTTTATATTTTTTTTAGAATTAGAAGCAAATTACTTAAAGATTATGGTGTATCTATATTGGTTTTGTTAAAAAAAAAAATTATTTGAAAGTTATGTCGATTTTTTTTTTTAATTTTTATACTTTATTGTTGGTTGGTGGTATATAGATTTTATTGTACATTATATTTCTGTTTTGTTGTATTATATATGATTATTATTATTCCTAGTTGATATTTATTTTTTATTTTGCCAGGTATAATAGTGGTATATAATTTTGTTAATATGGTATATATAATTTTTTTTAATAATAATATCTTATTTTGTTTTATTTTTATTGTAAATATATATATTTTGTTGTATGATGTATAGTATTTGTTGTATATAGTATATGATTTATTTAAGATAATATTTAGTTTCTATTTTGTTATACATAAATTTTTTGGTATGTATACATATTTTAATATGGCATATAGAATTTTATTAGCATGATGTATATATTTTTGAGTATTAATTTAATATTGTTATAATTTCTTTTGTAGTATTAATTTTCAGTGATATAATATATTAGATATTATTATATATATATATGTATTGATCTAATATATTTATTCGTTTTTATTACAACATAATAATTTGCAATACTAAAAATATTATATAACTTAATTTAATTATTATATATATTTTTTAAAAAATAATATGTAGTAAATATATTTTTATAATTTGTATTAGTTAATTTATTATATTTAACTATTTTTTTAATTTTTTTTAAGAAGTAGACATTTATTAATTTAGTTTTTTAATTTAAGATTATTTTAGATTTTAGTCATTTTTTTTTTGTGCTCTGACTAATGTGTATTTGCAATTTGGACTATTTTGCTTGGACTAATTGTGTATTTGCAATTTGAACTATTTTGTTTTTCAATTTTTTTTTTTTTTTTTGCTCTGATTTTGCTTTTTAATTTAAATGGCTGAACTTATTTGAATTAGAGGTGGTCAATTTTATTTGACATTGGAACTAAATGGGTAGTTTGCCATTTTTTTTTAGGGAAATTTCAATTTTTGACCCTAATAAAATACCCCATTTCAAAATATATACCCTCCACTAATTTATACAAATTAATTCCACTATTACTCATTTGTACCCAAAATACCCCTCAAATTTAATTTTCCTATTCACACTCTCTTTCCGTCTTTCCCTCTCTTTCACTCTCTCTCTCTCTCTCTCTCTCTCTCTCTCTCTCTCTCTCTCTCTCTCTCTCTCTCTCTCTCTCTCTCTCTCTCTCTCTCTCTCTCGTTCCATCTCTCTCTCTGTCGTTCCCTATCCCTCTTCGACATCGACCCAACATCACGACCCACTCCGGCCATCCACCCACGTCCCCGACCCACTCCGGCCATCCACCCACGACCCCGACCCAACCACGAACCACCACGGACCACCACCACGACCCAGTGACCACCACGAACCACCACGAACCACCACGGACCACCACAAAACGTCGCCACCACCACCACCCGTGATCGTCGACACCGAACAGAGGCCATCGCCACCACGAGCAGTACCCGTCGCCACCACCACCCGTGATCATTAAAAGGTAATGTTTATGTTTTGAGAAAAAAATACATTTTTCATAGATTTGGATGCCAATTATTGCATGTTGTTGAGATTAGTGGATTTTGTGTAGCATTTGTGATCTTTAGGTTGTAGATTGTAGTGTTTCAATGAAATCTGTGTAAATTACAGGGTTGTCGATGACATGTCGATAGGTTGTCGATAGGATGTCGATAGATTGAGTGTCTGTTTGAATGTTACTGTAATTTGTATGTCGATAGGATATCGCTTGTATGTCGATAGGATGTCGACTGGTATTTTAAGAGTATTTCTGCCCTATTTTGTCGACGACTTGTCGACAGTATGTCGATGGTATGTCGATTAAATGAACTTGTTGATTGTTAGGTTGTATTGTCGACTGAATGTCGACTGTATGTCGACAATATGTCGATATATCGTGTAATTGTTATTTGTTTGAATTGTCGACTGTATGTCGACAGGATGTCGACATTTTGTCGACATGAAAGTATTTTGTCTGCTTTTGATAATGTCGACATAATGTCGACGGTATGTCGACATAATGTCGACATGTTTGTTTTGAAATTTTTGTGTGCTTACTGTTAGATAATGTCGACTGAATATCGACATGATGTCGATGTTATGTCGACCATTTTAAATTTTTTTGGCAGCTTTATTTATTTGTTTTTTTGTTTTTTCAGATGGCTCCCAGACTCATTATTCCAGCACCCGAGCATTTCACTGGCCGCGTCACATATAGGGGCACTGGAATTTTTGCAAAAATTAAAGCTCGGTTTGAGGAGTTCAACCTTAATAACACGGCGAAGGAAAGCCGTTTCGGGAGCTTCTGGAATGTCATACCACTGACATTCTCCTCGGTGTTATTTCACCAGCTGATGCTCCACAAAATGAAAGTGGATGCTCAGGAGGAGTTGAGGATGAGGTTTTATGTTGGTCGGAAGGAGGTCCGATTCGGGGTGCTGGAGTTTGCACTCATTACGGGTTTGGACTTCTCCTCGGGGCGAACGGAAGAGGAGAAGGCCGCGCAGTCGCGCGCTCGGGGGTCGACCGATTGATCAACAAATATTTCAACCGGTCGATAGTTTGAAGACGAAGCACTCCAACTTCGCTCACAACCGCCGTAACCGGAAGACTTGTACAAGCTCGGCTTGTGCTTGTTTGTGGAGTCAGTGCTTCTGGGCCGCGAGGCCAACGCGCTGATCACGCCTCACATACTTAGATATGTGGAAGACCTCGAGTTCTTCTTCCGGATTCCTTGGGGGAAGCACTCATTCGCCAGACTCATGCACTCGCTTCAGAAAGACATGTTGAAACAGAAGGCCAACTACGAGAAGAAGCTGAGTTCGGATGTTCAGCACGAGTGCAAATACACAAGATATGGCTTCGCACCCGCAAATTCAATATTGGGCGTACGAGGCCATTTTGGAGGTTGGCAAGAGGTATGGCACGAACCACGGGATTCGGTTCCCTGTGATGCTTAGCTGGACGAGCAAAGGCGATATTGGGAAGAAAGACGTCAACGCATTATTTTCTAGACGGGTATGATTTTCACTTATGTTCTGAATAATTATTTAACATAAATGCTTGTAATAAATGCTAAATGGTTTTATTTTGATATTTGTTAAACCATAAACAGAATCTGGAAGTGGTGAAGGGGCTACTTCCACGGACAGAGGAGGAGACATTTGTCAGGACAATATCTTACGATGGTGTGGAGAACCTGGTTGATGATGTTGTGGATGACACAGAGGCTGAGGCAGGTAGTCAGGTACCAGAGACTCAGGTCCCAGACACTCAGGAAAGAGACACTCAGGTACCAATTTTTGGAACTTTTTTTTATGTCTTTATTTTTTATTATTTTTTTTTATATAGTGGAGGGTATATCGTATGCTTACCGTATTTTTTTGATATATATTTTTTCAGGCCACTGGTTCAGAACCTCAGCCCAGTGCACCATCTGCATCAGGCGTTCGGGGTGCCGAGTACACTGATTTAGTGGCTCGGTTGGATAGGATCGAGGCTGACACTCAGGGTCTGTATGCTGCTCATGTCGAGCTGAAGAAGGCATACGAGACCAGCCATGTAGAGCCGAAGGGTGGTCGAACGTAATTATGGAGCGGCTCGGACACATATTGGCCATGTTGAATCGTCCGCCAACGACGGCCAAAGACGGAGGCCCCCAGGATCCATCTACCCCACCACCACCGCTTCACCCCGCAGAGGAGGATGAGGTCTTCCCCGACGATTACGATCCTTATGAGGGAGCTCCAGCGACTCCGATCGAGGCACAACCTCTTATCCATGTACATGACACCGAGTCGCAGGGTGAGATTCTGTCCATAGAGGCACAACCTGCAGTGGTTAAGAGTCGGAAGAGGAAGAGAAAGCCTCCTGTATGGTTCGGTGACTATACGGAGATGAAGAGGAGACATAGGCCATCTTCGACTTTTGATCCCCTGGAGCCACCGGATGAGAAATTGTTAACCACTTTCCGAAAGTGGTGTGTTGGACTCATTCCGAACCACCGACTTCGGGATTTGAGAAGTGGTAATTACGGTCCAGGATTCTTTTGGATAATGCTCACACCAAAGGAATGGCTTACAGATGACGTAAGTAAAGTATTTTATAATATTACTTCACTTTACAACTTTATGTGCAATTAATATATTTTTTTGTCTAACTGACATTTCCCTTTATATGCAGCATATAGATGCAGCAATGCATATGCTGAGGAGGCGACGCACCGACTATCCACTGACATTTCCTCAGAAGTGTATCATTCTCTCCACATTCCTGACCGCCATGATCAGCAGTGCATGGACGAGCCACAAGGGTCCGAGGAAAAACTTTAAATGGGAGGAATATATCCTGGACTACTGCACAGGGGCTCATAAGGTATTGTTTTAGTAAGATTTTAAATGTTAATTGTTTGGGAAGATTATTATGGTTTGTTAATTGTTTCGTTGTTCTCTGTAATTACAGTCCCAAGTCTTTGAGAGATGGAGGGGTAACGAGTTTATTTACTTCGTTCTGAACCTTCCCACGGCAAGACACTGGGTCACAGTTGAAGTCGACATAGAGCTGTGGAAAATTAATGTCTACGACTGTGATTCCAGTGTCTGTCATTGGACCGCCATGGAACCCATCATGAAGGTTTGGGCAGAACTGCTGCCCTCGCTAATCCTTGCAACCGGGGAATTTCCACATAACAACCAGATCATGGCGTTAGCTAACGGTGACATCACGGTGCTTCCAAAAATGCACGCGACTCGAGCCACTCACGACTTAGTTTCGAAGTCGCAAACTGAGTACATAGCGATAAAAAAGTACTATAGTATTAAAATATGTTTTACGTTAGATCGACTTTACATTTTATTTTGCATTTAGTGGTGATTGTGGCGTGTATTGCATTGAGTATGTGGAGCATCTCATGATGCGGCGTGGATTGACCGATGTGACGCCGCATCGGATAGCCATGTTTCGTCAACGGTGGTGTGTCGATTTATTTTACCAAAATGTCGCCGATTATATGTGTAATTATTGGGACATTGTATATTTTGTGTAATTAACATTACAGTTATGTATATATAGATTTTCTTTTCGTTCAAATTTTGATAATTATACGTGGTTTCAAATATAAAATATCAACATTATTCAACAAAAATAACTATTAAACCTAAAAATAATTAAAATATTTGAAAAATATTCAACCTCAACAAAAATAACTATGATAAAATATGCATCATTACAATATATCAAATTTCCCAACGAATACGTACAAGACGCCTCAAATGCGGGCTTTGCATGTTGCTCTGTTGTGGCCTGAAGCACCACAATGGCCGCAGCTTTCGTGGTACGTAACCTTTTTATCACTCGGACGGAAACGGTTCTCCCGTCTTCTTCCGCCGTTGCTTTTTCTTGGACGACTCCATGTGCTTCTTTTCCACAGGTACCCCAACTTTCATATTCTTGATGTGTTCTGGGAGAACCCAATCATCCTCGTCACCAGCGAGATTGATGGTATCATCGTAAATCTTCCTCCACGTTTCTTTTGAATAATAAGGTGAGCAAAGCGTGTACACACTTGTGTTCGTTTTCAATGCCGCGGCACATGCATGAAGGCAAGGGAGTTTCAATAACGTGAACACGCCGCAGGTGCATGTTCTTTCAACTAGATTCACATCACCACCTCTTTCACCGTTAGGTCCCCTACCAACGTTATACAAATTAGCTCCATTTCGTTGGACGCGCCTGTACCTTGCATTTTCATGAATTTTTGCCAAGTTTTTTTCGAAGAGCGTGGCCAAAGGGGTGGCACATTTGTCAGCATTTTCGAGGCGATCAGCGAACCACAATTGGAGTGTGAACCTGATAAATTCAACCAAAGTAGTTATTGGATATTTCCCGAACTCTTCGTGACACTATTGAAGCTTTCAGCAGGCGTTGCTCGTCATGATGTTGTATCTATCGCCCAAACAATAAGGGTGAGCCCACTTCTCAAACCCTATACTCTCCACATATGCAAAGAATGGCCTGGATTCATCTTTCTAAGCTTCTCGAACTCTCTATCGCATTCGCCTTCGACCATGCGTAAGCAACATTATATATTTGGTTGTGAAAAGCATCGGTCTTGAATTTGGCGTTCACGTTCATAACAATGTGGTGATAGCATGCACAGTGGATTGCTTCGGGAAAAACGAGTTCAACAGCATGATCAATGCTTTGATGCCTATCTGACACAAACACTAAGTTCTCAACCACGGCAATTGCTACCCTCAACTTCTGTAAGAAATACGTCCAGGAGTCGTTATTCTCACTGTCAACGATACCATAAGCAACCGGCAACAATTGGTTGTTCGCATCGTATGCCACAAAGAACTAACATTATACCGCCGTACTTCGTCTTCAAGAAGGTGCCATCGATACTCAAAACAGACGACAAAAAGAAAAGCCCCTTCTACATGCACCGAGTGATATAAAACAAGATTTGAACCGCTCATCCTCTAAGTACAAGTCGGTAATGGTACTGGATTCTTCTCGTTCCAAAGCATGTACAAATACCTGTGAAGCTTCATGTATGAAAACTCGTGCGTACCCCGAGCATACGTAAGTCCCATCTCCCTGCACCTCCACCCCTTCACATAACTCATACTGATACCGTAGTTGTCAAACATGTCCCTCTGTATGTCTTTAGCCTTGTACTTAGTTCCGTCTTGGGTGTACTTCCCCTTAATAAGGTGGCCAACTACCCATGGTGCCGCTCGACGGTGATCCGAACGTCTCGCATTCAAGTTACATGTGTGTTCATTGTGAAATACGGTGACCTCAAAGTTGTCGAATGCATCTTCTTCCTCCCCCTCAATCTCCATTTACAATCCGGAGCCTTGCATGTAACGTACAACACATCGGGGGATGACTTCTTCACCATCCACTCGAAATTGTTATTAAGGGCAAACCTACCCACAACTTGTCTCGGTTCTTCCTTGTTTTCATAAAAATTACCAAGCTCTATCACCCCTGCTTCCTTACTTTGTAAACAAGTAGTTAGCTCATGATTTTCCATTATATCTTCCTTTGTCCACATGGGAGCTTTGAACTTGGTACAAACTTCGAAAGAGGAGAACGTTGAGAACGTTGCATGACGAGCATGTTCTTCGCCCGCCCGGTCGACTACTCGCTAGTTCCGTGTGTAGTGCGATTTTCACTACGAGGTTGTCGTTCTCGCTGTGTACCTTGGTTACTCGGTACACACTCTAACCTCAACAATGGTCCCGCTACGGGTTCATCGACTGCTAAATCATGCTCATCGTCCATATTCAAATCTACAATAGGATCATTATTATAGAAGGGTGTATCGAACTCTTCAAACTGATGAAATCCTGTCGCTTCTTGTTCTTGCCCTACATTGGTCGGAACATCAAAATTGGTCGGAACCTCTAAATTGGCCGGAACCTCCTCATTCACACCAATCCCAACATCTGTTTCGGGAACGCAAGACCCTACCACACTCCGAGGGAGAGGATTAGTAGGCGGCGTAGGCTCCGACCCCAACTTTTCTCACCTTGGTCACGAATAATGGCATAAACTCGTATTTGACATTGTTGCCCTCATCTCTAAAAACGTTCTCGCTTGGCGTTCTCTCTTAATAACCTCTGGCGCAACCATTTTTCCCTTCATGTACAAGGAACAAATCTCCAACTTTAAATCATACGCTACGGATCAACTTCCAACTCTTCATATAAAATTTGTCGCAGCTTCTTGTAGGGTTGTCTCGGTTGTAATCGTCAACGTCAAGCTGCTATTTGCTTTGTAGATCCAATTATAATTCTCACATAACCAAACACCATCGTACGATACAACAAGGAACACTTTGTCTCCTGCAATTGCAAACCAAAAAAACAAGGTGAGTAAAGGAAAAAACACAAAAAAAAAATAAAAATCGACATCCCATCGATATCAATAGACATAATGTCGAGAAGCACAACATCAGAAATTAGGGCACTGATTGTCGACATTGTGTCGACATATTATCGACATACAGTCGACAACAACAACAACCATGCTCGTCATCGACATAATATCGACATACCATCGACATTCAATCGACAATTAAAAACGGTTGCACATTTAATGTTAATAAATTTTACCTACGTTCCCAACAACCCTTCCCAACTGAAACGTTGCATGTCAGACACGTGTCCTATCGACAACATATCGACATGAAGTCGACATGTCGTCGACAAATGTGTTAGCAGTGACACTAAATTGGCATGTTGTCGATATGATGTCGACATAGTATCGACATTCTGTCGACAAATACGCCATTTCATGCGTTTTCCCTGTACAGTTACGCATTTAATGACCATTAAATTTTCATACATTCCCAACATTTTTACTGCTCTATAAAAGCAAAGGGAAATCTTATTCATAAGTGCTCTTGTATTCTACCTATCTCTTACTCTTAAAAATTTCTCTTATTCTCTTAAGTTTAAAATATGGCCCCAAGAAAGAACGGCAAATTCCCCATCCTAACTCCTGAAGAGCTGAAGCAGGAGCCTGATGTTGGCATAGTTACTCCTGCAATGCAGAAAGTTTTGGACGCCGCTCGAGCTTTCGAAAGAGAACGAAATGGTAACGAGTTCAGGTTCATGCAACTTGAAAGAGAATTTTGCAAAACTGGTGTATGGCCGGCTCCACCACCTGGGTTCCCCGAAGGATGCCGTCGTTGCAAACTGGGCATCTTCAACGGTAAACCGGTGAAGCCTGGAACATTATGCAAGTATTGCAAGGCTCACCCACAAGCCAAAGAATTTACAAAAAAATAATTTCTTATGTTATGGTTTGTGGTGAGTTTTATTTAATGTTTGTTTTTTTTTTTATGAACTTTTATTTTCTGTTTTTTTTTTATGTTTTTTTATGTTATTTTTAATGAACTTTATTTTCTGTTAATGTTATGTTATGTTTATGTTTTATCCACGGTATTTTTCCATTGCATCGATATTTTGTGGACATGATGTCGACAAAATATCGACAACTTCTTAAAAAAACAAAAATGCTTGTTGTCGACATTCTGTCGACAAACATGTCGACAAAATGTCGACAAATAGTTAATCCCATGTTGGTTGCATGGTGTCGACAACATGTCGACATTATGTCGACATAACGTCGATAATGGTCGTCACTGACCTTTCCTTTGTAATCATCGACAAACCATCGACATATCATCGACATATCATCGATAACACTGGAAAACCCAGAAATCGACTGAAAACCGTATCCGCAGATCTCAACAATTTCAGACCAAAAAACAGCAGTTCCAACAATAAACACACGTATAACAATTTTAAACTACATAAAGTCAAACAAAATGCTTAAAATACAACTTACCCATTATAATGGTGTAAGATTCTTGAGTGATGTTGTATTGTGCTTCGATTTTCCACCAACACCCACCGAGAAAACAACCATTCAACAGCAAATAAAGAGAGTGGGACGGATAGAGGGAAATTTTTTCATAAATTTTTCAATTTTTTCCTAGAGAGAGAGAGTGGTGCACGAGAGAGAGGGAAGAGGGAAGAGAGAGAGAGAGAGAAATACCACTTTCAGATTTTAGCTTTTTTTTTTTTTAAAAAAAAAGGGTAAAATGGGAAGTTCATGTAATTAATGGACTAAATTTGTACAAATTAAGGAAGGGTATAAATTTTGAAATGGCTTGTATTATTAGGGTCAAAAATTGAAATTTCCCTTTTTTTTATCTATTCTATATAAAATGTGGCTATATAACAAAATTCTTGGTTTATGAGAATTTAGTGGGTGACTTTTTTTTAAAACCTAATTAATTTATTTATATTATTTTAAGCTATTCATTTAAATTATGAATTGAATTTTTCAAATTAGATAATTAACACTAATAAATAATATTAATAATAGCATATATTTGAAGAGGTCGCTGGTTAGGTCCGGTAACATCTACGGTCTATTGGTACGATTGTTTTTATGTGGACGAATGAGAAACTCTACGGTCGCACCGTAAGTGAGGGTTCGGAAACCACCACCATGACCGTCGGAGCGGTGGGATCGGATGCCGGAGCGGTGAAGGAACAAGTCTTGGCCGCCATTGGAAGGGATTATGAAGCCGTAACCCTTCTGAGAATTGAACCATTTCACCGTTCCTAACAATCTTTCGTTGTTGTTCACATGCACACACCACGAGCACCACTGTCAGCGACAGCCCCAGAGACTAAACCTCTTTCTTTCTATTTCTTTCTTGATCTCAATCTTTACCCCTTTATCTTGAGATCTCTTTATTCATCTTCATTCACTATCTCGACATTTGTCTCTTCACCCTATGTTTGTTCGTAGATCTCAATTCTTGAATCTATCTTTTGGCGGGTCGACATTGGTGGCTCGGCATGAGTTTTGAAATTTTGAATGGGCAGTGGTGCGGATAGAGTGATCGAACATAATCCTGGGGTTTCAGTTGTTGCTATTAAGAATGTGACTATCAATGATAATTTCTTTACCCTATGCAAATACTATTTTACTCAAATATTAAAGATTGAGTCTCCCCAATGATTAAATTACAAGATATGGGTATCAATATTCCAATCACTTCAATCAAAGCAACATCACATGCTTTCAACGATAAATATTATTGATAAGTATCTTTTATTTTTTGTTTTACTTTTTGTTATGTTGATTGATAAATATTATATTAATATATTAGAGTTGTGTTGAATTTTAATATTTCCATCTCATTTACTATCTTTTTGAACATTTATATGAACCAGTTGTTGTATATATTGGTTTTCTCATACTTCTTGATGTACATGGACTTTGAGTCAATTTTATAGAATATATTTGGATCCCTTAATCTTTCGATTTGGGCATTGTGGTGGTGTGTGGGTTTGGGATCAGCGGTGATGATTGAGTTTTTTTTTTTTATTTTGGCATTGTGGTGGTGTGTTAGTTTCAGATCTGGTGTAGTTGGTGGTTTTGCGATAGTGGCCGCGATGGTCAACGGTGGTTGTGGAATTTATGGTGGTGTGGTGGTTGGGGTGTATCGTTGATTTTGATCTCTGTTGATTTGCAGCAGTTATTATATTTTTAATTATTCTTTTATTTATTTTTTAAGAAAAATTTCCAGTTTTTGTTGCTAAATTTTTATAAATATTAATTATTATTTAATGTTATTTATTTTTGAGTAGTTATTTTATAATCTTATATCATATCATCACATTTTTTATATTTTGATAGAATAATGATATCATCTTTTTCTCATGTCATGATAAAACCAATTATTTAAAAACTCTGTTTGAAAAATAAAATGATATAATATAAGAATTTATCATAATCAGTCGATTATTTTGTTCTTATATTTTTCTTTTTACTTTTTTTTTTCTTTAGAACTTTGTAATTTGTTTCTGGGCAATTTGGTTATAGATTTTAAAGCCATTGTGAAGGGTTAGGAGGTGTGGATCGGTTCTTAAATTTCTCTAAATATAACTTGTGTTTTCCCACTTGTGTCCAAATATACTGCCAATGTTTATTTGCACTGAAATTTTTCTGTATAATCTGAAATTTATCAACGTAATTCCTATTCCGCTTAGCTAATTATTTTGTTTCTATTTATTACCTATTTTGCCTTTTTAGATTGATTGTTTAGGAGAGTAAAAATTAAAACTTTATGTGTCTTGGTTTTAGGATTTTTTTCCGTTGCACTTGGAATATAGATCAGAAGAATGATTAGTTGTTTTGGTTTTGTTTTTTGGGTTTTTATTTGATTTGGAGTTTTGAGCGATATGAATAAGAAGGATTCGTTCCACTTGTTTGCCATGGCCATTCGTATTCTGTGGTTGATTTGTTTTATAGTCCCATCACGCTCAATGAGTTCTTCCTCATTGGTGCCAGCAAAGGTGTGTTTGATTTATAATCTTAATGTTGTTTCGAATGAATTAGTTTATTAGAGTGAATAATTATTTGATGTATAGGATGATATTGAATTGTTTAATCAAACTTTAAATTGTTTTACTTTATTAGTGCATTCCAATACAGTAGAGAAAATGTATAATGAATTAATTGTAGTAATGCTTATTGGTGTTTTAGTTAAGATTGAATTCATCTAATGAAAAATCTTTATGTGTGGTCGTGCAATTTAGACATTAACCATCATTCTCCACTATTTTCACACGATTATTTTGAAATGGTCAGTTAGAATCTCACTCTCACTCTTAAGTAATTGATATACATAATAATTTCAAACAATAATTAATAATATTTTTTTCTTCAATTATTTAATATATTATTTTTAGATAAAGTAAAAAATACCTAACATAAAACTAAGTATACGTGGTGTTACTAGTATAAAAATAAATATATATATATTTATATTGAGAGAGTTTTATTATTCCTAAATCGGGAAATTCCAAACATTGAAAATAGTCCAAATTGTATATAGCTGTGGAAACTAAAAGACCAACGTCATCACTAAAAATGGGAGTGTCATAAATGATAATGCCGAATTTAGCATTGGGCAACAACAATTGGGATTCCAAGTCTGCATGCATATTATCCAAGGTATATAAATAAACTCGGGACCATGTGTGTTGATGTGGTACACTCAAAAATTTCACTTATTAATGACTGATGCTGACTATTATCAACCCTTTTTGTAATTTTCTGCATTTGGCTATAATATAATTCCGAAGAAATAACTCTCTTAATTATTTTTCTAGGTACCAAATTATTATGTGCAACTGTGCACGAAAGTATAATCATTTGGTAGCTGTTATTGCCACATCACTAGATAATGTGCTCTAATGTGTACCTTCAGAATTAGAGGTTCTTTTTTTTTTGAAAAAAGATTTTTTTATAAAAAATTTAATGTTGTTTGACTCTAATTTCTTTTAATTATTTTACTAAAAAAAATAGAGTTTTCGCGGTTAATTTTTCTAAACTATTATTTCACTTGTACTTAACCATCCAAGTTCAAATTTTGGTAGTAAAACGGGAAAAAAATCATCTGTCCCCAATTTCCTATCCCATTCTTGTCCCTCCAATTATTAACTGCCACCTATTTTTTTTTTTCCACATCATTTGCTTACTTTTTTCTAAACGTTTGCTCTGTTAATTAGTTCCGTTTATTTCTTAATCTTCCCACCCACAACCTTTTCTTCATTAATTACAATATTTTATGGTTTTAAAAAAAATATTTACAATATATCTTCACAAAATTCAAAATCGTTTCAACTTCCCTTATTTATATCCTACACTCTTAAAAAACCATCAATATATAATAACTAATATTTAACACATAATTATATAATTATGCAAAACTCAATTGTTTGAGCTACCCAAATTAATATGCAACATTCTTTAGAAAAAAAAAAAAACTATCAACATAATTATATAAGAATTAATATTAAAAATATCAATAATTTGTATCTAAAGTTAAATATATATATATGGGTGCACTCTTAATGGTATTACCCATGAATGGGTAATATTAGAAAATTTTGAGTTTTTATAATTAATTTTTCTATTTAATTAGAAAAATTTCTCATTTTTACATTATATGGGCTGAGATTAGTCTATTAGTTGAAAAAAAAATAATAGAAAATTTTTTTTTGGCAAAAAAGTGATAAAAAAATTGAATTCGACTTAAATATTTTACATATAAATATATTTTTATATAGTGTAAAAAAGATGTATTTTTTTGATATTTTTTTTTAATTAAGTAGCTGAATTAAGCATAGAAATTCAAATTTCTCTTTTATTATTCGCTATCGGACCAAGATCTAATGGTTTAATATTTTTAAAATTAATATTTATAGTTAAATTTGTTTATTACTCATTGGTAATACCCATTAAGAAGTATATATATATATATATATATATATATATATTATATTTTGGTTTTATTTTAAAACATATAAAGACTGGACATAAACTTTTGTAAATCGCTCAACTCAAATAATTCGCTCAAATGAAACTGAGATAACCCGACGAAAAATACAAACCGAAAAATCCGACGAAAATATAACCTGCCCAATCTTTATATTGGGTTGGTTAAAAATAATAACAACCCGTCTAATCAACCGGAACTAACCCAAACAATCCGATTAAGAGGATTTTTATATATTTATATATCATATAATTTATATGACTATTTAAAAAATATAAAGTTCAAACTAATATGTTTTTTTATGGTGGTTGATTTGAACTATATTTGACTCATTATTACAATTAACTAAAATATAACAATTCATGAATGTAAAAATAAAAAAGAAAATATTAATGGTCAGTTTGGACGGGTTAATCCGACCAAACCATTAATTTCATTGTGCAGGTTAGTACTATTTACTTTTTTCTTAATTGAATAGATTGCACATAGATTTTTGTAAGCTGATCTTTACATTGGGTTGAATGAAATATAACATGAACCGATCAAACCAACTAACGTACACCCCATATATGAATTATTCAAAATAATAAAAATAAAAATTTTGATTTGAGAAGTAATACTTTTTTCAAAAAAAAAATAAAATTAACATAATGGCAAATTAATTATTGTTGGATTATATTATTTAAGAAAATATAGAAAACTACAGCACACAGTTTTATGTAAGCCATTTTCATTTAATTTTTTTTAGTATAATTATTTTTTATTTAATCGAATGAGAATAGATTTAATGAGGTGAAAGTATTTTTTTTTTTAATTTATTTATTTGATGTAAAAGTGAAAGCATTAATAGTGGAAAGTAATTTTGGGGAATAGAGATAGATAAAGAAAGTGACGGAGACTTTAAAAAGTTAACAGATGAGTGAGAGAGCAGAAAATTAATATCTGGCATTTATTTATTGGAGGGACAGGGATGGGACAGGAAAAATTGGGACAGACGATTTTTTTCCGGTAAAACGCTCCAACTAATGAACCGTTAGCAAATTTAAAGTGCCATATATTTACCACAATTAAGTGCCAACAAAGACTGCTTATGATTTATAACACATATCACATTCATATTAGTACACTTAATATTATTATTTAAAAATGATAAAAAATAATTTCAAAATACAATTTAAAATTAAGAAAATAATTTCAAGTTATAAAATAAAATTATAAATAAATAAATAAAATAAAAACTAAAACAAAACAAAAACTAAAAAAATAAGGACCGACCCAATGTAAAAAAAAATCAAGACCGACAGCCACCACCGGCCGCTGTCGCCCGCCGTCTACCAAACGAGTCGCTTCTCCTCTCTCTCTCTCAATCTTTCTTTCTCTCTCCGATTATTTCTTTCTCACGAGATTTTGCATCCCAAATCTAAAAGGGCCCATCAATGTTGATTGTACTCAATCTCTCCCTCCTCTTCTTCTTTGTTTTTTTTGTCGACACTTTTACCAGAACTTTACATAACTTTAAAAAGTACAGTACAGCTTACATGTTTACATGTTTCAAAGTTGTGGTCTATTTACATATCCATTCCATCTTTAGCAATGACAGATCTCTCAAAAGTAGAAGCCTAATGTAAATATTCCACCAAGAAAAAAACTTGTATGGCCTATTTACAAATCTATTGCATCTTTAAATATTGTATTAGAACTTTACAAAGTGTAAGCCTATTTACGAGAGGAGCACATAAATTGTAATATTTGTATAGACTCTAACTTTTCTACTACATTTGATCTTCATTAGTAGACTTGTGTTTCTATTCATCTTCATAATCTTCGTCATTAGTTTTGTGTTTCTTTTTATCTTCATCAGTAGGTTGGAGTTTTTATTATTTAAGCGTTTATATATTACAACCATGTTTTACCACTCGAACCCAGAACCTCCAACAGTCACACACCCACCTAAACCTGTTGGAGTTTTTATTCAATTTGAGTCAGAAGTGGAGTCCTATTAGGATGTTTAAAACATCTTTTATAGCCCATTTTTGATATGCCAACAACAACCAAAGAGGGGAAATATTGTCTAAACACATATAGTTGCATTGCATAGAAAATTAGAAATTAGAATAAGTGGTAGATTGTTTGTGTAATGGTAATTTCTATATACATAAAAAACATACACCCACCAAAATAACTACTTTGGAAAAAATCTTTATCATTTCATGAAAACTAAAACAGAGAATATGGAAATGAAACATACTATCACCAAAATAACTACTTTGAAAAAGATGTTCATCATTTCATGAATAATTAAATGTCAAGATGGTTAGATAAATACTTAAATTAAAATTCTATAGCCCTAAAATTGCACAAAAACACAGAACTATATATAGGAGGGGACTTGGCTAAGAACAAATCTATTGAAAAAAAAAAAAGATCATAAATCATAATATAAAACTAGAAGAACTAAGAGGTTTAGCATTGAATCCCTGACGTAAGTCAAATGCACAAGATGAAAATAAACAAGAGAAAAGGCTTACAAATCGATTTGCAATAATTGACGTGACTTTTAATACTTAAAGTAACTTAAACTTCAAAGAAAATTCTTTGGATTGAAGAAAGAAAAACACAAACAGAAGACTTATTGCATGTTTGACATCATAACTAAAAAACTATTTTTTATTTTTAAAAACAGAAAATTATTTTTTGAAAACAATTTGGCTTGTTTGGCCTTGTTTTTTGAAAACAGTTTTCAGAAAACAAAGTTACAAAAAATAAAAATTTTGAAAACAATAAAATGTTGTTTTCTGTTTTTAAAACCAATTCACTTTTGGTCAATATTGTTTTTAAAAAATACTAACCAAACATGACATGTTTTTAAAAACTTCAAAAACTATTTTTTGTTCTCATTTCTAAAAATAATTTTTTGAAAACAAAAAACAAAAACAATACCAAACATGCTCCTAATTTTTGAAAAATTACTTGATACAAAAAGAAAAATATACAAATCCACCACACGGGGACGGACCCACATTGTGGGGCTATAGCCCACACTAACAAAAATATTGCCTTTTAAAAAATTAAATGTATTTTTTTTAATTTGATAATTATAGACTAAAATAATAGAAAAACCTCTATAAAATTAAATAAATCTAGTAAGAGTGATTATAATGTATGTATAAATATTTTTTAATGATAAATAAACCCTCACAAAATAAAATTTCTGGGTCCGTCACTTCACACCTTTAGTACTTTAGTTGAAATAAGTAAAATAAGAGTAAAAGTTGGACACTTGAAATTATGTAATTGACGTGTGGATAAAAAAGAAAATCGGTGTTAATATTATGTGCACCATTTTTTAAAAAAGAAAAAGTATTATGTACATAAATTATATGAATAAATAAAAAGTTTTTTTTTTTTACACCTAATAAAAAGCTATTTGTTCAAATAAATAAATAATAAATGAGGAATATTTTTTGTAATTTAACTAGGTTTTTTTTACAAGCTATTTATTCAAATAAATAAATAATAAATGAGGATTATTTTTATAAATTAACTATGAATAGCCAAAGGAGAACTTTTCTTGTTTTTAATGATGTTATAGATTATAAACTCATTAAATATAATGATTGGTGCTTGCTTACAGCTTTTCAAGCTTTTCATATCAACTTTACTCATTTCCCTCAAAAAGAAAAAAAATGTCAACTTTACTCATTATTATGGAAATTGACTGAATTTTCTCTCCACCGGTCATTATCAAAGAAAAATTTGATTTTCTATACTTACATACACCTAATATTTTATTTCTAAACTAATACATATCTTCATTAAAAATATATGACCACTTTATCTAAAACCCAAAAATACCTCTCTCAAATTTTCCATACTTTTTTTTAGTGCAAAAACATAAAAAAAAAAAAAAAAAAATTGGTAGTCCGATGGGGTCCGATGGTAGTCTGATGGTGGTCCGATGGTCACTTGATGCTACTTTTGTATGTTCAAAAACATAAAAAAAATTAGTAGCAGATTTGGTCCGATGGTAGTCCGATGAGTGGTTCGATGGGTCCGATGAGTGGTCCGATGGTGTAAATAGGGTGATGTAAATAGGGATATTTTAAAGATATCATAAAAATTGTCATATTTTACAAATATTAGTTATTATTTATTTAAAAAATTTTTTTTAACTAAATGTAAGCATAAAAAATCAAATTTCCCTTATCAAAATACAAAATACAAAATACAAAATACAAAAAAAAAAAAAAAAAAAAAGTCTGTAATCGGCCATGTTTCCCTTTTTAGTGTTTTTCAATTATAAATATGTTCACAGTTTACTATTTTTATTTTTAATTAAAGTTTTTTTTGATATTTTTGGTATTTCACTTATAATAAAATTGCAATTAAGTTTACTATTCTCTTTATTATAATTCTATCTACTTTATTTATTTAATTAAATATATGCAGTCCTATCGCTATATATTCTATGAACCTAAATGCCCCTCAACACAAAATAATCTTTTTAAATATTTCCAAATGTATCACTTATTTTAACTTTTGTTTTTTCTTTTTCTTGTTCTTTTTTTTTTTCAGATTTTATCATTGTCAATATATATTTTTTAATTATTTTACAAATATATAAATAACAAAAAAATTATAAAAATATGGTTTCATGAAATTTAAATATTTTTACGATTTTTTTTTATTTACAGAAAATGCGGTCTTTTTATGTTGTATTCTTGTTAATTTATTATTGATTTTTTGTTATCGGTATGTTATTTTGATGTTATTTAGATATTATTTTTATGTTACTTTTATGTAATTTTCTTATTATTTTTGTGTTATTTCTATAAAAAATTGTAAAAATATATATAAAAAATATTTAAACGTAAACATATAATTTTTTTTATAAAAATTATGCCTTATGTAATTATTTATTTTTCTCTATCGATTTTTTTTTTTTTCATTTTATCATTATTATTTAGTAAATTAAAGTGTCTAATACCACTTTAAACCATTTTAATATGAAGATTTATAATTAATTAGTATATTTTTATATTATTTAATAAATTTGATAACAATATATAACATTTTTGTGGTGGTTAACTATCCTTTACCATTTCACCTTTTTTTTTTTCATAAAAGAAAAAATTATTATTTGTTTCATAAATGTGATAGATGTGACCAAAATAAAGTAATAGATAAGCTATTCATTTTTATTTTTTTGTCTTGCATGGGTCATCTCTTATTTTATAATTAAAAAATAGGTGAGTGGAGTATTATAAATATTCATGTCATACATATAAATAATTTCATTTTCCTTGCTTTGTGCATGGAAAAAAATTGTATATTTCAAAAGTTAACAAAGTATAACGATTCATAAACATAAAATGGAAAAATAAAAATAAAAACAAAAATTAGCATAATTGGAACTAAAATTAATCAAACTACTTAAGAAAAAAATATCACAATAATACTATTGTAGAAGAGTGTTACCGTCAACCTCTTATTACAGTCTCTTAGCTAATTTTTATGCCCGAAAACATATGTTAGAATATTTTTTTCACAATAATATTTGTTATATTTACAATATCATCTCTATTAATTTTTGAAATTTTTTGAATAATTAGTTTTTTGAATACGCACGCGTGGTAGACTGAAATATCAAGAATTCTGTTTTTAGTACGGTAAATTATTTAGAATTTTTTAAAAATTTACATAATTGATATTATAATTATGAAGAATATCACTATAAAAAAAAATAAAAAAATTACTTCGACGTGTGATTTTGAATGTAAAAATTAACTAAAACATTATAATTGAAGGTTATGATTGACACTTCTCTAATCTCTACCATTACATATTTGTATCAAACAAACACATTATCTCACTAAATATGTCCAATTGTGATACTTTTAACTTTTAAGTAATAAGTATAACTTATTTCTTGTCCCCACCCCAAAAGAAAAAACTAACTACAAATTTTAAACTTTTTTTTAGAATGAGGTAGATATAGCTACAAAAAAATGAGTTTATTTATTTATTATTTATTTGTGGTTATAGATATAGTTTAGTAGTTCTATTTTTTTCTTAAAAAAAAAGTCCCAAGTTCAAATTTCTTCCTCCCAATGTTAATAAAAATTTATTTATTTATTTTAACATAAATTTACATATTATGTTTAAAGACAAGATACAAATGTAAAGTTATCTTTTGATAGCCCAAATCATATTGAAGACAAAATGCTTTAGTAGTATAAAGAGAAAATTCAATTTTATTTTATGATATACTATATTATGAAAAACAGATATCAATATCTTTACTTTATTTTTAGCTTTATCATAATAAAAAGTTAATTATCTTGTAGTGATTTACTTTTTATTTGTCAATTAAGTTTATTTATACATTTTAAATATTATGTAAGTAAATTATTTAATTAAACTAACACTATAAAACTATTCATATAGAGGATAACTTTTTAGATATAATTAAAGAAATAATATATAATTTAAATAAATTTGTTTAAATTAACTTTACATCATGCCTATCTTATAAATTTTAAATATTTATTAGTATTAACTTTGTAAAGACCGCTTAGCTTAATTTGGAAATTAGCAGTTAATCATATTTAATTATGAAAATTATTTATAGATATTTAAATAATTATTTATACTGTTATTATTGAATTCTGAAATGCATTTTATGTCATTTAGTGATTTTCATAAGTTTGCATTTCCGGTGCCCGGTAACATAGAACTCGGTGTTTGGCTCAGTAAAATCACAACTTAGTATGTTAGTAGATTGGGACGATTTATTAGACGTTGGGAATGTCGGGATTGGCCGAGAATTTAGAATTTCCCAAAATACCACTTTAGTGCCTTTTATGTTATTTTAGTTTGAAGGGGCAAAATGGTCATTTTGCCCAATTGTTATTTGTCCTTTAGTAGACTTAGTAATTGGAAAATATGCATGTTATTTGATTTATTGTTGGCTGAAATAAATGATTTAATGTTGCATGTTCTCTCATTTTTTCATTAAAAGTTAAAAAGTTAGAAAATTTAAAAGAAAAACAAAACCTCTCTTTCTCTCTTTCTTTCTCTCTATTTCGGTTTGGAGTAGCTGGGTTTGGGGGGGATTCTTTGTGTGTTTCAAGCTAAATTCTTCAAGGTTTTTGTGATCTTTAAGTGTTGGTAAGGTTCCTTATCCTTCCCTCTTGAATTTGTTGAAAATTATGAAAAGATGAGAATTCCATGCATGGTTTTTGATGTTGTTGCTGCTGTTAATTGTTGTTGTTGTTGTTTCTATGATTAAAATGTTGGAATTGATTGGATTAGATAGGCTGAAATGCATGTTAGTTGCTCTTGTGCTAGTTTGAGAAGTTTTAGTTCAAAAGCTTGAGTTTTCAAAGAGAAATTTTGAAGTTTGTTGTTGTAGTTGTTGCTGCTGTTTAAATGTATGGTCTGGAGTTTTATTATGTTGAAATAGGTTGAGATATGCATGATTTAGTGGCTGTTTGGAGGGTTTAGTCAAGTTTTGAGTTTTGAACTCAATCTTGAACCTCCAATGGTGAAATGAGTTTCTGTGGTTGAAGCTCGGTTTTAATGCTTTGGATTTGTTCCTAGGGGTGTCTAGAACAGGTCTGGAAGATTTGATATGAATTGGATTTGATTTGAAAGAGTTATGAATTTTTGCATGTTTCCTGCGAGGAACCGGAATTCCGGTTGTGCATCCGGAATTCCGGATGGGGTTCAGGAATTTCCCGAACCGGAATTCCGGTTGTGCAACCGGTCTGCCGGTTGAGAAATTTTCAGGAACCCTAGATTTTCTCGTTTTTATGTTATTTGGGGTATTGCCATGCTTTTTATCGATAGGAAAACTTTTAGTTCCTAGTTTAAGTCCCCGGGAAGTGATTTAGCGTATCACTTATAGTGTTGTGATTGTTATGGTTTAGGAGCCTGTAAACCGCCGCGCAGTTCGTTCCAGTCAGGTTGACCGGCACACCTGAATTCGGAATTGAGGTAAGATTAGTATAACAGTATGCATATATATTACATGTTTAGCGTGCATGTAAGAAGCCTGTTAGATTACATTAGATATGTATGTTGGCTTCGAACCATCCGACTGTGTCACATCGGTATAGGCTAGAGTATGACTAGCAGCTGGAGTATGACCAAAGGTACGAGTATAGGCCGACATCGTAACACATCGGTATTGTGCAGAGTATGACTAAGAAATGGAGTATGACCAGTGTACCGAGTATAGGCTGTTACTTGTCAATAGTACCGTCTTATGAACGTTCAGGACTCAGTATCGTGTGGGACACGACAGTTAGAGTTATGGTCAGGGGTATGGGCGTCTGATCATGACTCGGGATTTATGTATGATATTTGATTATGCTTTTCTTACTGAGTCTGTCGACTCACAGTGCTATGTTTATGTGTAGGTAAAGGCAAGGCTAAGGCTGAAAGACCGTGAGAGCGAGCCGGTGAAGATTGTACATGTCGGGGCGGTTAGGCCTGGAGCGTACGATCCTCGTGACAGCAAGGCTATTTTTGTAATTAGTCGCTAGGCGACAAGTATTTTGATTAGTCAGTAAACTTTTGTAAAGTGTTTTGTAATCGGGATCCCAAGTATTTTTGTATAAATATTTTATAAGTTTAATTAAAAAGCAAAAATTTTAATTAATCACGATTTCCATAAACCTCGTTGATTAGCAACGAGCTGCACAGTATGTTTAAAAATCACGTAATACGCCTACGCTAGTTAGAGTGTTACAAACTTGTTATGTAACTTTGTGGTATTATATATTTTTTAGTTTAAATATTTTTTTTTTCTGATTTTGAGGAGGGAATTTGAATTTCAGACTTTCTCTTTATTAATAAATTATATTTTAATTTTTTATTATATCATTGTATATATTATTTATTGTTAATAAATAAAATGTATATTTTTAAAATATTATTTTTTAAGTATCTTAAGGTATACTTAATGTAACTTTAGTTAGTATTTCTTTATTATATTTATTAAATCAAAATGTATGGACTCAATATTAAATTATACTAATAAAAGTTTGACATCTCTTGTGTTGCCTAACTCTCCTTGATAATAATTGAATCACATTTAATAGATTTGGACTTAATTAATATACTCCAGTTATTTATTGGATATTGAATTTAACATATGATCTAATCTAATTGAATTGAATCATCCGATCTAATAGATGTATTAGATTGGATCAGTTCCAACCATTAGACGCATTGATTGGTTTTCTATTGAATTGGATTACATCCATCCAATCCATTTTAGCTACCATTTAAATTGATTTCATTAAAATGAAAAAAATATATATAAAACATAATTTAAAACTTAATAATCCAACATAAATAATAAATATTACTTCACTCCAACTGCAAAAAAAAAAAAAAAAAAAAAAAAAAAAAAAAAAAAAAAAAAAAAAAACTTATTCAATAAGTATTTACAATTTTATTAATATTTAGAAAGATAAGAATTAATATTTTAGATTTAAAGTTTCGTTAATCTTATGTGTAGGTGTTTAATATGAATAAAATAAAATATTAAATATAATTAGATGGTTATTAGATGATAATTGGATTGCTTCAGTTCTATTATTCATTAAACTAGATGTCGTATGTAAAAACTGATCTGATTCGATTGAATTTTTAAAATTTATATTCAATCCAATTCATTTATAATTAGATATCTAATTTTTTTTTTTGATTGTATCAGTTGAAATTAGATGTGACATTATAATTGAATGGGGTGAATTTGTGCACACCCTGCTTGACATTTCTCATACCCTATATTTAATAGCAGTGAATGCATTGCCTTCCTCTCGTGAGTAGTGTATTTAAAATGATTGTACAATAATTTATACTAGTTTTTTTTTTTTTTGCTTAATAAAATTAATTATACTATTTGAAATACTGATTTTATTGGATCAGAAATCAGAATATAATAATGTTCACAAGATTTGGAGTTTCCAATCTTTTAATATCGTCCTTAATTATACTACAGTAGAACCTCTATTTAAGAATACTCTATTCAAGAATAACCTCTAATTTGTTATAAGAAAATCAAGTTCCAATTTGGGCTAGTTATAAATAAGAATAACCTCTAAATTGTAATTAGTTATACATTTTTTAAGTCCCGTATTAACAAAGTATACCTCTATATAAGAATAATTACATCTTAATAAAATATATATATGTATTTTGTAAATTTATTTATGTAAAATTAATAATTTTATTTTAAATTATAATACATGTATGAAATTATATTTACTCTAAAATATTTCTATTATGATATAGTATTAATGATTCTTTATTGTTATTATTATTACATTGATATTTTTTGGTTTTTTAATTTTTTTTAGTGTAACTCTATTTAGTTATAACTTCCCAATTAGAATATAATTTACTTGGTCCAAGTGTATTCTTAGATAGAGGTTCTATTGTATTTTGTTTGACTATGGTTTGTCCTCTAGACAACTCAATTTACACTTCTCTTCCCCACAAGTCTGAATCACATTCAGAATTTAAGAGGAGGCACTAATATATAAATATATATATATTTTTGTCATTTCTTGGAAGTTTACCTGTTGAATTTTCGTACTGTTTTTTAATCATATTTTCAACCATAATAGTTTGAAGACCATAATTTATATATTTGCTATTTTCGATAAGAAAGTGTGGTCGTACACTCATCATAGCTCAAACAAGAGCAAACTGAGCATATTTGATATTTCTCATTCTGGGCTTCACTGGGTTTTTCACCTCAAGGATATCGAGAAAGAGAGATGAAAAGGTCAGTAAGTCGTATATGGCAATATTTTTCGGCTTAGACATCGGCTATTCCTCAACGGCCATCCATATTTTGATATTTTTTGCCATAAATTTCATTAGATTGTTCATGAATGCGTGTCAGTCAAAGTTTTTGTTTTTGTTTTTTTTTTTAAAGTTATCTCAATCTATGCATTTTCATGCTCCATAAGTTTTATAATAAATGGAGATATTTATTTATTTATTTATTTCCCTTATCACACCAGACTACATTTATTGGTTCAGAAGAGCGGGATCATTACTTCCACGTTTAATCTTCTGGTTTTTCTCAATGTTATCTTTTCAGGGAGGAAAAACAACAAGAACAAAAAGGAATATTTATATATATATATTGATGTGAATACAAAACAAGGAATACTCTATAGGGATCTATATTGATTCCAAAGTTCGAGACCAATATGTCTTCTTCTTCTTTTTGGATCACATCACTTTCTTGTTCATCATCTTCTGTGATTCAATCCACACAGGTCTCGACTGTTTTTCAATGGCTTAGATTTATTTTCCTCTCACCTTGTCCTCAGAGAGCTCTGTCATCTACATTGAACCTCCTTTTCTTGCTTACCCTTTTGGTATTTGCAATCCAAAAGCTCTTCTCGAGGTTCATTTCGAATGACCAAAGCAGTACGAGCCTCAACAAGCCTCTCATAACAAGTGACAGAGCTCATCAAAAAACCAATCTTTGGTTCAAACTTTCAGTTTCTTTGACTGGTTTATTATCAATTTGTTATACTGTTGTATGTATCATAACACTCACTAAGAGTGGTCAATCGCCATGGAAGATGTTAGATGGCTTGTTCTGGTTAGTTCAAGCCATAACTCAAGTAATCATAACAATCTTAATTTTCCATGAGAAGAGGTTTCAAGCTGTTACACACCCTTTATCGCTTAGAATTTATTGGGTGGCAAACTTTCTTGTCGTGTCCTTGTTTTCTGCTTCTGGGATCATTCGTTTGGTCTCTGTTCGAGAAACCCAGGTTCCAGATTTGCGTTTGGATGATATACTTTCAATAGTGTCTTTGCCTCTGTCGCTTGTTCTTGTCGTTGCCGCCATTAAAGGGTCAACTGGGATTTCAGTGAACAGAGAAACAGAGTCAGGAATGGACGTAGAACCTGAAATATACGAACCCCTTTTGAACAAAACAAACAACGTGAGTGGTTTCGCTTCAGCTAGTATAATATCCAAGGCGTTTTGGATATGGATGAATCCACTTCTTCGTAAAGGCTACAAATCTCCTTTGAAACTTGAAGAAGTTCCTACTCTTTCACCGGAACACAGAGCCGAGAAAATGTCAAAGCTCTTCGAATCAAAGTGGCCAAAACCAGAAGAAAAGTCAAACCACCCAGTTCGAACCACGCTCCTCCGGTGCTTCCGGCGTGAGCTGGCGTTCACTGCTTTCCTCGCCGTAATCCGTCTTTGTGTCATGTTCGTGGGACCCGTTTTAATACAGAAGTTTGTCGATTTCACCTCAGGGAAGGGAAGCTCCCTATATGAAGGATATTACTTAGTTTTGATTCTTCTTGTTGCGAAATTTGTTGAGGTTTTGACTACTCACCAATTTAACTTCAACTCTCAAAAGCTTGGAATGCTCATTCGTTCAACTCTCATTACTTCATTGTACAAGAAAGGGCTTAGATTGACCTGCTCGGCTAGGCAAGCTCATGGGGTTGGACAGATAGTGAATTACATGGCTGTTGATGCTCAACAACTCTCTGATATGATGCTGCAGCTTCATTCAATTTGGCTTACTCCTTTCCAGGTCCTTATGGCCCTGGCTCTACTATACAACTACCTTGGAGCTTCAGTAATCACTGCCGTTGCAGGAATTGCTGGTGTTATGGTGTTTGTCATATTTGGCACTAAAAGAAACAACAGGTTTCAATTCAGCTTGATGAAAAACCGCGATTTGAGAATGAAGGCGACGAATGAGATGCTTAATTACATGAGGGTAATCAAGTTCCAGGCTTGGGAAGAACACTTCAATCAAAGGATTCAGTCTTTTCGGGACTTGGAGTTTGGTTGGTTGTCCAAGTTTATGTACTCAATTTCTGGCAATATTATAGTCATGTGGAGCACTCCTTTGCTGATATCAACGCTCACATTCGGCACTGCCCTTCTCTTTGGAGTCCCTCTTGATGCAGGGACTGTGTTCACAACCACTACCATCTTCAAGATATTGCAAGAGCCGATCAGGACATTCCCACAATCGATGATTTCGCTTTCTCAGGCCATGATTTCGCTAGGGAGATTGGATCGCTTTATGATGAGCAAGGAACTGGCAGAAGAATCTGTTGAGAGAGAGGAGGGGTGTGATGGTATAACTGCAGTGGAGATTAAAGATGGAGCGTTTAGCTGGGATGATGAGACTGGAGAAAAGGTTTTGCAGAATATAAACTTGAGTGTCAATAAAGGGCAGTTGGCAGCTATAGTTGGGACAGTAGGATCCGGAAAGTCTTCTCTTCTGTCTTCAATTCTTGGTGAAATGCATAAACTCTCAGGAAAGGTATGGAAGTTCTCCTACTTTGTGGGCTATCTATTTATGAATTGAAATTCCCATTTGCAAAGCTATAGGATGAATCAAACTTGATATCACTTAATGGTTTCTGAATAACAGGTACGAGTTTGTGGCACAACTGCATATGTAGCTCAGACATCATGGATTCAGAGTGGAACAATTGAAGAAAACATCCTATTTGGTTTGCCAATGGACAGAAGGAGATATAATGAAGTGATTACGGTTTGTTGCTTGGAGAAAGACTTGGAAATGATGGAGTATGGAGATCAAACCGAGATAGGAGAGCGCGGGATCAACCTTAGTGGCGGCCAAAAACAGCGAATACAGCTTGCCAGGGCTGTCTATCAAGACTGTGATATCTATCTTCTTGATGATATCTTTAGTGCTGTTGATGCTCATACTGGTTCTGATATCTTCAAGGTGAAATGACTATCCTACATTTTCTTTAGCATTATAGGTTGATTGTAGCACTATCCACTCAGCCTGCTAAACTATTTTCTGTAAATAAATTAGGAGAGGAATCGCACACATACGCAATTTAGCTATAGAAAGCATTTGTCAAAAATTAAAACCAGAGACTTACACTCTTCTTCTTTTCAAATACTTACCTGATTTTCACAGAAATGTGTAAGGGGAGCGCTCAAGCACAAGACCATCATACTTGTTACTCACCAAGTGGACTTCTTGCATAATGTTGATCTTATCATGGTAAGGTCTTCTATTTGCTTCTCTGTTTTCTCTTTATGTACCTTAAACTCACATAAATATCATGGAATTCTTGGACAGTGTTGATCTTATAATGGAAGGCTCTTTTTACTTTCTTCCCTATTTTTTATCTATGTTTTCACATAAATATCATGTCAGGTTATGAGAGATGGCATGATAGTTCAATCAGGAAGATACAAAGATCTGCAAGCATTAGGCACAGATTTTGGAGCACTGGTAGCAGCCCATGAAACATCCATGGAGCTTGTAGATGTTGGCACCACTTCTCACAGCAAAAATTCCCCTAAACGGAAGATGTCCCGCCTACCCTCTGCTAAGCACGGGGAGGCCAATGGTGAAAACCACGCCCTTGACCAACCGAAAACCGAAGAGGGAAGTTCCAAGCTTGTCAAAGATGAGGAGAGGGAAACTGGTAAAGTAGGCCTACATGTCTACAAAGTTTACTGCACTGAAGCTTATGGATGGTGGGGTGTAATTGTGATTGTTCTGCTCAGCCTTACATGGCAAGGAACGATGATGGCTGGTGATTACTGGCTGGCCTATGAAACATCAGCAGAACGAGCCACTATGTTTAATCCTTCCATTTTTATTTCCGTTTATGGCATTATTGCCCTTGTTTCCATGGTGCTGGTGACACTAAGAGCATTCTCTTGCACCATTTGGGGGCTTAAGACAGCTCAGGTTTTCTTCTCACAGATTCTTTACAGCATCCTACACGCCCCCATGTCGTTTTTTGATACCACACCTTCGGGAAGAATTCTAAGTCGGGTAACAACTCTGAAAACATCACTGTAGAGTGCTTTAATTTCTCTCTCTCTCTAGTTCCATAACTCAGCTAACCAATGATAACCTTTTCTTTTCTGATAGGCTTCGACTGATCAAACCAATATTGATATTCTCCTTCCCTTCATTCTGGGAATTGCTGTATCTATGTACGTTACACTTCTCAGCATATTCATCATCACATGTCAGTATGCCTGGCCAACAGTATTCTTAATCATTCCCCTTGTATGGCTGAACATATGGTATAGGGTATGTATGTATACATGGCAACACATATTCTCTCAATCTTATTTCTTAGATAGCAAAAATAAAAGTGTTATGGTTTTTTTGTGCAGGGTTATTACCTCGCATCATCTCGTGAATTGACTCGTCTTGATTCAATAACAAAGGCACCTGTAATTCACCATTTCTCAGAGAGCATATCAGGGTTCATGACCATTCGATCATTTCGAAAACAAGGGAGCTTCTGCAATGAAAACCTGAGAAGGGTGAACGCCAATTTGCGTATGGATTTCCACAACAACGGATCAAATGAGTGGTTGGGTTTCAGATTAGAGCTACTAGGCAGCATCATCTTGTGTTTGTCTACTCTCTTCATGGTCCTGTTACCAAGCAGTATTATAAAACCAGGTACACCAAATTCTAATTACTTCATTTCTCATTCTTTTTGTTATGTCTCAAAATGACTTACTGTGGAATATATTACTTACCAATATAGAGAACGTTGGTCTATCACTCTCGTACGGGTTGTCCCTTAATGGTGTCATGTTCTGGGCCATCTACATGAGTTGCTTCGTTGAGAACAAAATGGTCTCAGTTGAGAGAGTGAAACAGTTCACTAACATTCCATCCGAAGCAGAGTGGAGACTCAAAGACCTTCTTCCTCCTCCAAATTGGCCTGCACATGGCAACGTTCACCTCAAAGACTTACAGGTAAATATAAATCAATAATTAAAAAGAATAAAACTTTAACCAAATGGGTTAATTGGGTTTCCAAATATACTAATCTTGTTTCGATTTAACAGGTCCGGTATCGACCGAACACACCTTTGGTTCTTAAAGGAATAACTCTGAGCATCAATGGCGGAGAGAAGGTTGGTGTTGTTGGACGAACAGGGAGTGGTAAATCGACGTTGATACAAGTGTTCTTCAGGCTTGTAGAGCCTTCGGGAGGTAGAATAATCATCGACGACATTGATATTACCGTTCTGGGACTTCATGATCTAAGGTCTAGATTTGGTATTATACCTCAAGAACCAGTTCTCTTTGAGGGAACTGTCAGAACCAATATCGACCCTGTTGGAGATTACTCTGATGAAGAAATATGGAAGGTATGTGTACTCAGTACTCTGCTTCAATTATGCAGAACTTCATTTAATATAACTTATCCATCTTCTTCTACAGTTTACTATGTCGTTATTATAGATATTTTTGCCACTCTGTTCCATATCTCCACTGTTCTTGAATTTTGTCTTTGTTGCACAAGTTAAAATTTGATTTGTTTTTTTGTTGTTATCAATAATGGCACTTTAAACATTGTCTCAAAAGAAAAATTGATTCTATTTACCAAAAATTGGCTGACATTGTTCAAATTTTTATTATAGCAATCTCACTCAAAGAAAACAGGAGATACAGCAAAATTTATTGTATTTTAATTTACTCTCACAAGTCACAAAAGACTAGAACGATGGTCTCTATAGTTAAAATGGTCTCTCTGTGTGTAATGTGTAGAGCCTAGAACGATGCCAACTGAGGGACGTGGTGGCTTCCAAACCAGAAAAACTCGATTCTCCAGGTACACAAACACACACACACCTATCATTATTTCTTCTTTGGTGACGTGACACTAATGGATTTGGTTTTGGTGTGTACGTAATATATAACACGTAACATCACAGTTGTTGATAATGGAGATAACTGGAGTGTGGGACAGAGACAGCTTCTGTGTCTGGGTAGGGTGATGCTTAAGCGGAGCCGCTTATTGTTCATGGACGAGGCCACAGCCTCTGTGGATTCCCAAACTGACGCAGTAATTCAAAGAATTATCCGAGAAGATTTCGCAAGCTGTACCATCATCAGCATTGCTCATAGAATTCCCACTGTCATGGACTGTGATAGAGTTTTGGTCGTTGATGCAGGTCTAATACTGACTTTTCAAGGTGTTTTATACATATATATATACACGTCTTTGGAAATACTGACTTTTCTTTATTGAATGACAACAGGACTGGCCAAAGAATTTGACAAACCGTCTCGGTTGATTGAAAGGCCTTCACTTTTTGGAGCATTGGTTCAAGAATATGCCAATCGCTCATCAGGGCTGTGATTATGATTTTATTAGGATAGTTCTTAGTCTAATAATCACTTTTACTTTTGCTTTCTCTCTTAAAGAGAAAAAAATGCACCCCCATTATCTCATTATTGTACACTTTGTAACCTTCACTTGGTAATGCAAGTGTATTATATACTGTTCTTGTTTGGCTAAGTTTTTATTTTGTTTATAGTTAGAAGTATAAGGTATAAAATAAGCATAAATTTTGTCTTATTTTTATTTTTTTAATGAAAACTACTTTTCAAAGTCTTTAGATATCATTAAAAAAAAAAATCTTTTATGAGTAAATTAAAAATTATGTAAAGTATTTTATTTTTCAAAATAGTTTCTCAAAAGTCATTTTAGGGGAGAAGCTACAAATCTTAAATTTTCCAAAAGATTTTTAAATTGAGAAAAAGCTTTTATTTTTTTTATCCAAATTAGGGGTGACAAAATGTGTTATCGTGTTGTGTTCGTATTATATTTTATGTGACTAGCTTCTATATTTTGTGTCAAGCGTGTCGATCCGTTTTTGACTCTGTGTTTAATTTTTTCAACCCTAACCTGACTCGTAAAAAATCGAGTCGTGTTCGTGTCGACCCTTGTGACCCATTTCGCTATTATTGAAGCTTAAGTTGTAGCTAAAAATGATAGATTTATGTTCTATTAAAAAATTTATATATATAGTTTGTTTTATATATAATAAAAATTAAAAAATTTAAAATATTTTCCATTTCATGTTAAAAGAAATTAAATTTAAATTTTTAACTTAATTTTGAATTACTAACTATATATATTTATATTATTATTAATAATTTTAAAAACACTTTTTATCTCTCTTGCTTTATTTTTATTTTATTTTATTTTGTTTCACTTTCATTTTTATTTTTAGTTTTTGGGTAGATTTTACACTTGGTTTGATACTTTAAGTATTTTTAGAGCATAATTTAGAGTTTTAGATGTGATTTGGAGGTTTAAAGTTTTTGCTAGATTTTTAATTGAATTTTTCTACAACAAAATTGGGCATGAACAAAAGGCTTTCGTTGTTGATTTGGAAAAGTTTCCCTGCTGTAGCAATTTTTAGCAAAGTTTTAGCATAAGTGGTACAAGGTAAGGAGCAATCGAAAATATTTTTGCTAGATCTTTGCGAAATTATTGCTACAGCAGGCGTAAGTTAGGGTTCTTCACGAGTTGTGAAGGAATTTTCGAAAAGAAAAACAAACAAACAAAACCAAAACATAATTTCTCAAATAATATCCTAACCAAAACAATCTCAAATACCCCGACCACCATAGCCACATTGTCTCTACCTTCTCCTCGCCTGAACCATGACCACCCCGATCACCATCTACCCTTCTCCACCTACATTCGCCAGAAACCCTATTATAGACCCCCAATCACATTTCTCCTCTCTTCTTTCCCCACCATCACCAAACCCAGAAATTGACCTAAGTCTAGAAAACCCTCCGCCCACCTTCACTCTCATCTCATCACCATCCTCAACTTCTCTTCACATGAACCATGGCCTCATCACCATCTTCGCATGAGCCCAGTTGCACCAGTACCATCAGATTTTAAATTAAAAGTTTAAAAATGTCCTTATATGTGAGAGCAAAAGTGATGCTGTCACCTACTAAAAATCTTATTTTTAAATGGCTAACTAGAATTTTTGCCCCCTGAATTTTTAAGATCGTTAAAAATGCCTCTTGAACTATTGAGATTGTCGGATTTAAGGACTTTTTCCAATTTTAGTAAAAAAGTCTAACATGGATGAAAGTTTAGTGACCATAATTTAGTACATGTCAAAGTTAGAGAGACATGATTTGGTAGATATCAAAGTCTGGGGAGCATGATTTAGTACATGACATATCACTGAAATATTAAAATTGAATGAAATTAGACAAAAGTCCTTAAATCTAACAATCTCAACATTTTAGGGGGCATTTTTAACGATCTTAAAAGTTCAAGGAGCATGATTTGGTACATGTTAAAGTTCAATGTCAAAAATTTTAATTAGCCTTTTTAATATTCCCCAATTTTTTGGCTAATTAGCAAATCCCCCGGCCGAACTTTGACATGTACTAAATCATGCCCCTTTAACTTTTTTGGCCGTTAAAAATTCCCCTGAACTATTAAGATTGTTAAATTTAAGGACTTTTGTCTAATTTTAATAAAAAAATTTTAACACGGATGAAAGTTCAGGGGGCATGATTTAATACATATAAAAATTTGAGGGACATGATTTGGTAGATATCAAAGTCTGGGAAGCATGATTTATTTAGTACTTGAAACAGTAAAATTGAATGAAATTAGACAAAAGTCTTTAAATTTAACCATCTCAATAGTTTAAGGGGAATTTTTAACGGCAAAAAAAGTTCAGGGGCATAATTTGGTATATGTCAAAATTCGGCGGAAAAAATTGATAATTACCCTAAATATTTATTGTTGGGCACTTCGCATCGATGCGACAGCGTTTAAATGGTTTGGGCGAGAGCAAAGGGTAAAACCTAAACCCCAAATCCAATCTAAAACCCTTTTCGATCTTCTTCTGTTGCCCTAGTTGTTTTCAGAGATGGGAGGGTCGCGAAGAAAGTACAAGAGATCGAGGACGAAGGTACGCGTGGGGCTACCGCCGAAGAAGCCACATGTTTTCAAGCCAGCATTTAACGTCCCTCCCAAGCTTCGATCTTTGATCGGAGAAAACGCCTCTGCCCCCGAATGGGACGACAAAGCCAGCGTTATCCAAAACTACAAGTCCTTCGGCTTCGTTTCAAATCCTAATTTGCTCGGCGTTCGAAAACGTACATCTCACATGGTCCAACTTGAGTCTCTTCAAGTCGTACCCCCTCCGAGTTCTTCGCAGACCGATGAGGATAAAGACTTCGATGACCTCATTGATACCGGAAGCGACCTTGAAGAAGACGGTAATTTGACAAAGCTTATGTTATTTAATTTTATATTAGTTTTTCAATCGTTGTATGGTTTGTGTTTTTTTCTTATAGCTTTATCATATCTGGTGTGCGTTTGCCCTTATAGGAGTATATACAAAATTCTATAGTAGGATTAATTTGTTATTTTCTTAAGGCTTGTTTATTTTGTTATTATGAAAACCCAGTAGGCATATGTGAAAATCTTGTGGATTGTCTTGTCTGAATTTTAAGAAAGAAGTAATAGTGAAATTAGCAAAATAACATTTTCACTATTGGGTAAGCCACCATAAGGGTTTGTATAAAATATGCTTCCTAGGTTATATTGATAATCATTTTGCAAAATATGTGAGAAGGTACTTCTGAGAATTTCATTTGGTCATGTCTAAAATTTCATTCTTCTAATAAAAGTTACCATATTTAATGGCGGCATTAGATTTGAAGTCGGCCTTAGGAAAGCAACGAAGAGATGGGAAAACTGCACAGCTGCAACCATTGACAACTATTCAGCGAGTTCATATTGGTCAACTTGTTGAGAAATATGGAGACGATTATCATGTAAGAAGGAGAAATTGTTAATGGAAGGTTTGAGTTTTTTTTTTCAATTGTTTCTGTATCTTATATAGTTTCTTTTGTTTTGCAGGGTATGTTCATGGACATGAAGTTGAATTCATTGCAGCATTCTGTTGCAACCTTGGAGAAACTATGCAAAAGATATCATATGCACAAAAATAAAAACCCACTGATATTATCCCGCTGAGAATTTCTGGGGTCTGTGGTAAAACATTTTGCTATAACATTGGCATGAACTTTCTTGTATTATTAGTTGATAATGATGTATTTTCTCATCATCTGCTTTGAAGTTGAAATGATTTAACTTCCCAATTTTGAATCATACGAACTTGAGTTTATACTAATCCTAATTAATTGTCATTATTATGATAGAAAAAGGATTTATCTTTGGTCATTTTGGTTGCCCGAAACCACCAGGCTACAAACTATTGTTTTATTTCCAGTGGCCTATATTGCCCAGAGCGACTGATCGTGCTAGTGGCATTATTGCTGTGATGTTTGGTTTAATGTAATAGGAATTGTAGTGTATTCATTATTGCCATTACATTAACAAGTTTTTAATCTAAATGTATTTACAACTAATTCATGAGATTACATGGATTAGGTAAACTTGAAATACTAAAAACATGATAAAAGCAAAAACAGTATAACATTTGGTGAAAATATTCAATGCTAAACAAACAAAAACTTTAAAAGAAAATAGAAGCACAGATGCACTCATCTAATCATGAAGACATGAACACTTACACTATTACAAACATTTTGAAAGATCATTTTGACATCGTGTTAGAAGGGTCACATGAATACATGGATGAAATCGTAAGATTAAATTTAATAAAGCATATTAGAACAAAATGTACACTACCCTTGCTAAAGTCTTTCTCCACCAAACCTCGAGAGTCACTATGTTCTACAACATACACTGCATTTTATTCTAAGATTAAGGCCTGTATAAGGCACGAAACATCCAAAACAATAACAAGTTTTTAAATTAAGTGAAACACTTTCTACAATTGCCAGCATCAAATGAATATATATAGAGGGGTCCAATTAGACACCCATGAAAGCTCGACACTGAGATTCCCAGTGCTCCTTGGTTTGTCGAACCCTCTCAGATCTTTCGGTTTGAAGCCGTTCCTCCCAGTATTCATGGCAGCTGTTCAATAAAGGACCAATTAGAATGAAAAAAAAAACAGAAATATGGCTTCAAACTAAGTAATCTAACACAAAAGGCTTGTGACAGAAGACATACTTTCGGCTTAATAAAATACATAGCTCCTCTAAGTGTACGGCACCTTCATACACTCGTCCCTGAAAAGAGTAAAACAATATATCATAAACTGACCTCTTTCAATCTCGAAAACTCTCTACTTGGGCCATAATTTTTGTTCACTTATTGTTATATCATAAACTGACCTCTTTCAATCTAGAAAATATAACTTACCTGTCTGCAAAGAGGGCATTTCGCTCTAGGCTGTGCGGATTTGAGTCCATCTACAATCGTTACTGATGCGGCTGAGCAAGAACACATGTAGCAGAATATATGCCCACATGACAAAGCAACCGGATCAAAAACTGTGTCCTGTTATGAAACACAAAAAAGGAATTGGAACAAATGAAAACATATCAAGAAATCTGTAATAAGGGTCTAAAGAGAAATAATCTGGGGAACTTACCAAACATATAGAACAAGTCAAATCAATATCAATTTTGACAGAATCAAAGAGTTCACAAGTGAGAGATGGCTTCCCATCATTGAATGCAAGGGAACATCCCTCGAAAAAAGCAAGTTTGGTCTTTGATTTGGCCTTGGTTTCCCTTAAATTGATGTGAAAAGCCATTAGTTCACAAAGCCATGGACTCTGAAGAATTTCAATGTGCATACTTTGGGCTTGTGACTTAAAAGCCTGTCCTTGCTTTGAGTAATGAATCTGTTCTCAAAAGAAAGTAAGACATCAAACAAAAGAGACAAGAAGCCTAAAACAAAAGAGTATTCAATTATTACATTACCTTATCGTATTTCTTTAGTATTTTACGCATTGCAATGGCGTTGATAAGAGCATAATTGACAAGTTCCTTGCCTTCTTGAGTTAAAGCAACATGGTTTCCTTGAAGCTTGCCTTTAAGCCAGAAATAGTACCTTCTGATACCAGAAGCCAGATGTAGCTCAAGCAATTTCTGAGCACGTTCATTGAAGAACCCCACTACATCTGACATTTCCTTGAGAAGGGAAGGAAAGAAGGTTCCATCACATACTGCAAAAACCAAATTGAATTCAATTATTTATATGCAATTCATTTTGAACAAGTAATTCAATTTTAATATAAGGTATCAGATTCTTCTAAACAACAACAAATTCCTTCTTATTTATGGGTCAGTAATCAGCAGAGAGAGAGAAGAGAATCTTCATGATTCAACTATTAAACAAATCAATTAAAACCCAGAATTTAAAAAAGAAAATTGATAACCCAAAAATAAAAAATCAAGAAATCTACAACAAATATTAATAGATATTAACCTGAACATTGGTGGGGGCAGGGTTGAAGGTCAAGGGTTCGATTAACGTTATTTTGAGAGTGAAAATCTCTTCTACACTTCTTTAAAATCTTTTTGAGCTTCTTGAAGCCAACAGCAGGAAGCTTTCTCTGTTGGCCTTCCATATACTCTTGGTATTTCTTGCAGAATTTCATATTTCAATAACATACAAAAACCAATTACTATTCTCTTGGGAAATATACACTCATATAAACAAGTACAAACTGGAGAATATTGAAGAAACAAGTACAGATTTTAGAGTCTTAGCCAAATAAAAGTACAGATTTTGGAGTAGAGAAGAAAAGAAAAGAAAGAAAAGCAAACAAGGTGGGAACAAAGATGATGGCGAGTTTATCTATTTGATTATAGTGATAAGGATTTGTCTTAAAGGTTTAAAGCTTGGCTCCGTTTTTACGTCCTTAATCGATAAATTTATATAAAAATATTTAATTGAGAAAATTGATTGTTTGGATGCATAATAGGACAAATATAATTCTGAATCTAATCTGTAGGCGAAGTCCAATTTATCGTCAATTTCTCGCAATGAAGTTGAAGATATTATTTTGTTGAGAGTGTCTGTCTATTCATGAGAGTCGGTCACTATATCTATGACTAAGCATTCTTACTGAAATTCTATTGAGCTATTAAATACGCTCATTAAATGTCCACTCATTCTTTAATTAAGATTTAAACCTTGTTTTTTCCTCCTTACAAAAAAAAGGCCACGCAAGCAACAACGCGGGAGGGGCTAGAGTGTCAACGACACATTTGTCACTCTAGCTGTAATGTATAGGTAAGCCACGTAAGCTTGATTAAATGTCCTCATTTGTTTCCACTATTACACATTATGTTGCTCTTTTAAATTTCACACTCCATTTTTCTTAATTTGCTCTCAACTTTAAACGTTGCGTGAATTTAGGCTTAACATTTTTTTAAATAAAAAATCATTTTGAACATTTTGGTGTTTTCCTTCTTTTTTTTTTTTTTTTAATTCATTAATATATATTTGGAAGATGCAAGAAAGATGATTTATAGATTTCTTACGCATACATAATACATTTTTTTTTTTGAATGAAAATAATAGCTTTATTAAATCATCATCTCTGTTACCAAATTAGGCAACAAATCAATCAGGATATAATATAGAGGCTCTAGCAAAGTTATGAGCCACCATATTAGGTGATCGTCTAACAAAATAAATAACAACATTATTTGAATCTTTAAGCATATCCTTAGAAGTTTTAACAATTTGACCAAACATGAAATCATGTCAACTGGGCTTCGTAAGGCTTGAACAATTGTGAGGCAATCAGATTCAATGTCTACATTCATCCATTGTCGCGTCTTGATCCAACTGAGGGCCTCCCGAATTCCCATTGCTTCGACTGTGACAGGGGGAAATTGCCTTGAAAAATCTTTGTACTCCCCTCAATTAGAAAGCCCCTACTATCCCTTGCCACCAAACCGATCCCAACCTGATGAGGATCCGAAAACAGAGCCGCGTCTACATTAATCTTAATTCTTCCAACGATTGGGGCAAACCAATGCTCAGCCGCATCTCCCGGCATCAAACCAGAAAAAGTGGTCTCAATGACAGATTTTTGAGCATTTTGCCAATGATTAAGGAAGTTTTTTGCCGACGAGACTATGCCATCCGCTCCCACAATTTTACCTTGCCACACTTTGTCATTCCGTGCATTCCACAAAGACCAACACACAGCCACAACAATTTCTTTTCCAGCTTTATCAACCTGCTGAAACACATCCGTGCACCAAACCAGAAAACTGCATGGTGCAAACCCGTGCCTATACCAGTTCTTTCCCAGCATGTTGCAGCAGTCGGGCACTCCACCAAGGCATGAAGAATTGTCTCATCTGCACTAGAACAAACAGGGCACAATGTTGCAACCTCCACATACTTAGACCGGAGCTGAACCATCGTGGGAAGACAGTCCATACAAGCTCTCCAAACTAGATTTTTCATCTTAGGGGGGACTTATCTAAAGTTATTTATTATTTTTGTTTGAAGGTTATTTAAAGTTATCTTGAAACAAAAGTATTTACAAGATGTTTTCATTTTTTTTGTTTGAAAGGAAATTATTTACAAGATTAAGAATATATAGAGTTCTACACATGTAGATGTAGTTATATTAGTGAAATTAAATCTTTTAAATATTACTTTATAAAATAATTTTTCGTTATATTATTTCAGTAGTATCCAATGATAGATTAAATATCGAATATGTTTGAAAAACGTTTTTATAGAGAATTAACAGACACATGTTATCAGGGACGGATCCAAGTGTATTAGTTTGGGAGCTATAGCTCCCACTAACAAAAATATTGCCTTTTAAAAAATTAAATGAAATTTTTTAAATTTGATAATTATAGATCAAAATCGTAGAAAAAACCCTATAAAATTAAATAAATCTAATAAGAATGATTATAATATAAGTATAAATATTTTTGAATAATAAATAAGTACTCACAAAATAAAAATTCTAGGTCCGTCACTGCATGTTATACAAAACCCAAAGAACTGAAGACTATTTTATTTTTTTCATCGAAAATATGATAGAAATTCTTTAGCGATAAAAGTCTTTCAAGGTGAGGTGGCCTAATACTAGCCTTTTCACCAACCTTCATTCCAACACGCACCACCAATAAATGTGACATTTTTTTTTCCTTTATTCTTTACAATCCAAAAAAATTAAAAAACAAATAAAGCTGTCTCTGCTGAAATGTGGAGCACGCATTATTTGGGTATATATGAAATAATTTATATATCTCAATTCAGACTGAATAAAAATAATTGTGATAAAAAAGAGACGCAATTTTTATGTTAAATAAAGTTCCCAATCAAAATCGGCGAAGGTATATACTAAAGATAACGTAATCCCTATAAAAATATTAAAAAAAAAAATATCAGAACAAACATTCATACTTACAAACAATTGAGGAAGAATCTTTCGTATTGATCAATTGAGGAAGAATCTTTCGTATTAATTTTATTATATTGTTATTAATATTAACCAAGTCAAATACCGGTTCCAATCCATTGCTATTTGCTTTAACGTACTACAGTACAACCTCTATCCAAGAATACACTTGGGACCAAATAAATTATATTCTAATAGGGAGGTTATAACTACATAGAGTTACACTAGAAAAAAAAATTAAAAAACCAAAAAAATATCAATGTAACAATAATAACAATAAATAATCATTAATACTATATCATAATAGAAATATTTTAGAGTAAATATAATTTCATACATGTATAATAATTTAAAATAAAATTATTAATTTTACATAAATAAATTTACAAAATACATGTATATATTTTATTAAGATGTAATTATTCTTATATACAATTTAGAGGTTATTCTTATTTATAACTGGCCCAAATCGGGACTTAATTTTTTTATAACAAATTAGAGGTTATTCTTGAATAGAGTATTCTTAAATAGAGGTTATACTGTATTAATAATGCGTGTCTTTATTTAACTTAGACGTTCTCTTCTTTTTAATTTATATCTCCTACTTGCTAAACACAATTTTTTTAATACAAAACATTTTAATAGACGACGACTTGATTTTTATTTTTTTTCCTTTACTGAACCGACGACTTGATTAATATCGTGATGTTTATCATAAATATCTAATTATTTGTCAAATCCCATTATCAATTTTTTTGACTATAATTTTGGCGTATTTTATGAACAAAGATGGGAAGAAATCCATTATAAATGAAAGCGATTACGAGAACATGACAAAATTAATTCTTTCACAACTTAAATCTCAAATATACAAAAACACAATCAAGATAATAAACTAATTGATTAATACCGTAGTGACTCATATTAGATTTCTAGCTAGGAAAATTTCTACAAACATAAATACATACGTGAAATAAGACAAGCCCATGAATTCCCCGGCCGAAACAAATAACAAAACTTTTGAGAAAGAACATTATTATTATTATTATTATTAATTACTTGAGAAAATTTATTGTGATATCACTTCAAATCTCATCATCATGTTGAAGGCTAATAAAGTGGTCATTATGTGTGTAGTATGAAGCCCTTAGGGTTTATTTTAGGCTGCTTCACAATGATGACCGAGCATTGCGCATGGTGAAAGCAATAGTCACTGACGCTCTCCAAAACCACTCTGTAATAATAATATTATTATATATTGTTTGATCAAGATTCAAGAACAACTCGATCGATATACAGATTATTATATAGTCATTAATTATTGATAATTAATTAATTTGAATTACCTCTTTATAGGCCCATAGTCATGAGCGCCCACAACTAAGACAGATGCACGGTTTTTCTCTACAGCTTCACAGAGAATATTCCGGGGATTTCCTTCAATAACATCCATCGAAAATTCTTTCATCTACCAAGAACATAGAATTAATTATAAGATACATATAGAGTAATAAACGTACTTAATTGTATTAAAGCAAGATTCTTTTCATTTAATTTTTATATATTTATAATACCTTTTTAGTGGCACAAATTTTTTTAGCTTTCCCAACAATCTGCTCACCTATCCTCCTCAAATCACGTTCGATAGACCGCAAGACCTCAGCCTCGGCTTCACCAAGATCAATTTATATAAAAAAAAATGCCCATATTAAAATCATACAAAATAAATGATGGGATTTGAATTACAAGAGTAATTAATAGGGATTATATATATGGATGTTAATAAGTTATATTACTAGGGCTAATGAGATTGAGGGAGGAAGATGGACGCATGGCGTGGACAAGAATGAGATTGAAGGGAAAGTTGGGAGCGTAGGGAAGGAAGAACCGGTCCAGAGTCCACTCTAGAGCATAGCAGCTGTTCTGGCCTTCGTCGAATCCAACCACCATTATTGGTTTCTCACTCGTATCCATTGTTATGATCTTCTTCTTCTTCTTGCTTTTCTTTGGTATGGGAGATGTTCTTTAGTTATTAATTAATATAGAGTGTGAGTGGGTGTGTGGAGAAGTAAGTAACTACTAGTGATCGATAGATATAGTGATAAGCTGTGTTGAGATAAGAAAATCGTTGTGTAACTGATTGCAGTTAGAAAACACTACTTTATTATTAGAGGTAGTTATTAGTTAACGGTTATATATTAATTTGAAGTTGTAATATATATTACAAATGTGACCGAGCTGTTATTACAGTTCTTGTAATGAGTTTAAATGCTCTATCTATAAATAATGATGGTCTAATGTTCCTAATTTTATATTATATATAAATAATTCAAACAAAAAGATTAGCAACTTAAAAATTAAAATTACAATAAATGATCCCGTGAAGTGTAGATTCGTTCCCTAATAATAATAGTTATACATAAATAACATATATATATACATATAAATAGATATATAATAGTTATACATATTGAATGAAGCAATAACAGGTGTGCTAAATTAGAATTTGAGGGAACAATAATCTTGTAAGTTGTATAATAGTGTTTTTCTTTTTTTAATTATTCATTGTTTAAATCCTTGGCAGATATAATAGCAGAGGGTGTCTTGAATCGAGTTGGTGAAGGCCTGAGCCAATCTCTCCCTCCAATCATGTCTTTGGTCAAATATGAGGCAGCTTCATCACTTGTTAGGCTACGTGACCACCCTACTCTCTTCGACCTATTCGCACCGGGACCATAACATTTGTACTCACCATAGTACACCGTACTGATCATATCATCACCAAACAAATTATCAAATAAATTAATTATAGGACACATACGTACCATAATATTATTAAGAATGTGTAATTGTTTTTTTCAAAGTAAGACAGACGAGTGAGGATATCAAAACTAATGGACAATAAAACGATTATGTTATATAGAGAGAGAGACATGTTTAAGGGGCATTGTTAAATACCTGAATGGAAATTGCGTGGGTAATAAATGGGTAATGCACAAGAAATGGTATATTACTATTGTTATAATTTGATACATAAACAATTACTAAACAGTTGTGAACAAACTGTTCCAAATTCCTAAATACATATGTATTAGCTATAGTATAAGACTATGCATAGTAAATTCGGTAATTTCACTATCGAATATAAACATATATAACTAGATTATATTTTTAAACATATATGAATATAATTAATATACCTGTGGGTGGACTGGTCTCCCCAGTCATTCCATCCTTGTGGAATTATAAGATTAGACATGTAAGTGTAAGCAAACACAACTCGAGAGAAAGAGCCCCAAGGCCTACCCAGAAAACAACCTCCATCACCACTGATTTTGCCCCCCAAAAATATGAACCCTGTTTTCTCTGCTGATGAATCTCTTCGATGAGCAGTTATGGCTCCATCTCTTTCAGATAATGAGTGCACATGACATTTCTATAAATATACACACATACATGATTAACAAGAGAAAATATATATATATATATATATAACTTATAATATATAAATAAAAATAATTAAAACTTTTCATTATTACTTCAAATAGAGAAGCAGCACTTCCAAAAATGAAATCAACAGCTCCTTCTATATAACAATTATTGAAGTAATGTCTTCCAGAATCATCCAAGAGAGTGTCTTGATATGAGAGAATTCTACAATTGTAAAATGCAGCTTTGTCCCCTGATACTCTTACTGAAACTGCTTTTCTACCTGCTCCAAATGTATTCTGTATACATATATATACAAACAATATTGTTAATATATAATAAGTTTGACCAACTAAATATAGTTAGATAATTATATAATATATATATACCTGAATTGTGAGAAATCGTCCAACAAAATTAGAAGCCAGAACAGAGAGTGTTGGAGAATCAAATATGTCCCCATTATCGTTCCATGTTATAATTGTGTTAGATGATTTTGTTCCACTTAATGTTACGAAGGGTTTATCAGAAGGCACAACAATTTTTTCTCTGCATAATAAGTGAATTTGAATTATGATGATATCGTCCAATTAATAAATATATAAATAATAAGTGTGTATATATATATATATATATATATATATATATACCTGTAAGTTCCAGGCTTAACCCAAATGAAGTACAGGTGGGAGTTATTAGAGGGAACTGAATCGATGGCTTCTTGAATTTTTGTGAAATCACCTTTCCCTGATTGATCGACTCGAATTAGATTTGCTGTAGACATATCTTTATTAGTAGTAGAAGCACCTCTTGTAATTTCAATTAAGGTAGAAACAATAACTAATAATTCAACCATTATCATTAACTTTATATAGTCACAACAAAGCTTAGCATTCCCGCCAAAACCCATGTGGAAACATGTGATAATAATATTACTTCCACTCGATGGGGTTGCACGGTAATGAAGCAAAGCTCTAATAAGTACATAATATTATATATACTTATATATATATATGCTGTATCTATCACTATCGTATGGTTGTTCCAGGTCAACAATAGGTAGCCTACTGTATTTGTCAATTTCTTGTTGTAGAAGATCAAAGCTGAGAAATTATTGTAAATAAATGTTTATACTAATTTATATATTTTCGGATCCCAAAAGAATTAATGTTCACCATGTTGTTGCATGTTGCATGAATTAGATTATAAATAAACACAAAGAAACAGTCTCTTCTACTATTGAATTATGTGTTATATTCCTTAATGTGTACGTGTTATTAATAAGAATCTATATTATTATGTATGCTAAATATATAATTCAATGTTATTGTTGTGATTAGCTATTCGTCAGCCACCTAATGTAAATTTGATATATTTGATAAACGAAATGCTAATTACTGCTTTGTAATTAAGGATAGTTTTTATATATATCATGATTCACATGCCACTACGTACACTACAATAGTGGTACCCTTGATTTGCGCCAGTTTTGCCACGATTTTTTGCGCCAGTAAAAAGTGGTTGATTTGCGGCTAGTGATGGATGCCTAAGAAAATCCTTTTGTGTTGGGTTGGTGCCATAATGTGCCAATCGATCTTCAAAAAGTGGCGGCACTGCATGAATTTGTAGGTGCCACGTACATGAGTACCCTTTTTCACTGGAGCCGTAATTAGTAAAGTCAATCGAGTTTTCTTAATTACAATTACATACGGGTCAAATTAGGGTAGATTAATATGGAGCATTCTGACTGAGTTAGTGTCTAGCACTTTTTAAATGGGTCTTTTAAAACCATGGGACCATTCGGCCAACCAAAATATACACATCACCTTAAAATATATTTTTTTTTTCTTGTCTCATTCACATAAAATTTGTCATCTTCTCTTAAAAAAATACTTTAATGTCCCCCATTACATTTTTTTTGGCTAATTAAAATTTTTGTTCCCTAAACTATACTACCAACTTTTTTGACTGTTAAAAATTTCTCTTGAATTATTCAGATTGTTAGATTTAAAGACTTTTAACTCATTTCATTCAATTTTTAATTCAATGATTGCTTATATAATAAATCATGCTCCACAGACTTTAATAACTATTAAATCATGTCCCTCAAATTTTAGTATGTATACTAAATCATACCCCCTAAACTTTCATTTATGTTAGACTTTCCTTGCTAAAATTAGACAAAAGTTCTTAAATCCAATAATCTCAATAGTTCAGGGTGAGTTTTTAACGACCTTAAAAGTTCGTAGGGTATGATTTGATACATGTCAAAGTTTAGGGGATAAAAATTCTAATTATCATTTTTTTGGTCCCATATGACATTGAATTAAGGCTAATTAGGATTTTAGCCCCATGAACTTTAACATGTACAAAATCATGGCCCCTGAACTTTTAAGATCGTTAAAAATGCCCCCTGCACTATTGAGATGGTTGGATTTAAAGATTTTTTTTTCTAATTTTGGTAAAAAAGTCTAACATGGATAAAAGTTCAAGGGTCATAATTTAGTACATGTCAAAGTTCGGGGGACATGATTTGGTAGATATCAAAGTCTAGGGATGATTTAGTATATACACAATCACTGAAATAGTAAAATTGAATGAAATTAGACAAAAGTTTTTAAATCTAACAATCTCAATAGTTCAGGGGGCATTTTTTAACGACCTTAAAAATTCAGGGGCATAATTTGGTACATGTCAAAGTTCAGGGGACAAAAATCCTAATTATCCTTGAATTAATGACTTGGTCTTTGTGTTTTGTGGCATGTTATCGTCGATATGTTTAGTTGTTGACACTACAAAATGTTTTACGTTTAGTCACAACAAAACTTGTGACTAAAAGTAGAAGTTGTGACTAATTATAAATAATAATTCCTATAGTCTGACTAAAAAGGTCGTGACTAAAAATTTTAATCACAAAAATTATAATTTATTGTGACTAAATGTATTTTTAGCCACAATACTTGTCGTAACTAAAGCTGAATTAATGATCATAACTTTTGATGCTATGTTTTAGTCACAAATAACATTTTGTTTTGACTAAAAGTAATATTAAGTCACAAAAAAATTATGTTATGACTAAAAAAATTGTCACTAAAAATAATTTTATCATTATTTTTTTGGTAGTGTGAAGTGTAATCCCTGGGGAACTCACTAATACCTGGATGTGTGTTTCGTGTGGTATACTTCTCTGAGAATATCTTCACTCAGTTATTCATTTTCTGAGGTGATATGGAGAGGAGCAAGCTTAAATTAAGCATCTCAACATTAACAAGAGAATGCTCCTGAATGCCTTAACAAGCTTAACACCTTCAGTTGGGTATTTAGTTCCCAAGGTGTCTACCCTCCATGCATTTTAATTATCTTAAACCCAATCATGCCTATGACAGTTTACCCTGATAAGATATATACTGAGTGGCCTTCATATTTTGAGGAGGTTATGATGTCTTCATCTTCTTGCTGAACGAATATTATTATTAATTAATTAACTAGACGTTCTTATTCATTGCTAAAAAAATAAGTATAACAATAATATTTACTACTTTTTTCTTTTATAGATATAGAAATTTAGTTTTTGAATAATGTTTAAGATAAAAGTAAAAATGGCTGCCAAAAAAGGCAAAAATATTTCAAAATTTAGAACACTAGTTACTAATTTCTAATCCAGCTACAATTAAGAAAAGTTTAGATCCACAATTTATTCTTTTTTGTTTTTCCATAGCAAAATTTTCAGTTATTGTTCAGTGCATACATTTATTCTCTACACAAAGATCATATTATTCAATTGTGTGAAGTAACAAGCTAGCCCATTTCCTGATATACAAACTAGCAACCAATAACAAAAGCTTTCAAGAAATAACATTAGTTGAATTGTAGACTAAATTGGTCATTCACATCATCTAAAACCTGGCCTAGCTTCTCTTGATTTTAGGCTTCTTCACAGTCATAACGGAACATTTAGCATGCTGAGCACAATAGTCACTGACCCCACGCCAAAACAACCTGTATAGCAGTAATCAAAATCTCATGTTCAATAAGATAAAACTATATCAATTTTTAACTATTAGGCACCAGTGTAGTATCTAACATCATTTACAGCTGACACTTTATATTTCTGGTCTTATAAGGTATTATAGTACCTAACATCTTAGAAGATGCAGCATATTATTGGTTTCTGTGTAATTTAAACTAAATCAGTATAACTATAATATATGAGAATAATATTCATTTACACAACACCGTAAGCATTTTTAATTGTCCTATTATTAGCAAAAAGTTATTCACAAATGAAAAAGAAAAAAAATCTTGTTGTTAAATATGTGGTTAATTTGTCATAAGTACAAGTCAACATGACAAGACTGGGTATTGGTAATTACCGCTTTATTGCTCCATAGCCATAGCCATTATTGCCCACAACCAACATAGATGCATGATGCTTCTCTACAGTTTGACAGAGAACATTATGGGCTTCTCCTTCAATAACCTCCACCACAACGTCTTTCACCTATAACACACAACCCAGAATAAGATGCAAAATAATACAATCCAATCAAGTACAAATTTCATAATGTGAATCGTTAAATATGTCAATCTATGATTAACAGTCCGTACTATAAATTGCCAAACAGAAAAAGGGTTGATCAAATCACAATCATTAAATACTATCAATCTTCAGCCTTTAATGAGGAAAAAATTGATAAATATATACCGATTTAGTGACGAAAATTTGTTGAGTCTTGTCAAGAACTCGCTCTGCGCTCATCTCAAATGCCCTTTCCTTTGCAACCGCTAATGTTTGGCCAATCAATACGTCGATATCAAAATCAGGCAAAACAAAACATATATAGAAATTTCAGAAAAGAGGAAATTATTAATTAAGCGATGCTACTACCAGGGCCTAATTGCTTGATAAATGGGTGGGAAATATGAATGGCATGGACGATGACGAGTTGAAAGGGAAAATTGGGAGCAAAAGGAACGAAGAAGTGGTCGAGAGTCCACTCCAGAGCGTAATCGCTCTGTTCTCCATGGTCGAAACCAAGAACCATGACTGGTTTCTCAGCGGTAGCCATTGTTGGATTGGACCTTCTTCTTCTTAATTACTCTTCGTTAGTACTGTTCTTGTATTGTATGAGTGATTTTCTTCACATCAAGAAACAGGCTCATCTATATGTATATATATACAGTGGGAGTGCTGATGTAATTACCAGTTAAAAAACACAGTTTTATGTAAGAGATGTAAGTAGTTACAATTCTGTTAAAGATTCTCAACATTTTGAGTGTTGGATATTTTTTATATTTAATTTAGTCTCTTCTTCTTCTTGGATGTGTCATTTTGTCATGTCACCAACAACAAACGACTCATATATATAGTTTGGTTTTTTTTTTTCTCTTTCTCTTGTTTTGAGGATCAATATTTCATTCATGTATGAAACAAATTAGGGAAATTTACGTCATATATTAACATTTGTCATTTTTTTACAAAAATACTGTAAGGTGGTATTTTTTACTTTTTTACTGTGTTTTTTTATAAGTTTCATACTGCAGTATACTGTGTTAAGTTTTCACTGGTGTTCTACTGTTGTTTTGAGTTGTTCTGCTTTGTGTTGTACTGGTGTTTTATAAAAATACAGTATTTTTGAAAAAATTTCCGTGTGACAGTATTTTTGTAAAAATTAACCCAAATTTCAGTATTTTTGTAAATTTTCCAACAAATTATTCTAAAAAAAAGGTGAGTAAAGGGCAATAAGGCTGATAGGCCAACAAAACGAGACTCAGACACCAATTAACGTTAACAAAGCAATATACAAACCCTCAACTCTATATATAACATAATTCAAAATTGGAACAAGACGTTTTTTTTGATAGATATGTTAGAGGTGGAAATATAATATTATATATAAATTATGAATGAACTACTTCTTTTATTATCATTTAGTTATAAGATAGTACTCCATGTAGGTTAATTACACCTTACTAAATTTTAACATGGTATTAAAGTTAAATTAAATTCTAACGAGTATACGATTCACATCTAATAATTAGTCCAAAAAGACGAGCCAAAAAAATACATCTTGTGATCCACTATGAACTCAAATTATCACCGATCTAAAAAGATGAACCATAAGATCCGTTGTCAATCAATATTATTACTTGTGATCGAGCTGTCAAAAATTAGTAAGCAAAAACTATCTACCATCTATTGTCAATTAATTTTAAAATAGAACTATATGTATATGCACCAACAATTTATCAAATTCTAACTAGATAAATTGGAACAAGAGTTATTTGTATTATAGAAATATTATATTCCTATTATTAATTAATTTTAACTTTGTTCACTTTACCTAATTTTTTGTATTAATTTTGAATCTTTTCTTTACCTTTATTTTAATTTTAATGATTTCATAAAGAAAATATTGTATATTTTATATTTTTCAAATATTCATATATATATATATTAAATTTTTTTTACCAAATATCTACAATATATCTTATTTATATATTTTTTTAATGTGCTAAAAGAAAATGTGAGCACAATTGCACAAACATTGGAGACTCAATATAATACATAAAAGGGACACTTTTCCTCCATTTTTTTTTTAAATAAAATATTATGTACTCTTTTATTTTAGTCCATATAGTATTCTTATTGTTATTCTCCCATTAATTTTATTTATTTGATATTTATTTTTATTTTATCTTTATGTAATAATTATGTACAATTTAAGTTAAGTATGTATCCAACAGTATTTTTAAAATCTGACAACATATATTTATATAAAATATTACATTGAGTATACTAGGGTAGGACCCGGAAGAAATAAAATTACATTTAAGAATGGAACTTAATTTAAGGAATATATTATTTAACTCTCATTTAAGAATGGAACTTAATTTAATTAATATATTATTTGACTTTCAACAATATAATTAGTTATTATATTAAAAAATAGAACTTATTTTTTTTCTTTTTAGAATTATGCAAGAAATGAAAATAGAATTTTATATGGTGCAAATTTCAATTAAGAAAAAAAAAAGTATTCCTTGGAAAAAAAACCTTAAAAAAAAAAAAAAGTATTCCTTGGCGAAAAGAAAAGAAAAGAAAAAACAAGTACTGAAATGACTGGATCAAATTGAAGCCTCAAAGATCGGCTTCAAGCCTTCAACCCTTTTGGATTTTCTTTGAAAACATGATGTGGCAGGAAAACTGAATTTTTCCAAGCTGAGAGTGAGTTCGTTGAATTTCTTGGCAAATTTTCAAGAAATCTATTGTTCAGTTCAACTTTCCCGAATAATCTCTAAATAAAGATAAAGATTATTTTATATACAAAAAGCATCTTCAGTCTTTCCAAATACAAGCCCATTTTCTGGAACAGCTAACAAGCAATAATAAAGCTTTAATTTCCTAAAAAAAAGCACACAACAAAGCTTATTTTGTGAAAATATTTATTGTAGTTTCAATTCATAACTTAGACGAATACTAAATTGGTCATTTGCAAAGTGAAGCTCTTAATGCTTGGTTTTAGGCTTCTTCACAATCATCACAGAGCAGTGAGCATGGTGAGCACAATAGTCACTGACACTGCCCAAAACAGCCCTGCAGTAATCAAAATCTCATGGTCAATATGAGTACCATATCAATCTCCGATTACCAACCTATGCACACTAAACTAATCATTGTAATGTGTTTGACAGCCGAAAACGACAATGAAAACGCTTTTGACAATTGATAAAAAAAAAAAGCGTCTTGTTTATGTGGTTCTCATTAGTCAAGATGACAACAAAAGCTACATATTATATATTAGTCCGAGCCCAAAAAAAAATGCACACTTAACTAATCATATAGTATTTGGTAAGATTACCTCTTTATTGCTCCATAGCCATGACTGCCCACAACCAAAACAGATGCATGGTGTTTCTCTACAGTTTCACAGAGGACATTCCGAGCATCACCTTCCATAACCTCCACCAAAACATCATTCACCTACAAATAATGCAGAAAAAATATCATACAAATATCCTGAATCAACTATAAATTCATGAATTTGTTCTAAATATAGCACATGAATACAAAAGCCCCATAACCTAATGTCTTGCAAGGATATGCTTTCAGCAAAAACCAAACTCAATCCAATCAAGTACAGAATTATTCTTACAATTTGAGTAGAATTTTCCTTTGAAGCTCTTTCTAATCTATCTACTTATCAAACTTATTAATTTACCATAAATTTCCAAAAAAAAAATGTCATTTTCCATTTGAATTCAAAAAACGATCTAACTTTGTTCATTTCCCTCCTAAAATCCAGGTTAAAACAAGGGGCTAAAGGTCTCCAGTAGATTGTGTGAATAAATATCAAATCTTTTATCAAATTATCTGATTGCAGAAAGTGTGAACTAATTTTAGGCAGCATATATCAATTATATCCATGATTACTTCATAATCTGTATCACAAAAATCAAAACTGAGCTAATCATCATGGCATAAAATAAATTTATCAAATACCAGTTATAAATTTCCGGAAAAATAATACCAATTACAAAATGTGATTGTTTCAAAATCAATCACAGAAGCGACCAAATTAATTTCAATCTGGCCTAATCACCAATTCACCATTAAGAACTACTATTAATCAGCTTTTAATCACAAAAAGAATTCATACCGATTTACTGGCGCAAACTTCCTTAGCTTTCTCAACGACTCGCGCAGCGATCCTCCTCAAATCACTATCGACAAACGGCAAGACCTCTGCGGCGCCTAATTTCGCCATGACGAATCCATAAGTCAGTATCAAAATCACACAAACAAAACATATGGAAAATTCAGAATTGAGCTATAAACAAGAATTAAAGCGAGGTTACCAGGGCCAGCGAGACCGACGGCGGAGGTTGGAGTAGGCTTAGCGTGGACAAGAATGAGCTTAAATGGAAAGTTGGGAGCATAGGCAGCAAAGAAGCGGTCTAGAGTCCATTGTAGAGCATAAGAGCTGTGGTCGCTTTCGTCAATTCCAACCACCATGACTGGTTTCTCAGCGGTAGCCATTGTTAAACCTTTTTCTTCTGCTTATGTTTTTTCGTGATTTCTCCAGTTGTCAACTACATCACCAATATATATATAGAGAGAGTGTGTGGAGAAGGCACTAGACGATACCGATCATCTGATTCTCATTCTTCTAGAAAAGTAATTAGTTACAAGGCTTTGTCGATACGGCGTCGTTTAACATAGATAATTGAAAATCTTCGGTAAGCGTAAGCAGTAAGCACGGTCGGATTTACACGTACGCAAGCTCAAGAAAAACTCTCCATAGATTGAATATATTCTACAATGTAATCCAGATATAAGGAATTGGAAAAGTTTATCACGTTGAAAACTATTTTTTTTAAATAATGTGTTGCAAGAGTGATTATTTTATTTTATACGCGTATAAAATAAATTGTTTGAATATTATTTTTTATATTTTAAATTATTTCGAATTTCTTAAAATTTTATAAGATATCTTAAATAGTTATAATGTCAATATAAAAAAATTAGACTAGAAAATTTTTTTAGATGCCAAAATAAATAAACGATATATCAGTACATCCATTTAGTACAATGTATTGTACAATCACCTTAATATATATTTAAGATTTTGAGAGCACCATCTTTGTTCTAACTTATTCAAAGTATTTTTTTATTATTATTATTAGTTAAATAATAAAGATATATGGAATTAAAATGAGTTGGGCAATATGTTATAATTTTTTAATATTATTTTATTTTTATTTTTATATAAAAAAAAAAAAAGAAAATTAGTGAGATTTCTTTTTTATTAAAAAATCATTAAATAAGAAAAATCACATAGTTATCAATAATATTAATTAGATTAATAACTTCAAGCATCTTCTTTGTATATATTAGATTTATGTTAAGTGGAATATACGTATAATTAACTTTTTTTTAATTAAGTGATATAATGCAGTATATTGTATGTTAAATTTTTTTAATTAGGTAATGTACTTTTATTTTTTAATCTTTGAAATAGGGTTTGAGATTTTAATCTTTGAGAATTTTTTTTTAATTATTGAAGCTACATTGATGTATTTTTTAAATGTAATTATATATATATATATATATATATATATATGGAAGTGGTTTTAATGGTTACATTTTTATTGTAACCATCATGGTTACATTTTTTTAAGCCACTGGATTACTATTTAATGGTTGTGATTAATTTGGAAATTAAATAAAAATAAATAAAAGTTAACTTGTAACCTGAAAGTAATCTAATCATTTATTTCCTTATAAAACTTTAATTAAGATTAATTATATTTTAAAATTAAATTAATTATAATTATTAATTAATTTTTTGCAATTTATTACTATATAAGGATCTTTTAGCAATTTATTTTTTTATACTTAAATTATTTAAAATTTTATAGCAAAGTTTTTTATAATTTAAAATTATACACATATAATTTTATAATTTAAATTTTATTATACTTGTAATCTTAATTTTAAATTATTACGCATAATTATTTAATTTTTTTTATTTAGATATTTAAAAAGTAAAAAATGAAATAAGTTGAAGGATTTTTTTTAAAAAAAATAGTTGCACATGTTATCGATTGATTAGCTTGAGGCCTCATACTTAGTTCATATAATTGTAACAAAATAATTAAATATTATTTAAAAATAATTAATTATTTGAAAATTTATTATAACAAGAGAATTTTAATTTGTGTCAAAAGAAGTTTAATTTTTGTAAAAAAAATAAATTTTTTTGTAAATATTATAATTAAATAGCTTAATTATTAAAATAATTCAAGTAAGGATTTAAATATAAATATTAATTACTAAAAGATGTATTGTTAAATATTTAATTAATTATTTTAAGAAAATAGTTAATTATAATTAAATAATTCTAAAAAAGGAATGTCTATTTAATTAATTATTTTAAGAAAATAGTTAATTATAATTAATTAAATCTAAAAAAGGAAAGTCTACTTTTATTAGTAACTTGCTATTACGGTTAAAGAAAAATGTAACCATATGGTTACAATAAAAATGTAACCAATTGAATAGTCACCCATATATATAGATATATATATGTATTTTATGTGTACAATAAAAGAATAAATTTCATTGTTATACATATTTTATGTTGATCTCTCTATATATATAAGGATTATATTAGAAAATATTTTGACAAAATATTTTTATATATTATGTCCAAACATATATTTAAAAAAAAAAATAAGAGCAATTTACGGCGAAATCCTCTTATATTTTAATTTTTATATACTTAACCCTTTTATTTTATTTTTGGTAGCAAAATATTTTAATTTTTATACACTTAACCTCCTTTTTTTTTTTGTGGCAAAACTCCCTTAAATTTATTTTTCTTTGCAAATTTAAAGTTTTAGTTAGATATTACCGTTAAATACAAACTGGATTACTACTGCATCGACTTCGAGGTTTTACTGTTACATATACACAATTGTATACAGTGGTCATCTAGTTGATATTTAACGGTAATATTTAACTGAGTTGTCAAATTCGCAGAGAAAAATAAACATAAAGGGGTTTTGCCACCAAAAAAAATAAGGAGGTTAACTGTATAAAAATTAAAACATAAGAGGGTTTTGCCACCAAAAAAAATAAGGAGGTTAAGTGTATAAAAATTAAAACATAAAGAGATTTTGCCAAAAAAAAAATAAGGGAGTTAAGTGTATAAAAATTAAAACATAAAGAGATTTAGCCTCAAGTTGCTCAAAAATAATGATAATTGTACAATATTCTTAATTGGGTAAATACTATTTTGGACCCTCTGTTTTACAAAAGTTACTAATTGGACCCTGTGTTTTGTTAAATGACAAAATAGACCCTGTATTTTTTAAAATAGTACAAATAGGACCCTAAATTGATTTGGGAAATTTACATGGTATACTAACTTTTGTCATTTTCTTACAAAAATACTGTTAGGCGGAATTTTTAACTTTTTTACTGTGTTTTTTCATAAGTTTCATCTTTAAAGGTACCGTATTAAGTTTTCACTGGTGTTCTACTGGTGTTTTACTAGTGTTCTACTGTTGTTTTGAGTTGTTCTGCTTTGTGTTTTACTGGTATTTTACAAAAACACAGTATTTTTGAAAAGATTTCCGTGTGACAGTATTTTTGTAAAAGTTAACTCAAATTCCAGTATTTTTGTAAATTTCCCATTGATTTTTTGTCAAAATAAAGTTTAATTATAATCCGATCTAAAAGTGTTATGACAAAACTGTTTACATTTTTTGTATCTGTTCGTATTAAGCATTGTCTTCAAGTTGGTTATATTAAAAAAAAAAAGTAGTCAAAAATTAAGCTCAGGGTCCTATTTTTACTATTTTAGAAAATAGAGGGTCCATTTTGTCATTTAACAAAACACAGGGTCTAATTTGTAACTTTTACAAAATACAGGGTCCAAAATGGTATTTACCCTTCTTAATTTGTAATTAGGAGAGTGTGAATATAATAAAGTGCAAAAATTATTAGAAGCATATATATTATTAATTATTTTTAAAATAAAAGGTTATCGTGAAATTAAAGTTTAGATAAATATATAAATGAGAAATATGAGACGGTGACATATCACTCTACAATCACTCTAAATAACTCTATATGTTCTCTCCTTAATTTTATCATTTTTTTTTCTTTTTATTCAATTTATAACTATTAATTTACTAACTAATGAAAAATAATTCATATTTATATACTTAAATAAAATTCAAAGAAAAAAAAATGAATTTGTATACTTATATTTTGGTATATTTATATTTTCCCTATATCAAATTCATATTTTTTTAATTCAACAAAATAAAAAAAGGTAAATATTTTTTTTAATTAGGATTTTCGCCCCCTGAACTTTGACATGTACTAAATCATGCCCCCTGAACTTTTAAGGTCGTTAAAAATGCCCCCTGAACTATTGAGATTGTTGGATTTAAGGACTTTTGTCTAATTTCATTCAATTTTACTATTTCTGTGATTGTTTACGTACTAAACTATGATCCCCAGACTTTGAAATCTACTAAATTATGTCCCTCAAACTTTGACATGTACTAAATTATGCCATCTGAACTTTCAACCATTTTAAACTTTTTTACTAAAATTGGAAAAAATCCTTAAATTCAAAAATTTCAATAGTTCAGGAACATTTTTAACGGCCTTAAAAGTTCAGAGGGCAAGATTTGGTACATGTCAAAATTCAAGGGGCAAAAATCCTAAGCATTTTTTTTTTATATCATATCTCATCACACTCTTTACGCCCTCTCACTCTCTCTTCTCCATATGCCCATGTTTCTTTTACTTATTAAAAATATTCATATTCATCCATTTATTAAATATTATTATTAATTTTTATCACACATTATAAATATGTGGTAGTTCTTAAATTAATTTACTCATCTATTTTAATTATTTTAATAGGTATTATTATTCCATTAGAATCAATAATATGTGAAAGTGGCTTAGTGAACTAAAAAATTCTTTTATTTTTCTTCATGCACTTTTTTTTTTTCTTTGATTAAAATAATAGATCAAAAATTTTTTTAATAAATATGATAGGTACAAATATATGGTCTTTCAAGACTAATCTTCTCTATGTGAGTTCTCATTCAATTAATGAAAATGGAGGAAAAAAGTAGTCAAGATTAGCTTTGGAGACCAAACCCTTATGTTATTTATGTAGCAAACTAATAAGAGTCTCATAATCCTAATTAGATCACTTATTTAACCTAATTTAACTTTGGGTACATATTTATTGAACTTATTTAATTAGATTACTTATTTAGCCTAATTTAAAAGATTAGCTTAAATAAATTGTCTTAATTTATAAACTCACTTATTAAAATATTTAAAAATAATCTAACAACGGTGACAATAATTTTGAATTATATAAAGAGTTTTCTATAAATTATATCAAATTAAAACTTTAATGTTGTTGCGACTATAAGTAAGATACGATTATAATAAAAATCTTGAAATCATAAATTTTTAGTAAATTTGTATATTCTTCTTCAATAATTTTTTTTACTAGAAATTTATTTTATTCAAATAATATATATTTAAAAACTAACAATAGAACAATATATACCTATAATAGTAAATTAATTAAACAGTTCAAAATAATTAGAAAAAATATGAATCTACAATATTAATTTATTTATTTGTGTTGTTAAGAGCAATTTTTTTTTTTAGAAAGAAGTAAAATAGTTATTAATATTATTAAAATAAATATATAAAGAATATCAAAATTTTATGTTGAATATAATTTTATAATTAAATTATTTTTAAACAAAATATAATTACACATCGGAATTTATTTTCTAATTATTTATAAAGTATCACTTTTAATAATGGTGCTAGATAATTTGTAATAAAATAAAAAATATAATTTATCAAAGAAAAAAGAGTTTTGTTTTTCTCTTTCTAATTGACTAAAAAAAAAGAGAGAGAGAGGATATTATAATAATTATCTCTTTAGAACATCCTTATCCTTATTTTTTTAATGATAAGACCACCAAACATAATGGTACTATTCCTGTTGCACATGATTAAGGAGATTTAATACATTTTTGGATGTTAGGTGAAGAGAGAGACTATTTAATAATAATATTAATAGAAAATAGCTTTGGATATTTATTTATGCAACTCTCTTTGCCTACCAATGCTATTTAACCATCTTTGTTTTTCATTTTCACCACACGTTACCATTTTCCAAACATTTTCGAAACCTTTTTTGAGAGAATTGTTGACTAAAGCAGACAATTTAATTTTTTTGTACGGTTTTGTATAAATTTACAAGCAATACTAAAATTAATAATAGAATCTTTAAATGGAAGAAAGAAAAGGTTATTGTTATTGCCATTAATAATTGATTTTATTTGCTATTAATTAATTTATATAAAAAAATGGATCAATTCATTGTACTGAAAGCATGGTAAATTGAAACTGGTTTGTAACCGTTAAAAACATATTAAGTGTAATAAGTTGAAGAAAAAGAATTGGATTATTATCTAATTATAAACCAAAAAAAAAAAGGAAAGGAAAATATTCCAAGACAGTCCACGTAAGTTCTGATCCGTGTAAACTGACGGGTCGGAGAGAGAAAGAGACGAGAAAGACATAGATTTCTTCTTCTGGGTGAGTTGTTTTTGAGTATTGGGTGTTTGTTTGGAGGAAAAGGAGAGGGTCATGGTGAGCTCTGAAGAGAGTACTGCTCATAATCATCATCATCGTGATGATCAAATGGACGGTGGAGATGGTGGTTTGGAGGAACAGCCGCAGCAACAGCAGCAGCAGCAGCCATCTTCTGGGGATATTTCATGTTCGATTTGTCTTGATTTAGTTTCGGATAATGGTGGCAGATCAACGGCTAAGCTGCATTGTGGTCATGAATTTCATCTGGGTTTGTGAAAAATGCTTCCTTTCTTGTTATTTTTCTGTTTTTGATCTGGAAAATTCAGCCTTTTTTTTTTTTTGACCATGTTTATTGAAATTGGCTTCTGGGTTTGGACTATTATATAAATTAGCTTTGGGTGTGTTGGTGTAAGAATTATCTGGTGTTGAATTCTACTGCAATCAGACATGTATTTTTTTGTTTTGAGTGAAAATGGGGCTTGTAAAGAGGAAAAACCCTATTAATTGGAATTATGATAAAGATAAGGAAAATGAAATGAATTTACTGTCTAATTGGAGATCATCTTTGAATATTACAAATTTGGGTTATTATGGGTAACAATAGGGAAGAAGAAATGAAAAATATCATTTCTTTGGTATTAACAACCACATTGACAATGTAGATTACCCTCCTTGTATGAAGTGTTAATGTATTAAGTAGTGTTGTATGTGTGGAATCACATCCCCCTTTCCTCACTTATCTTAGAGGTAACCTATGCTTTATGTTTCTGACTAGTCAACATGTCAAGTTACTGAGGTGATACTTTCATGGCAGTTTCTGGTTTGAAGTGATGTGATGACTTCTTAGTATGTTTTTTGTGTGTGTACAGTTATCAGTATATGATAGCATTGGCATCTATGATTTAAGCCCATACACAACACCATAGGCAACTACTTTTCCTTTAACTGTAAATCAATGCAATGACCTGGTTTTTGATTTATTTGCACTTATGGACTTGAATTGCAGTATTCTCTAGTCTATGATTTTCTGTTTGGACTCTTAGCTTTCTGGTTTTTCCTTTGTTTTACTTTATCTTTGTTTCTCAATGAAATAATATTCTTCAAGGACACTGTTTGAATGTGTTTTGTTTGTCTATACATTTAAAGTACTTTAACAACATTTTTGAATCTCTGATATATGGATGTCAATTTGAATTTTCTGCAGATTGCATTGGTTCGGCTTTTAATATGAAAGGGGCGATGCAATGTCCAAATTGCCGGAAAGTTGAGAATGGTCAATGGTTGTATGCAAATGGATCTACTCGCTCATTTCCTGAGATTAGCATAGATGACTGGATACCTGATGAGGATGCCTATGATATGGGCTATGCTGATATGGTACTGAAACTAGTTGACTCTCTAGTTTGGTATTTATTCATTATGTTCAACAAAAATCTTTCCCATGGCACAGCTCTCCCATAAAATGATTTCGGATTGACATTGCTTTTTCATCCCTAAGGAAACACAAAAATCAGAAAGATATTTTGAGCTGGCAGAAAATTAGACAATGGGTTCCCTGCATTTGTGTTTACAAATTCAATTTTCTTTCATTAGCCATTAAGGCCTTTCAGGGCCACAACACGCCTGCATTAGAGTGCTTATGATACTTATGATTGGCATTGTTTTACCACATTTATGATGCTGCTTTATGGTTTTTAATTGTACTTTGCAGCCATTTAGACTTCACTGGTGTCCATTCGGTGAAGCAGCACAAATACATTCATCTTTTGAGTAAGCAAAATTTCTTTTACCTTTAATTGATTGATCATTTTCTACTGTTTTTCATGTTAAGTCTCGAATAAATGTTTGCTTGCTTAACACCCCTGACACAAACTAATTGAAACAATAAACTCCCTGAACCTAGCTTTCTGTTGCATTATATGCTTCCAACTCGTTCCTTTCTTTAAGGAGATATGAATGTAATACATCCTTGATGATGGCATAATAGATTGTTCTTAGGAACGTGCAGCTTCTGTTCAGATGCTTGTCCAATGCGATATTTAGTATAATGATGATTTTCTTTCATAATATTCTTCTTCAATTTTTCCTATTGAGATGATGTATAGAGTTACTTGTATGGAAGTTCTTTTCTTCCTTTTCGTTCGCATAATCATTATATTTGTACTCATTGGCTGTTACATGTGCTTTATGTATTTCAGGGAAGTGGAATCTCCACCAACTGCTTGTAAGTCATTTATCTAGTTCCTTAGCAAAGTTTTCTTAGCTATCCTTGCAAAATATTTTGGACTTGAGAATGTTATTCACTAATGCAGATCACGACCCTCGTGAGCACCATGCGATGTTTGCAGAACAGATTGCTCCGTCATCCCTGCCTCATTCTTACTTTGCGTACTTCAGACCAGTTCCGCCTGCATCATCCAGATCGATGAATGGCATTGAGGATCCTAACTTAAATAACCCATGGAATGTGGTAAGAGGACAGAATGAGATATTAAATCCCCATATCTTTCCGGCCCTTAGTATCCAATATCAAAGCTGGGGTCGTCATTCCTCTCCTTTCTCCCCATCCAGCAGCCATGTCAACAATCCAGCTTCAAATCCATCTGCTACAATTAGGTCTACTAACATTGAATCAAATTCTACAGTGAGATCTAGAGCACGCCTGTTTCGGCTAGTTCAAGGGTGAGTAGTCTAACTTTGAGAAAGTTAAAAATCTACATCATTGTTTTATTTATTTACCTAAGCAAGTAAATTCCTTTTGTTCTTCATACTATGCTTGAAGAACTGATTGGTGAGGAGGTATATCATTTCATCTCTGAGCATATGTGTTATGATATAAATATCTTTAAAAACTACTGTGAAGAAACCATTGTAACTCCTTATGATCTCTTTTGTTTTGAAATAATGGTCTTGTGATCTGTTAATAAAATATTTGACATTATAAGCTTTGTCAAGCATGAAATAAAATAAACAAAATGACAAAAATAAGACTCTGAGTTTTGGTAATTGGGTAAATGTTGTGTTAGGTGTGATTAAATCTGTAAAAAAAAACTCTACATATAGGAAGATGAGGCATTTTTTGTCATCAAAATAAGGCTAGATGGCCGATCCAGGGACTGAATGTTTAAATTTTTATGCACATTGCTCTTTTCAGGTCTGATCCTAGAGTGGAAAGCTCATTTGTACCTCATTCAACGGACACCACTGCTCAACCTCATGAGAGAGTTCAGGCCTTCCACCATCATCTACACCACAGCGTTTCGCTCACCATGCCATCACCCGTGACTCCTAGTTTCCGAAGATTCGATGGTCATGGTGGTAGCTTGCCAGCTATGGTGCCAACAGCTCTACCTCACGATCATAGTGCTGGTTTTTTCATCTTTCCTCCTCAAAGCTCATCTGACAGGAATGCTCGTGAAGAACATTCTTTGGCAAGCCATGTTCCTGGGTGGGGAAGGGAACATTTACCGCATTTCCCCAATGTATATTCCGAGCGGGAAACAAGTTGGGGTTCTCCTCATCGTGTCACCGGTAGCCCTGATTCTGGAAACAGGTCCAGTGGCATATGGCACAGGACATGGTGTTAGTGAATCTGGTTCCAACAATCATTGTAAAAGACTAATGCAAACTCATTCTGCTTGCAAGAAACTCATAAATGAGTTATCCGAATTATATGTGAATGGAACCAAAGGCTATATATAAACTGATGTTAATTGGCAGGACTAATTTTATGTAAATAAGTAACGGTGCTTGGAGTTGATTTAATGTCGAGAAGTACTAATGCCTGTTGTTTAGTCTCATATCACTGAATAATTAGTATTTTTGTCCTTAAATTTTCGACATGACCTGATCGCTTGTTAAGAATTTTTGCTAAAATATGACCGTTAGTGGCTACATAATCATCTTCTTTCTATTAGGTTCTTTCTTTATCTTTAAAAAATAAAATTTTTATTTATTGAACTTTAACTAATAGAAATTAAAAATTTACAAACTCATATTTTAAAAAATAAAGAAAAATAATTAAAAATTAATATAAATATAAAAAAAAATTAAAAAAATAGAAGTTAAATTAAAAATATATTATATTTATTTAAATAAATTTAGATTTTCAGAGAAAGAAATAAACTCAAACTTGTTTCAATAGAATTTAATTTTTACAAAAATTAAATTTTTAATAGACTTATTTTATATCTAAATAAATTTTGAAATAAAAAATAATTTATCTTTTAAATCGCTTAATTAGTTTTAAAATTTTGATTTCTCTTTTAATTTTCTTAATCATTCAAAATATTTTTTTAAAAATCTAAATTAATTTTTTAAGATTTACCAACGAAAAATACTAAATCTTTTTTATATTTATTCGGAGTGTGTATGATGTGAAAGTTATCAAAATTTAAGGACAAAGCTGCTAATTTATAAAAATATTAAACGGATAATAAGAAGGAACCTAATAGAATGAGTATATTTCTATAAATATAAAAGTTAAGGGAGAATTTTTAGCATATTTTAAGAGGCATGATTAAATAGTGTCGAAAGTTAAGATGACAAAATTACTAATTATTCTAAATAAAAACATAGATTATTACCGGGAAGACTACTGAGTAATGGCATTTTCTAAAACATATACAATGAACAGAAAAGATAAAGATGATACAAGAGTTTTAAGCTGCCAATTCTCAAGCCTAGTTTTGTCAATATTTTACTTCTCTATAAATATCGCACTATGAGCTTCTGTCGAGTTGGACCGTTAGAATTTGTGCTACAAACACAACATACATTACATAATACATATTGAACTGAGATATTACAGTTTAAAATTTGATTAGAATTTGAAATAATAAAAGAGAGTATATTTATACATAAGTAAATTACTTTGTATTTTTTTTAAATCTATCTAATAAATTTTATCTCTGGGCGTGGCCCCGTAGACTAGTAACAATCTACAAGAATTGTTGATATTACGTACAAAATCCTTGTGTGTTTTTATTTTGTTTGTTTTCTAATTTTATTTTACAGTTACAAAGTTATATTCTGTAACTACTGAATAACTATTTCAATATCATATTTATTATTCGCTCTCAAGCTAAATAAATATTGTACATTATAGATGAATCATTGTTTAAAACTTTGAGCTATATTAAACTATCTCCAAGCATACTATCTAACACAATTTTTTAGCTAAAATAAGGAGTTAGCTTTGAAAAATAAAGACCTCAAACCATGTAAAAAGTGGCTCATAGATAGGGAGCAATCTTAGTAATAGCTACCTATTTTTTCAATTTTTAATAACATTACAATTAAAAGTACAACTACTTTTATATTATTTATTAAAATAATTTATATTTAACAAATTTAAATTTAAAAAAATCATGATAACAAAAGTGAATAGCATGATTCAAGTGATCGGAGTAACAAAAATAGCTCACTATTTTAACATTTTAGCTTAGAGATGCTCTAAGCAATTTATTTCCACTTTCCATTACTACAAAATGGAAAGAAAAAAAATGCATTAACAACACAGCCCTATATCATGCTAAAATTGGGTTTATGCTGCCTTTTTTTAAAACACAATTCAACAAAAAATGAAAGCTTGAATTTATTATAGGCACGAGGATTTCATCATGAAATTTCACATTCTCATAGAAAATGTGTATCTTCATAGATAAAAGAATCCTAATCAAACCACACATTCCTTTATCGAGTGAGACAAGAACTCAAATATTAATAATAAAAAAACAACAAACTCTCTTTCCTATAGAAAGAAAGAAGAGAAATAAAATTAAATATTATTTAAGTGTACAAAGGCAAATCTGTCCAGGCACCAGAAACATGTCCATTTTCACAGACATAAGCACGAACAACAGGCTCACCATCATCATGGTACCCAAAAACTCGCCTTAAACAGAAGGAAGAGTGGAGATCCCAAGTTTCATTACAATGGCAGAACGAACACTTGAGATCAATCTTGTTACGCTTACTATCTTTAATCGTTCTCCACACTTGTGACCCTTTGAAATCCTTGAAAATTCCTCTGAAAAGCATGTAATTTCGTTTCTCTTCGAAGTGAACACACCCAGGCAAATTACAAATGTACAAGCAATCTCCACGGAACCGACTATGGAGAAGCTTATTCCCCTGTTCACGACTCAGAGTCCAAAACCCAGAAGCCAAATGTGACCTCATCGATCGACAAACCTTTCTCCTTTTAACTACAGTTGATTCTCGTTCTATTTTGAAAACACCCTTTTTAATAACCTCTTGGTTGATTTGGGGATAATCTTCAGCTTCGGAGACATTGTAAACGGTATCGTTGTAAAGATCGTCGAAAAGAGACCAAGAACAATCGGAACCAGACGTACCCACTTGAGGATTTGCCTCAATTTGAGTTAAAAAAGGCCCTTTTATGGGTTTCGTCACCAATTGAGGCGAACCCAATTTGCGATAATTCTCATCGGGTCCGATCTCCCGCTCGAGACCGAAATCGGAATTTTCTAGAAGGACCCCTGAGTGGACCAGGCCAGGGCAACAAACGGTGAGCTTGTGAAGCGCTGCCCAACCTCCGAGCGGCTCGGCGGGGCCGGACATGAGATCGGAGACGACGGAAGGAATAGTCTTCAGACATTTGTTCTTCCAGCAAACGTTGCGAATCAGAGAAGAGAACTTTGTGCAAACGCAGGCCACGCGTGCCCAGTTTCGTGGGTCGTTTTCGAGCTTGTAGAAGATTTTAAGAACGACATCGTCCGAGAGCTTTGAGAACATAGTATCTTCCATTCTGTAAATAATTTTCAACGAAATTTCCCTTCGTAAAAATATAAACTTTGAATGAGAGAGAGAGAGAGAGAGAGAGAGAGAGAGAGAGAATGGCTTAGTTAATGTACATGCAAGGTATCGAGAGATATGGTGGCCTTGAAGTTTAACTAAGAAGGCTTTCAATTCAAGCTTTGATTCTGGTTTGGTTGCAGTTGGTGAAAATATGGAAGTAATATAAGACTTTTTCATTCAGGAGAGAGAAAATCTAAATGGGTGAAAGAAAGTTATATGAAAGAGAATATTGAGGGAAGGGGAAGGAAAATAGAGAAAGAAAAAGTAGTCATCTTCGATTCAATATCATTTTTTGATTTTTAATTAATTTACTATTTGTTTGTTTTTTATTATGATCACTTTGAGATGAAAAGATGGGAAGGATTTGAAATTCATGGAGTCTCAACCGAACAGGAGTAAGATAGGTGTGTGGTGGTGGGGCCAAATTAAGTGAAGAGCATTATACTTGGACGTAAGGCTGCCAACAATCTTCGACGTGCGATGTCGATTCCCAACTTGATTGTATGGTACACAATTCACCCACCACCAAAACTCATACTCAACACTGTTTTGCATCCATTTTGGAAAGAAAAAATAAAACATTTTATTACTAGATATTGTGGCAACCGCCTTAATTAACAAACAATAAATATTACAAAATGTGCATTTTTAAGTGATTATGTATTATGCAATACATATGTGTCTCTTGTTAATTTAAGTTGGAAACTTTATGAATAAAATATTTCAAAATAGTGGTGCAATCGATATTATATTATTTTATTTTTCAGATCTTGTTTCTTTAATAGTAATAGCATAAATGATTTGTTGAGAATATTGAAAGCTCTACACCTGATGTGGATACCGGGGGTTAGGGTATTAACAGTTTGAAAAGATAATAAATTAAGAATGTAAGAAAAAGAAAATATTAAGAATAAGTTTTAAAAATAAATTAATTAATGAATTGAGTGTGTTTATGTATTTACTTTCAACACTCTTTAATTAATAAGTTCTAAAATATATTAAAAATCTATAAAGTAACAAGTACTAATAAGTGATACTAATCTATAAACCTTATAAAAGAGAGAATAGATTTTTGGGCTTTTCATAGTGTATTTACAAAAAAACCCCTTAATTATTTTGAGGAGTTAGTGTTATTCTTTCTCATCATATATATTATATACTAAAGAATTTTTACTAAATAATCAATTTATAAAATATACATAAAACATATTTAATTTTTTTTAACAGCATAAAGTAAAGTTTATCATGTGATTATTTTTCTACTATAATAATACTATTATTGATAAATAATTATTACTTAAATAAAAAAATATAACATTATATTCTCATTCTATTAAATTTATAATTAAAGCTGAAAAATAAACTTATTAAAAAAATAAATAAACATACAACTCAAAAAGTTATAAGAAATTAAATATAGATAATGAAAGATAATAACAAAACAACACTATAAATAATTTGGGAAATTCTATGTTTTACTCTCTAAAATTAAGTGTACCAAACACTACTTTCGTATTTTCGATATCCAAATAATATTAATCTTAATTATTTTATATGACAATGTACATTGTAGTTTTTTTTTTTAAAACATCTTGCAAATTTTCAATAAATTCAAAATAATTTAACATGCGAGAAACAAGGTTCAAATAATCTGTTTACTTATGCCTATTTTTATAATTTTTTTAAAATTAATTCTGTGTTAATTTTTATTTATTATTAGTAGTATTGAAAATCCAAAAATATTTCTAAGAACATTTAATTTTTTCCTAAAATTTTATTTTTACTTAACAATTAGATTCAAACTTCTCTATTTTTACTAACTTATATCTATATATTACTTATCGAATTTTTTCAATTAAGTATAAAAAAATGAAGATACAAATTTTTCATCTAAATCAAGAATAATATATTTATTGATCAAAAATACATTTTAGGTAAGAATTTTTTTTTAAAATAAAAAATATGAAAAATTATTTAATTTTTAATTTTTTTAAGAGGAGCCATGCTTTAGAAGTAGATAAGATCTGGAGAAAAAAATATTAATTAATAATGCCACATCAACTTTTAAATGATAAAAAAGAATGATAGTTAACAAAAATATTATATCTCTAAATAGAAGAGTTTACGAAATTTTTTCAACATGATATACATGAAAAATATACAAATCAATAAAAGCGAAGCACAAAACCACATTCTCCTTTTTATATAGTTATAGATTATTGTTATTATTATTATGTGGAGTCATACTTTCTAGAATATTGAGTGTCGTGTCTTTTAAGCTTATGTTTTTGTGTTGTATTTTTATATTTTATATTTAAACTCATATCTTTCGGTTAAAAAATTCAAATCATATTTACAACTAAAAAGATTAATGTTCTTATACTTTTATCTTTTTTAGATATTCATTTCTATTTTACAATAATAATGACAGCAACCTAATAGGTAACTTTGAGAAAGAATAATTAGTAATAATCGTTACTCGGGCATCTTTACCCCTAGCCATGAACCTCCTTAGGGTTTTTGATTGATTCAACTCTTCTATTTTTCTATTTTCCAATCCGAAGCGATTCTTTCTAACCTTATACTTAAACCTCAATAGAAAGAAAATATTCAGAGTACTCAAAACTTAAGTCCATACTTTATTTGCAGAATTAAACCATAAATATGTGTCAGCTTGATAGAACATGTCAAATACAAACTCCCACTAAACCAGTACAATCTTAAATAATACCACATCCATATATGAGCAATAAGCTCCTCAAAAGCCTTAAGTGGTATATCCTTAAAGATCCAGATCACACAAAATATGGAGTTTGTCCTTAGTATTAATTATTTCTTAAAATAGTTATACTTAAATAGTTTTAGGAGCCACTCACGTGCGAAGCACGTGCTATCTCACTAGTAAGAATAAAAGGCCAGTTTTTGTGTTGACTATTGTGATATTGTTGATGGTATTTCTAGGTTGATATTATATTTAATTGATTTTATACAGATTAAGTATAATTTATAGCCTAAAGCCTCCCCTGCATTTGGCCTTGGAAATACTGAAAGTCATGATGCAAATTGCAAATATTGCTATTTAAATGAAAACTAAATTAGGGTATATCGTAGGTAAGAAAGTAAGTGATAGAAGAATTCCAAAATTAGAGGGGTCCGTCAGACCAGACAAGATCTTTTCAACGTATATTATTTTAAGGCCACAAAGAAATAGAAGACAGGTATGTTTTCCCAATCGATGCACATACGAATGGCCACAAATGAAAGTAGGGCCACACCAATCTGACACTTGAAGCACACAACTCTTATCACCTTTGCCTCTTCTTTGGGTGGACGATAAGACGACCATGACAACAACTACTCCTACTGCTACTGCTACTTGAAGGTGTTTCACAGCTAAGCAGCTCCTGAAATATGCACCACACAAGTAGCCTACTTTTCTGGCTTAAAAAACTTACTAAAGAAAATTCGTGATGCCCAAACACTTAGGTATCATACGGCTATTAGTACCATTTTAATAACATTGGCCTCAAAAATTCAATACCTCATTCTTAATTATCTATTCGAAACTTCTCCATAATGAGATCCATGGAATGAAATTGAGACCCAGTCGAGAAAGGCAATACAAAATGAGAAGATAATATATTCTATGTTTTCAAGTTTAATAGGAAATATTTAGTGCTTAAATCCATCCATGCACAAACACTTAAACCTAACAAGTCCGGTCTTTTTTTTTTCAAAATAAATATTCCGTTTAACTGCTTAGCCAAAAGACAAGCTGTAAGGAGAGCTTCTTCCTCTCTTGATAGCTTCAGATTTTGAGGGTAACCCACGGTCAGAAATCACCTGTCAAAACATTAAGGCAATCAGGTTAACGGAAAGTGAACAACTGCTCTACCTAAAAGTGTTAACAAATTAGCAAACTAGTGAAACTGTAATTATTATATTTATTTTTTATTATGTCAGAATATAGCCAGCTTACTAAAAGATCGGTTGGTTTCTCTTAATGCGATGAAAACATAAGTCTTTAATTCAAGGATTGTGTTGATACGAAAACAAAAAGGAACATGTTGATTTAGGGGGAACAAGCACAAATGAACTAGAAAAAGCTATAAGGCTAAAGAGTGAAACCGGGATAAGCTCTTGCTAGGGCTCCTGCTCCTGCTACGGCTCCTACTTCTGCTTCTGCTGGGACTTCTGCTGACGCTGCGCTTTTTTGGGCTTTCACTTGTACGTTTCTGATAGTGCAACACAAACAAACGATGAGTGGGCAGAAAGCCATAAAAATAATTCCAACAAGCAGATCACCGATACCAAATGTACCATCCAGAGAAGCGGGGACTACAATGTTGACTGCCCCACTAAACAACGATTACTATAGTAGCATTATCAGAAAAAACATAGCAGATAGTGACATCGGCATGTTCTCCTTTTCTTCTATATCAAATAACCGCATAAAAAAATGAAAACTAAATAATAAGATTCGCCCTACTCTTCACTATTACTACAAGAAAAACATTTCACTTACCAACGGTAATGGAGATCTAGATCTTGACCGAGATCTGCAAAAGTTCCAGAAACAACCAATTTAAATTCCACATGTTCCTTTTACCAAATTTGATCCAAGATCCTTGATGCCTCTTCCACGTCAGAGATACCAGAACCAATATGGATAAGAGGAAAGATATAAAAGGTTTAGCAGTTCAACAGAAGAAAAAACAGGTCAATGCATATTATTCCCACCTACAAACGACCTAAGATTATAAAAACAAATATCTTAAAGAAAACAGTATTAATTGTTTTCAAGACACTAGTGGACAGGAGAGGAGTATTCTTCCCTACTGTACCACCAAAATCCAGGGAATCCAGAAAGTGTCGTCCTATTAGCTTGGCAAGTGTTGAAGCAGGTAATCAAAAGTGTAATGTCTCTACTGCAAATTGATGGTGACTTCCAAATCCCATTGCACTTAGTACACAGTTATCCAGCTCAACTATAGCAATCCATGACCACCTTTGTTCCCAATCTAGCACCCATGGACATTTGCAATGCTAAAAGCATTAGAACATAGGAACCATGAAGGCTTCCAAACTTCCTATCTAAGAAACAGCATACCTCCACAACCAAAAGAGTGCAACTGAATCATATCCAATCAAGATCCTAATATCCAATCCCCAGTTCGCTGCATAAATCCAAATCTATGACAACAGAAAAGGTAATTCCACACGACAAAAGGAGGAAAAAAAATAAATATTTTGTGGTGACAAATATAATTTCAGAGTAGACCCATTGCTGAACAAGCAAATACAAAATAAACAAGCCAACCCAATGATTCTAGAATTCAAACATGTGCCTCCACAGAGAACAAATAGAAAGTCTCCTGTGGAAAAACCCACTGCAGCTAAAAGATCATGACACGGCAAATTTGACGTTGACGGGAAAAATGACAGTTTAACACATAGGTGTTATCCTAGACTGAAATAAGATGCTGAAAAGCAACACACGACAAAAAAAGAATAATATCTATGACAATAAACACATACCCAGACAAGGAGCGAGAGCGTGAACGAGACCTAGATCTTGATCCAGATTTAGCCGGTGAGCGACGTGAAGCTTTGGCTTTTGGAGATTTGCTGCATTACAAGTCTAATATCAGAATACATAAACACTTTCAGCAAAATACCAAATTTTGTAAGAAAAAACAGTAGAACCTCCTGCTTCTGCTCCTACTGTAACTACGGCTCCGACTGCGACTGCCACTCCTCCCCTTTGAATGAGAACGACCACGACCAGGGCTAGGGCTCCTAGATGAGTCTCTCTTTGAATCATATTCCCTAACCTATGAGATATTAATAGTAAGCAGAGAGTTAAATTATTATAGAGAAGAGACAACCACCTTTGGTCATTAAAATAATAGAAAAAACCATATAAAGAGTGGGTGTGGGGGTGCACGAGAATAGATCCTTACACGAACATATGACCGAGAAAATGCATTCCGGAACTCAGAGTCATCAAGCTTTTTTATCTGCAGAGAATATAAAATATTAAAACGAAATGTAATCACAAAACAGATTCACATCACAAATTTCCGATACAATATATTAGACTGGGAACATCAATCAAAACCAAGAACAGATGAATTTCATGGAAAAATCAATTCTTAAATTTAGTAGGGGAGCAGTCACTCACTGCATACTTCATGTCTTCATAGTTAGTGTAGTCCACGATTCCTGTTGTGCCTATATAGAAACCAAATAAATCAAGAAAAGACAAAAACAGTTTCTCACACCAAAGCTCCTGATAAACAAATGGTAAAACTCATCATGCTCATTAATGTATATATGTATGTATCTCATAATCCAACTACCTACCTGCTTGAGATTACACTAACACAAATTCTCCTTAAAATGTACACATCATTCTACATGTTAGAGATAACAAACTGCAAAAATGAGAAAATTGGCAACATTTATCTTACCACTACTACCACGAAACACTTGAGAGAAACAAACATCCCCTGCACGACGCATGTGATCCTGAACAAGAATATGTAACACGCAATTGTTTATATTAAAAAGAAAAAACAGCACAAATAAATCAACACTATAAAGTTGCACAAAATAGGTGGGTGGGTGCAAGTGCGTGTATGTGTGTGTAAGAGAGAGAGAAACTGCCTGTGCAAGAAAATAAGAGCTGAGAGTAAGGGAATACTAAAACATATAAGTCTCACCTTCAGGTCTTGCCATGAAGCCGAAGAAGGTAATCCGGATACCATCACTGTAGACAAAGCATGAATAACATAAGAACTGTGAACCACATCAAACTAAGTAACAATGTATGAGATAATATAATACAAACCACGATACTCAGAGCGCCTTGATACGCCTCGTCCCCCTCGGCCTCCACCCCCACCACCACCACCACTGTGGCCACTATAGCGATCAGTTGATGATGAATGTCCACGTCCACCATGCGCAAGTTCAACCTACAAGAGAACAAAGCTTATTCCACAGGCACAACCATACGTATACAGTGAAAGCATATTAGACAAAAAAACAAAAATATTTTAACTGAAACATTAGAAGGTTGCCAACCCGCAAGCGATGCCCGTCAAAATCATAGCCATCACGACCACGAATTGCATCTTCAGCATCTCTGGCATCCTCAAACTGTAGCAATACAAAAACAAATAAAAAGAAATTAAAACAATGAAATAAAAGTGTTTAGAAATAATTTGACTGTTTCAGAACACACCTCAACAAAAGCATAACCAGGAGGCCTTGGAGGGACCTTCAAGTCAATGTGGGCTATGCGTCCATACTGCAAGGGGAAATTCGCAAAACAATGTGTAAATCTAAACTAACTGTAAATGAACTTCACCACACAACCAATAAGAACGAAGAACCCCTAAAGTAAACATTCTAACAGAGACCCATCCACTTGGGTAAGTCTTAACTAACAACGACGTATAACTAAAAACAAATATATATATTACCTTGTAAAACAAATCTTCCACTTCCCTCTCACGAATATCACCTGGGAGATTCCCAACGTAAAGGGTTCTGCTCGCACGGCTACTCATTTTATCTGAGAAAATTAATAAAATTGTAAATCACAGATTTCCATTTCAGAACAAAAGGAACAACGCGCTACGAAAAATATGCGCTTGAAAAGAAAAACGAACTATAAAATCTGGTATCTTACATAATTAAGAACCCAAACGAAAATTGACTACCGGAAAAGAGTGAACTAGTTCGGTAACTATACAACACCCAGTCGATACAAAATAAACGAAAACTAAAACCTTTCTTTCTCAACCAAACATGGCAAAACAATGGGGATTCTAACTTTCTAGGGTTCGAAGATGAAACAAACACTTACCCCGGACAAAATTGGGAATCGCACTGAAACTCGAACACGAACGCAGCAAAGATTAGGGTTTTCAATTTCTTTAAAGGCAGATATCGCAATTTTGAAAGCCAATGGCCCAAAAGATATTTCGCGTTTTTCAGGTTTCGGGAGTTAAAGGGATATTTTTTCTTTATATACAATTTATTAATTTGTCTCTAAATTATTACATATTTTCAGTTTGACCCCGGAAGTTTTTTCTTGCATTACAAAAACAATCTTCTTTACTTTTTTTTTTTTGGGGTTTTTTCATTAGTGTACAACAAAAACAATTATATTACAAAAAATGTGCAAAAAAACACAATTTTAAAAATGTACACATTTGAAAACATATTTACAAAAATTCATACATATTTTTAATTAAATTATAATTGAAATATTAATGATTCAACTTTCTATATTTAGATTTGGATAATAAATATTTATGTCTTGATATGGTATTAATGAAAAGGCCACAACTAATTAACAAAATGTGTATATTAATAATTTAAAAATTCTATTTATAAACAATATTATTTGTTGTTCTCATACAACTCACGGCAACATCATTTATAATATAAATGCAATATTTTTAAAATTTAAAACATATATAATCATAATTTTATTGATTAACACATGAAATAAAAATCTCAATCCTAATATAAATAAACACATGAAAATAAACACCATGAATAAATTTATATGAAAAGTACTTAAAATACACACATGAAAAAAAAAAAAACCAAAAAATAAACAAAACAATAACATAGATGAGAAGATGATTTATAAAAAATATACAGATGTAATATTTTAAATATAAGACATAAAAAAATAATTAACGATTAAAAATAATAAACAGTTTTAAATTAATAATAAAAAGCGAAAAAAATACATTAAAAAATAAACAAAAATAACCCATCAAGTTTAACAAAAACATATATAAATTAAAAAAAATACTAAAACCAAATAAACAATATTAAAAAAATATTACAACACAATACACAACAAAACATAATAAAAAAACCACAAAACAACAAAAGAAAAAAAACAACTAACAAAGATAAAAAAAACAAAGAAATGACATTTATAGATGGAGCATGAATAATTCTTCCACCAAAAAAATACATTAAAAAAATAAACAAAAACAACCCATCAAGATTAACAAAAACATATATAAATTTTAAAAAAAAAACACTAAAAACAAATAAACAATATTAAAAAAAATATTACAATGCGATACACAACAAATCATAATAAGAAACACCAAGAAAAAACAAAAAAAAAAACAACTAAAAAAGATAAAAATACCAAAAAAAAAAAGGACTTTTATAAATGGAGCATGAATAATTCTTCCACCAAAAAAATACATTAAAAAAAATAAACAAAAACAACCCATCAAGTTTAACAAAAACATATATAAATTTTAAAAAAACACTAAAAACATATAAACATATTAAAAAAATATTACAATACCATACACAACAAAACATAATAAGAAACACCACAAAAAAAAAAAAAAGAAAAAAAAAACAACATATATAAAATAAAAAAGAATGAATGAATGAAAAGTAAAATATGGAACATATATATATATCACTAATTCAAAATATATGTTAATTAACATTAAAATATATTAAATTGGCTTGATATGATCATATGTATAATTAATATCAATTTTTAATATTTTTCCAATAAAATCTGATAATATAATCTTTTTAATAATCATATAACATAATTAGAATTTGATAATTATGATTAGATTATGATAATATACGTATATCTATAAGTTTTTTAATAATCATATAACATAATCAGATTATTAAAATAATATCATAATTAGTTTTCATTTCCCTTGCAATTATGATTATATATGATTTCAATTTTAAAAATATAACAGTTATGATATTCACGTGAGTTGTATGATAACAAATTTATAATTAGAATCTTTTATGTTTTTTAATTATTAATATATATATTTTGCTAATTAGTTGTGGCCTTTTCATTAATATCATATCAATTGGTTATAAATATTTATTATACAAATCTATATATAGAAAGTTAAATCATTAATATATTTATTATAATTTAATTAAAAATATGTATGAATTTTTGTAAATATGTTTTGAAATGTGTATATTTTTAAAATTGTATTTTTTTGCACATTTTTTGTAATTATTTAAAAAAATGTATACATTTATGTAAAATGCCCTTTTTTTTTCCTTTCTTAACAGCAAAAACGTTTTTTATATGCCTAAAAAAAATAACGATTCATTTTTAAGAAAAAATTACTTTTTTTAAAAAAAACTCAAAAAAAAAAACTATTTCATGAACTTACAATTCATTTTTTTAACAATTACTATTTCATCAAATTTTATATATCTTAAATTCTAAATTATTTATAGAGTTGGCGTTATGGTGAGATGTGTATAGCGGATAAAAAACACATTATTTGAAATTCAGGATGAAATTTGAGATTAATATTGAGATTTGTGAAGGATAATAGTGGTGACTATAAGAGATACGGTGATGACAACATGTAAGATATTGTGATGACAATCGGTGAGATATGCTGATGACAATGGGTAAGATAAAGTCAAGGTCGGTCCTGAAATTTAGTGGACATAGGAAAAAAAATATTTTTGGACCCTTATTTAGAGTAAAATATTATATTTTTCAAAATTAGTAAAAAAAAATATGTACTTTTAAAAGAGGACAAAAAAATTTTGGCCCCAAGGTTAGGTGGGCCCTAGGCACAGGCTTAGCCCATCTATGCTAATGGTCGAGCATGGATGAGGTGATAACAACGGGACATACAATGATGATAACAACTTTAAATAATCGAAATATATAAAAAAAAAATACATTATAAAAAAGAATGTTTGTTTAAATAATGATAATCCTTTAATTTTTTTTTCTCTCTCCACTCTATATTTTTAAAAAATGTAAATTAAAACTCTATTATACGTTAATAATATAGATTTTAAACTTCTTAAGAAATAAATAATAAAACGCCCTAATTAACTTTTTAACATTCTTAATAATAATAATTAATAATATAATAAATAGATTTAAACTATATATTTTTTTTTTAGCTTTATGTTTTAATAAATAAATTTATTAGTAATAATATGTAATTAAATAATATAATTTTACTGTTATTATATATTAGAATTATTTTTTTGAAGTTTTATATATTATATTATTATATTAATAAATAGTTATTTTTTTATTATAATACTAAGAAAATTAAAATAGTCGCGCGAAGAGCGACTATGTTAACTAGTTATTTATAAAATAAATTTATTTGTGATACAATCTAACAACTTTTAAGTATAAAATGATAAAATATCTTTTAGTAACTCGTGAAGTTGGTTGGTATATGATATTTATTTTTAAACTAAATTTTGGTTATTTTTAGTTAACCAAATAGAAAAAGAAAAAAAAAAACTACAGCATTATCTTTAATTCTGATCTTCTTCAACAATAAAAAAAAAATTCTTCTCATGACTAATTTAAAAGGTAAGTCACAATGGTAACACTCTTAAGCCCACACTACAAGAGTTGGGTTGAAAGAATTTTAAAGAGTAGAAGAAGAGAGAGAACTGAAGGAATTGTTTCTCCAAGTCTCCTCTAAATGGTCATCTTTAAGATTAGAACAATTTGCTACAATTCTCTGGAGCATTTGGACTGAAAGGAATAAAGAAAGGCATGGTTCCAAATCCAAACCACATGACGTCCTGTTGTATTTTTCTCTCTCTTACATTACTGAGTATCATGATGCACACGGTAAGCACCCTGCTACCTCTTCTGCACCAGCAGCAGAACAAAACACAGCCGTGCCAAGGGAGATTGATTGGCTGAATCCCCCTTCAGGTCGTCTGAAAATGAACACTGATGCGACAATGGACACAATGAAAAACAAGTCTGGTTTTGGCGCTGTCTTGAGGAACTGCTCAGGACAAATCATAGCAGCCATGTCTACACCTTTTTGTGGATGTTTCACACCAGAAATTACGGAAGCACTTGCTCTTATGCATGCTCTACAATGGATCAAAGACCTTCAACTACCATTACATTATATCGAGACGGATTCTCTATCTGTAGTTAAAGGTTTACACTCATCTCGGGAGCTAGTATCCGATTTTCATTGTTTGTTGCACAATATTTCTCTTTTAGTTTCCAACTTCCCTGGAGCTCAGATCACTCATGTATACAGATCTGCTAATAATGCTGCGCATTTATTGGCGCGCTTTGCTCTCTCGGTGGATTCTAAATGTTCAGGGGTGGAGGAAATGCCTCCTCCTCTAATGCCTACTGTATTTTAACTCTTGTTTAATATAATAGCATTTTCTCAACAAAAAAAAAAAAGAAGAAGAGAGAGAATTGAACAAGAGGAAATTAAATTCTACAACAAAAAATAATACACAAATAACAAAAAATTAACAGCAAATTAATAAAATTATAACATAAAAATATACCAAAAGAACGTATTTTTCGTAAATAATCATAAAAATATTTAAAATTTTGTATAACTGTATAACTGTATTTTTGTAATTTTTTTTTTGTTTTTGTATTTTTCTGAAATTATCCCAAGAAGTAAAATGACAAAACTAAGAGAACTTTCCCAACAAATGAAACGGAAGCCCACTTAGCCCAGGCCCAAAAATGGCTGAACCCTGGTCCGTCCGGGTCTGAAAGTGGTGGCTTTTTGGTAAATTTGGCACCACGCTTACCCAACCCAACTCCAGCCTAGACAGACACAGTCACCAAATCGATCCCAACACCCTCTGATTGTTTCAATTGAGAAGAAGAAGAAGAAGAAGAAGAAGAAGGTGTTGTTGATTTCATCGAGAGAGAGATATGGCATCAGGGTGGGGTATTACAGGGAACAAAGGGCGGTGCTATGACTTTTGGGTTGACTTCAGCGAGTGCATGTCTCGATGCCGTGAGCCCAAGGATTGTACTCTTCTCCGGGAAGACTACCTCGAGTGCCTTCACCATTCCAAAGAGGTCATTCTCTCTAAACTTTCTTTTTTCTCTGCATAATTTCTTATTAGTTTGAATTCTTCACTCATTCACAATCTCCTCCATCGATTCCTTTTATAAACCCTAATTCACGAGATCGACAATGTTGTTTGAAGGGTCTGTTAGTTTTTAGGGAAATTGTGAAACCACTTGTAGTTGCCCTGTTTTTCATTTCATATGAAGGTAGTGTTACTGTTTATGTGTATATGCTATTCAAAATTGATGAAATATTATTCAGAAATGTTGTCAATTGTCATGATAAGCATGCTCGTTTAAATTACATTTCTTTTGTTTTTTGTTGGAAGTGAAATTGCTCCTGATCACATTAACTGCAAAGCAACCAATCAAGGGTTTCAAATTTCAACTTTTTGTGTATGAATTATTAATTTCTGTATGTGTTTGCTAGTTCTCTTCTGGGATTTTCTTTAGTTTGAAGCATGAGTGGTTTTCTTTGAAGACTATGATGGTTTTTTTAGTACATGGAAAGCTCTAGAGAGAACTAAAAGAGATTTCAGTTTTTCTTGTGTAGAAATTGGTAGTATGATTGCTTATTTAGTAATTGAATGAAGTGTTAGATATGTACATTAATAGATCGTTCGGATTTTTGGACTCACATCCATTAAAAGTGGCTTTCAAATCAAGCTTCATTGACAACAAGCTAAAAATTATTTCAAATGTTATCTGCCATGAATTATCTTGATACTGCGTGTATGAAGTTGTGGCTCATAAGAAGATGCTGCATTTTACATTTTCAAGCCCTTTCTTTTGAGAGGGAATTTCATATCACAAGGCATCTCTTAGAAATACAATGTTGTAGTTTAGTAGGTACATTCTTAGAGGACGACGACGATTTGTGGTTCTAAACAATGTTGAGTCCAGGATAGATTGCATTATCGAAGACATTGCTTGGGAATTATATTGGCTTAGGAGTGTGAGATAACTGTCTGTCAGCCAATTTAAGGCTTGAAGTACGTGGGAGGCAACAAGTTGTGCAACCAATGAAGAGTATTATGACTATTGGGATTCTTTTTTATTTTTATTTTAGCCAACGAAAATTAAATTATGCATGAGGCTTAATCCATCATAATACTATGCAGCATGATTATTTGCTTTCCTGTGATTGATATACTCGCTCAACATTTGAGGCATGTGTACTATTGTGCAATAAAAAAAAGAATTATCAAGGGAAACAGTTTGGAGAGTAATGGGAAGGAATTACAAATGTCATTTCTTCTCAATTTCACTAATTATGTGAAGGATTCTCCAAACTTATTACTTATATCTATAAACACTTGAAAGAAAGTTGTTCTGGATCGACGTCTTTGCACTTATTGACTTTCTGGCCATTGACGCAATAATTATATTCGTTAATGTATCATATAGTTTTGACATGTTACCTTGATCATGAGTGAACCATTAGTAGTATTTTGGTGTTGCTGAAACAAGCTTGTGAACTTGCAAAATCTTTATCTTTTGATTTAGCTTTCTTTAACTTGGATCAAATACTGATTCATGATTCATGTTATCTTTTTCAATGGATATGTATTACAGTTCCAACGGAGAAACCGAATTTACAAGGAGGAGCAGCGTAAAATAAGAGCAGCTGCCAGGAAGAAGAAGGAGGGTGAGAATGTTGATAATCATCATGCATAACATTTGGTCATTATCTTTTGAGGTCAAAATAATGATTAAGCATTCCATATTGTATTTTTTTCTGGACTAGATTCTTACTTCATGTTGTGGATCTGTTTTGTTTGTACTGGAATTGGTATAGACCTCTCTGGTCTATGCAATAAAACAAAGATTAATTTCTTTTTTCTTGCAACAACAGCCGCAGGGTAATGAAAAGTAACCCTTTGTTTCCCTTTCTATACTAATTTTCATCGACTCATTTACTTTTGCTTGGTTGTAAATGATATGAGTTTTCAACACAATGGTACAAGATGGTCTACCTCAATTTAGCTGATGGCATTTTGTTTAGATAAAGATAATGATTTAGAATGGGTATTTCTTTCCTTTTGTTCTTGAACCACTCGATTTTTAAAGTTCCCCTCCAAAAAAATAAAAGAATTAACAATTAAGTACTCAAGCTTCTAATTAGCTATGACTATGACAAAAGCATAAAAAACTTCTAATCATCAAACATAAAAAGAAATATGGAATTGAGTTTTTGTCCAATTTGTTTTCCCAATACTCTTATTTTATTTGCATAATACAACTAAAATACTTTGAAAAACAATTTTAACTTTCTACATCTAAACTAAGAAATTGTTGTTTAAAAAATTTATATGATATAAGAAAAGGTCGATTTATTAAGTAACTTTAATGCATAAAGAAAATGTTATTTATTGATTTTTTCAGCTTATGTTTCGTGATGCAAAATTTAAATATTCAATAAATATATATAATTAAAAAATTATTAAATTTATAATATAAGATTTCATAAATTAATAATAAAATATACTATAAATACTAAAATATAACAATATGAGAGGGTTAAAATTCTCTCCAGCCATTATATGTCCGCTAATCTCTATACTCTTTTTTCTTATTAATAACTAGGAAACAAAAGCCGCGCGTTGCGCGGTCTTAAAAAAATCATAAGTTATAATTATTATTGAAAAAAGTTTATTTTTTAAATGTGAATTTTTTACAAAGTTATATCATAGAAAAAACTGAAGTTTCTAAAAAATAAAAAAATGCATTGAAAAAATATGATTTATCTTATCATTCTTTTTTTTTTTTTGAATGGATATCTTATCATTCTTAGTCTTACATATATGAATTTTTTTAATTATTAACAATTAATTTATTAAAATATCTTTTGAGAAAAGTTTTTAAGGTGTATTTTTTCTTAAAAATCGACGATCACTATATTTTAAAACAAAATTAATAGTCACTAATAACACACATATTTTTTCACTGATAAATTAATAAAAAAATATATAAAACATTATTTAAACTTTCAATAATAAGTTACAATTATTAATATTAATTATTACTTAATTTTTTTAATAATAGACATACAACAACTTAATTAATTAATTAGCATTATTCATAATTTGTAATAAATATTAAAATTACTACAAAAATAGAGAGATTAGCAAAAGAAGAATATACCGCCACCTCTTTAATTAGTTTTTTTTGTTGTGGGAAAATTATTACCATATTATTGTTGCATTTATTTTTAAATAAATATTATAAGTTGAATGATCATGTAACTTTACTTTTTACTTAATTAAATTATTATTATTATTATTTTAAGACAAATCAATTATTTAATTATATTATTTATGTGAAATTAAAAATTGAAATTATCAAAAATTATGAAAAATAAGATATTTGAAAAATAAAGTATCATCTCACCTCTCTATATTATCATTATTTTTTTTTTACTTTTGAGAGTATTTTTTGTTTTTAACAATCCTATTAGAGATGAATTATTATTGTTCAATTAATTTTTTTAATGCTAAAAATGAGTATCATGATCACATAATCAATATTAAAATAATGTCAAGATATTTATTTTATTACAAATATAGAACCATTAGCATTTATTAACACAAAATATATTTTAAATAAATAAATTAAAAATAATATATTCCATCATGTACTTGTTGTAGTTGCCTCTATTTTTAGGTATGATCATTATTATTTTGCATCATCTACACTATTGAGAGTGGTATAACATTCTCTATGCATTAATAAATCATCTCAATATTTAATGAGAAAAAATGTATTGTAAGACTAAAAAATTATACAAATAGTAGGAAAGAGAAAAAATGAGAAAGTATCTAATATTACACTATATATATATATATATGTAATATCTATACATGTGTATAAAAATGGAGTAAAAAATGATAAAAAAAAAAACACAAATATATTGTTAAAATATTTACATAGAGAAGTGAAAGGTATGAATACTTGACATTATAAAATGACGATGAAAATAATAAAAAAACAATTGAATAAATAAAAAAAAAAAAATAGAGAAAACAAATAATTAAAAAGAAACCTCATATAAAATGCTATTTTTTTAGCATATATGATTATCCATGGCAATTTGTTCCAATCTTTTTAATCCTCTTCTTAAAATTCTTTTCCCTTCCCATCTTCATATATGTGTCAAAGTGTTTGTATTTTTATATCCTCAACTCATCTATATATATTATATGGAATATGAGGAGGTATAACCAAAGGTCTCTTAAAATAAATTTTGTAATTATAACATGAATTTATTGAATAGTTTTTTTTCTTTTGAAGAATGCCAAAAGCTTTATTTATCATAAAATCAATGCAAATATTAATGTAAATATGAATTAACATATAATTAATTAAAATAATTAGAAAATGAATAAAAATTTGAGAAAAAAAATGAGAGAATAGAAAAATTAGCTATTTGAAAAGTTAAAGGATTACATACATTATCTATCCTAACATTAGAATTGTATAATTATATATATAAATATATAGATAGATATATAAATATAGCTATATGTATATACTTTTTTGCAATATAAATATGTATGCATATATTTTGAATTGTTAAAGATTAATCAATTATATAGATTTACAAAATTACTATACATATATCATATTTTTTGGGTGTAATAAGATATCTATATGTATATATAGATGAGAATACTTACTAATAGTTTAAAAGAATACTAATAGATTATAAAAAATTAAGAATGGGGAGGTTACATTATTTTTTTCTTATTATTCAATAGAAAAAAATTAGAAAACATAAGAAAATAGAGAAATGGAAGGAAAAGATGCCACATCAATGCTCTTATGCTTTCCTTTATTTATATATATAGATATATAGATGTATATATGAATAAAGTATATTTTAAATATTTTTTAAAAAAATTAAATATTATAATTATATATAGGGTTATTTGCGGCAAAATCTCCTAAAGTAGAGAAGTTTTTGCAACTAACCCCCAATTCTAAAATTTTGCGGTAAAACTCCCTAAACTCAAGTTTAGTTAGCAGTTAGCCCTTTCCGTCCATTTTTGGTTGTTAACTGCCATGGTGGAATATCCACGTGGCACAATTTTATTGGTCCACGTAAATAAATATTTAAAAAAATAAAAAAAATAATTATTTTAAAAATTAAAAAAAAAACTATTTTTCTTTAAAAATTAAAAAAACAATTTAAAAATAAAAAAAAAAACCCTAGTAACCCTAACCCATTCCTACTCTTCTTCTCATTCTCTCTCTGTCAAGCTGCCCCATTCCCACTCTTCTTCTCCTTCTCAATCTCCACCACCACTTCGTCTTCCTCGTCTCCTTCAAACACCCATCCATGACCTCCAAAATCGGAACCCTAATATCAACCACTTCAAACACCCAACCGGCGATGGCAGAGGTGGAGATTCTGACGATGAAAGCCTCGGTCTCGGAGAGGTGGGGATTTTGGAGTTGAGGAGGTCGACAATGAGATCCGAGGGGTGATGAAGAAGACGGAGACGGAGGAGTAGAGAGAGAGAGGCATTGGTGAGCGGGAAGATTTGGGAGATTGCTCTCGCTGGTTCGAGGAGATGGAGCCGGTTCTGGGTCGTCGAGATCAAGAGGGTTTTGGCGATCTGGGTTTGGGGGATTCGGGGATCTAGGTTTGGGGGATTCGGTGATCTGGGTTTGGGGGATTTGGGGACTCTAGGGTTATGATGGATTAGGGTTATGGTGGATTAGGGTTAGGGCTTTGGATGAGGACGGTGAGGTGTGGTTGTGCGGACTGAATTGGTGAGAGGGAGAGTGTGTGTGTCCAGGGGTTGTGCGTGTGTCGTTTTTAGCAGAGAAGAAGAAGAAGGAAGAAGAAGAAGAAGAAGAAGAAGAAGAAGAAGAAGAAGGGAGTTAGGGTTTTTTTTGAAAAATTTTATTTTTATAAAATTGTATTTTTAATTTTTAATTTTTTATTTTTAAAGAAAAATAATTTTTTATTTTTTTAATTTTTAAAATAATTATTTTTTTAATTTTTTTTAAATATTTATTTATGTGGACCAATAAAATTGTGCCACGTGTACACTGTGTACACGTGGACATTCCACCATGGCAGTTAACAGCCAAAAATGGACGGAAAGGGCTAACTGCTAACAGAACTTGAGTTTAGGGAGTTTTACCGCAAAAAATTTAGAATTGGGAGTTAGTTGCAAAAATCTCCCTACTTTAGGGGGTTTTGCCGCAAATAACCCTTATATATATAAAAGAATACTTAAAAAATAAAAATAAAAAATATTAATATAATTATTGTTATTTGCATTTCTGTGAAACATAACACGTGGCATTTAATGATGATGGATAATTTATTCCTTTAATTGAGAGTCCTTTGGAACCGTTTTGTCATGGGAAGGCTTCCTGGAACTGAAGAGTACCTAGGAAGGAAGGATACACGGAAGCAAATTCATACTTGCCTCGACTTCTTAAATGTGGAAGGCAGAATACCTTTCCCGAATCTGAAAGGGTCTAACAGGAAAGCTCGCTTATTTTATATTTGAACTAGTATTCGAATGAAGTGTTACGGATGTCGACCATCATGAAGTGTCGCGGATGTCGACCTTTTACATACGACAGGTCGCTAAAGTGACGGTTATACTTTTTTTTTACAAGATCAGATCATGTCTCCTATATCCTAGCATAGTATGGTGCGCACCTCCAATACCTTTTTCCCAGGCAGGTACTACGAACCATCACTTTTAAAGGTTAAAGTTTTGAAGGACAAGTGTCCATGTCGTACGCATTATCCCAAATTACCTTGCTGTAAGGCGCACGAGCGTGATTTGGTCCAAGGATTCAACAGTCAAATCTTATTTTGCATGTAATTTATCCCAATAATGGGATGCAAGCAGATACCTTAAGCGGGTCATGGGTCTGTCCATACTTGTCACTTAGCTTATAAATATCCTTCACTTCTCATATGAAGGGGGCAAATCAAAAATAGCTAAAGCTCTGTTAATATAACTCTAGGTCTTCTTCTTTTTCAAGAGAAACTTAAGGTACAGAGTTAGAGTTTCCTATAAAATATTATAAACACGTCAATACCGACATTAAATGCCAATAGACTGACTCATGGACTAAGATTTATTAACACTTGAATCACGTAAAAAATCTTCATCTCTTTATTTTTGCAAGCTATAATTTCTTTAGCTCCTAAATATTCAATTTTTAAAAATTTCGGTTAATATTTTGATGCTTTCATTCAAAGCTGAAAAAATAAGTAGACTAGTGCTACAGCCATGGTATTCACACGAAAGATGGTTCCCTATAAATTCTTCAAAGCGGCCTTAAGGCAATCATGGAGGAGGTAAACTCCTCCTCTCGCCGGAGCACGCCCAGTCGAGCGATGCGAGAGGCGGGATGTGAATCGTCGAAAGGATGATTCAGAGAAACAACATGTCCGTGTCGATGATGAAAAAGATACTAAGATGAATGAAGAAGAAGAGGAAGACGAGGACGGCTACATCAAGGACTGGTATGACAAGGACGACTATCATTATAACATAATAGTAAATAGCAAACAGAACTAATGTTCAGAGGGTGTTACCACCAAAAAATGGGTTTGTAGGGTTAAGTGTCACAAATTATATAATTTAAGTAGTTTTATCGTCAATATTCCTAAAAAAAATATAGTTGTTTTATACTTCTACTTACAAAGAGGAAATCCTAAGTTTAAATATTCCTTCCCCAATATAAATATAAATAAATGTATCATACAAAATATATTACATTGAAGATAAAAAGAAATTAAAGTCTAATTATAGTTTTAGACACTATTACGACTAAAATCTAATTTCTTATCATAGTAAAATATATTTTTTTCTTTTTGACAGTATTGTTCTAAAAGGTTAAAATTAGAATAAAAAAATATACTTCTAAAGTACACCACCATAAGATTTATCTACTCATAAAAACGAGGTGATTTTTTTTTCTCTCTCTTAGATAGGGTTTTCCCTCTTTTCTCCTTTTAGAAACTTATAGGGTTTTTAATGCTCTCATGGGTGCCGTCGCCCGAATCTAGGCTGGTGGTGCCTGGGGCTTTTGGTTCTCTCAATGTAACGACAAAGCTCTTCTCTAGTGGGTTTTGGCATTGGATGGCTCGTGTGGGTGTTGGGCCTCACTCCTAGGTGCTGGTTCGGTAGTGCTTGCATTTTTAAGCGCTTGGCTGCCGACCACAGTGGTTGGGCGTCTCTTGCAATAAGTTGGGAGTTGCGGTTGAAGCTGTTCTCTTGGGTCATGAGACAACGACGGTGGTGGGTGTGGGTAGCTCTGGTTTCTTGGGATGGTGAGAGCCGACGATGGTGGGCTTCTACTGGCTATTTCCCTTTCGATTTTGGGGATGATGTTTTCTAGTGGCTCTTTTCAGGCACGAGCTTAGGCTTTGGAGCTTTGGTTTTCTTCTTTTTATTTTAGATATTGATGTGTGCCCTTAAGTTACCATTCTGGCATCCAGGCTCTGGTGCACAATGGCTTGTGGTTAGCTTTCAGAGTGTTGTTGATGTAGAGGACGGACTCATGTTTTACCCAAAGGGGTGTGCCTCCTTTATTCCAGCATCTTCACCGTTGAAAACCACAATGGGGGGCTGAGTGTGGACTTTTCTCATTGGAAGATGGCATCGCTCCTTTGCTTTTAGTTTGCTTGTTTTGGGTCATCGTGTTGCCTCCTTTGCGTTAGGGGATGACTTTTGAAGTTATTTTTCTTTATGCTTTTGTTTGGCTTGCTTATTTTAGTTTTTTTAGTTCTTTCGGTGTTGTGCACCTCATATTCTTAGTGGCATTGACATTAGGTTTTTATGGAGAGTTTGTCCCTCTATATGCTCTTACGTGGGTCTTGAGCTTATTGCTCCTTTTGAATCAACGCAGTTGGCCAACAATTATCATCTCCTAGTGAGATTGCGGTTTTTCTGTTGGACTTGTAGGGCTCTTACCCTTTTATTAACTTTGAATGAAGTTTAACCACTTGAGGCTAGCTCAAGTGGCCATAGGTGGGTGTGTGTGTGTTGGAGGTCCTGTGTTCGAATTCTAGGTAAAACATGGTTGTAATATATAAACGCTTAAATAAAAAAAATAATAAAAAAAAAACTTTGAATGAAGTTTTCATTTAAAAAGAAAAGAAAAAGAGATTAAAAATTGAGCTGAAATCAATTTCAATAAGTCTTCAAAAGTAATGATATGTCTAAAGGAAGAGGAAGACGAGAGACATAATAAATTTGTAACAAAAAATAATGTTTATAGACATATTATTAGTTTTGATGTAATAATTAAGTTAGATCACATATGTGATAGATGTTAAAGATTTAAATTTCACTAAGAATATATTTTTGGGAAATTACTTCATATATTGTTTTTTTTTTAAATTTACCGTTTGTGTTTCTAAAATGGTTTCTCCGGTGGTTTTTACGTCGGTTGCTATACGATTTTTTGTTGCTATTTAGATTGCAATGGTAGTTGCAGTAGGAATTTTTATGTAAAATTATGTAAAAATACAAAAAAAAAAAATTGTTTTAAAGTGTAAAAATAGAAAGGCTAAAAACTACTATATTTGTTTATAAATTTACTTTTATCTTTATGTAAAAAAAATTACATCCCTCCACATTAAATCTTGGATTCCGCTGCGATAGATATGTACCAAATTTCAATCCTGCCAAACATAGTGTAAAGGAAGAGAAAGAAAATGATTTCTTTTTTTAAATAGAAAAATACTAGTGGTATGTTCTTCGGTCTCAGTCTCTTCTCAGACATAATTATTCTTACAAATATTAAATACATTTTTTCCTTATAAAAAAATTAAAGAATTAATTTTTAAGTCAAAAAAACAAAGTGAATTACGATAAAAAAAACCAGACCCACTACCCCACAAAGATTCTCATTTTAGGGAAGCACAGGAGTGGACTCCACCACTTTCTACAAAATCCTTGCGAAACAAGTTTTCGATTTTTGATTTTCAACTCCCCAATTTCTATTTTTTGGCTACTCTAAACTAAAACGTCGTCGTTTCAAAGCTAGCCCATTCCTATTGGTCCAACAAGAAAAAAAATACTCTACATTGACCACTTTTTCAAAGCTAGTCTACCGAATTTACGTGGAAACGACCATATGTGAATATTGCCCAAGGAGGGAGACTGGAGTGAAGGCCATTCTGTTTTCCTCCATTTCTCACTTTCTTAGGAGCCAAACAAAGAAAATCAACTAGAGACTGTTACTCGTTTAGTTACCGGTCAAGGAGAACGACGAGAGTGGGCTTAGGTTTTCGACAATGGCGTCGCCGTCGTCTCCGAGTTCTTCAACTTGCAGCTCTTCATACTCTTCGTCGTCCTCGATTCCCCACCATTTCTCGTCTCTCCCTGTAATGGCTTACCGCGAGAAAATCATCGAGAAAGTTACTGAGAATCGTGTTACTTTGATTGTCGGAGACACTGGCTGTGGTACTGATAAACATGCTTTATTTTTGCTTGTTTGCTATATTTTTTTCCTCCGTTTTTGCGTTTGTGGGAGTCACTATGGTGAACTGTGCCTTTGACTGCTGTTTGGTTTCTGTAAAAAACGGAAGAGAAAAAATGGAGTTTCTAACAGTATAGGAACTATGAAAGAAAAATGCGTATACGAAGCGGTTGCTTTTTCTGATGATTTAGTAGTTTCACTTTTAACTATTTCGGTGTGAGATTATGGGTTTGCGGTTTGCTGATATGTTGCTAATACATTCTCCTTGATCGTTTCAGTTTTTGTTTTCCAATGGCTTGGAATTTGGATTCGTGATTATTGTTAACGTTTTGGTTGTTCTATGTTAGAGTATTACTGATTATGGGTTTGTTTCATGAAAGCGGACATAATGGATTATTATATCACCCCTGAAGAAAGTATTGCACGTTAGTCTATCTAAGAATCCTGGATTTTGAGTGTAATGTTTTTGGATTTGTTTTTTTCTATTTAGGGAAGAGCTCTCAAGTTCCACAGTTTCTAGTGGATGCGAATATGAAGCCTGTTTTGTGCACACAGCCTCGGAGATTTGCTGTTGTTGCTGTTGCTCAAACGGTTGCAAAGTCACGTAATTGTGAAGTTGGAGGAGAGGTTGGATATCACATTGGTCACTCAAAGAACTTATCACCAAGGTACCTGTAATTGATGTTCTAAAATATGATGTTAGCTAACATTGTTGCAGGAAGGTTTGGTTTTTTACTTTGTAGAGAATTCGGGTACTAGTTAGTTTAGAGATTGCTTTTTCGCTATGTTTCTGTAGCTTCCATTCATGTGGCATTCAATCTGATAATGTCTAACAAAATAAATATAATATTTATGTTGTCTAATTATGATCTCTCTTTTGTTTTTAATTAATTTTTGACAGCTCGGATATTATTTTCAAAACTGCTGGAGTATTGTTGGAGGAAATCCGAGACAAGGGGGTGATTGCACTTAACTACAAGGTTATTATTCTCGATGAAGTGCATGAAAGATCTGTTGAGTCTGATCTTGTTCTTGTCTGTGTGAAGCAGTTTCTGATGAAGAACAAAGACTTGAGGTTGAGATAAATTTCTAACCCTTTTAGATTTTGAGATATCAAGTCATTTTTGGTATATTTACTTTTACTGTATGTGACCTAATTGTGACATTAGAATTTATGGGACAGTGGTTGCTTTGTATCTAAAATATTACAAAATTTGCAGGGTAGTGCTGATGTCAGCAACTGCTGATATCACAAGATATAGAGATTACTTCAGGGATCTTGGTAGGGGTGAACGGGTAGAAGTGCTAGCTATCCCTAACTCTCACCACAAAACCTTTTATGATCGAAGGGTCTTTTATCTTGAACAGGTTTGTATCACTCTGACTGTTCTAATTTTCCTGCTTGTGAGAAGCGGGAAATATAAGGTTATTATGGTGAAAAGTATAAAAAGTTAGTGTTGATCATCTTTTAACAACTTAAAATTTAAGAAACACTGGCTTCTAACATACCATCCCAGTAGATGATCTAGAGTGCAAACTCTGAATAGGAAATTGAAATTAGTTTTTACAAGCAGGAGCTTTAAAGGGTAAAGTGAGTATAACTGATATAAATATTAGAAAAGGAACCAGGAATTTTATGATAGAATTGGTAATATGACTGTATCATTTAATTAAAAGCTCATCTTTTATTAATACAAAATATGGGTAGTTAAAGTGTTCTGTAATTTTAATTGTAATTGCAACTTTTATATTCTATGTCACAGGTAGCTAAATTACTAGGACAAACTTCAGAGTCATCCTCTTTGAGTTGGAGATATTGTTCTGGTCAACTTCCTTCCATATCAAAAGCTGATATCAAACCTGAAGTGCATAGACTTATTCATGATCTGGTGCTGCACATTCATGAGAATGAACCAGACATTGAAAAGAGCATTTTGGTTTTCCTTCCAACATACTATTCTCTGGAGCAGCAATGGTTTCTTCTGAAGCAACTTAGCTCATCTTTTAAAGTACACATTCTACACAGTAGTGTTGACACTAAACAAGCTCTCATGGCTATGAAGATTTGGAAATCGCATCGTAAGGTGTGCACTTAGATACCTTGCTTTGTCAAATAAATTTTTATGCAATTTTATTCTAAAGCTTCTCATATGGAATATAACATTTTAGAAGTGTTGTTTAGTTGGTTTGAAACTTAAGTTGCATGTAATAGTCTTTTCCCTTTTAACACGCTGATGTTTGATCAAATAGTCCCTTTTCTTTTCATTGTGGCTGCTATGAAAATAATAGGTAATACTGGCCACGAATATTGCTGAATCATCTGTGACAATACCTAAGGTGGCCTTTGTCATTGATTCATGCCGATCTTTACAAGTATTTTGGGATAATACCAGGAAAAATGAATCTGCAGAGCTAACCTGGGTTTCCAAGTCTCAGGTATTGCAGAAAATATACTGGTTTGATAAATTTAATTCTATTTATTTTTTCTTAAATTCAAATTATTTTGTAGGCTGACCAGCGTAGAGGTAGAACTGGAAGAACTTGTGACGGCCAGGTTTATCGGTTGGTAACTGGATCATTTTTCAGCCAGTTTGAGGACTATGAGCCTCCCTCTATACTGAGGCTGTCTTTGAGGCAGCAAGTGCTTCAAATTTGCTGTGCTACCTCTAAAGCAATCAATGACCCGAAGGGTATATGCACTAAATCTGGATCATTTTATTTTTCACTATGTCATGCATACTGAGAAGTGCTTGAATTGAACATTCACATGGATAAAACTGCACTAATTCGCTAAATATGTGTTTGCTCCACAAAAGTGTTTCAATTTCTAATTGTCAAACTTTGATTCCAGTTTTGCTGCAGAGGGCTCTAGATCCTCCACGCCCAGAGGTTGTTGAGGATGCGTTAAATTTGTTAGTTCACATGCGTACATTGGAGAAAACATCTCCAAGGGGTCGGTTTGAACCTACATTTTATGGACGAATGCTTGCAAGCTTTTCTCTGTCCTTTGATGCTTCTGTTTTAATACTTAAGTTTGGACACATCGGGATGCTGAGGGAAGGCATTGTTTTGGGTGTATTGATGGATACACAACCCCTACCCATTCTGCGTCCTTTTGGTGATGAACTTTTGGTAATTTCTCAACAAACAGATGAAATTTGTAGTGTTTGGGAACCCTGATTGTTAAAATAATATATAGATATATATATATATATTGATAGAGACAGTTGTGCAATGCAGAGTACAGAGTATATGGACTGCTATTTCGCGGAAGATAGTAATAACACTGGCCTAACTGGCAAGAAGGAGATAATACTCATGGGAAATTTATGTGCATTTCAGTTTTGGCAACGGGTGTTCAAGGTAATATTAGACAACTTTTTTTTTTAATGTCCTTACAATGGATTTGTCTTACATGATTCAAACAATTTTCATTATTATGAAGGATAAGCTACATGTTGAGCATTTGAAGCAAATTTTACAATTTGAGCCAACCAAAGCTTCTACTTCACTTGCTACCAAGCTTGAAGAAGAATGGTGCTACCTTCATAATCTTGTACAATCATCTCTGGATCATATTTCTGAAATATGTATGTATATGTCATCTTACTCTGATTAAACTCCTAACTTTGTGAAGTAATCTTGTACATTTTTAGTTTAATGCCTTTGATTTAGTGTGTGTATGATCATCTTCAACGACGGTGTATACTAGAGTATTTCTTTTACATCTTTAAAGTTCCTTTCTGATTATGTTGCTTTCCAGATGAAGATGTATTAAGCTCAGTCCACCAGTTTCGGCCCAAGTTTTTGGGTAGCTCCGAAGGCTTGCCTTGCTACTATGATCCTAATGATTTTGACCATAGCTGCCTTCTCATGAGTTGTCATCCAAAGGTAGATTCAGATGCACTTGAGGTGGATGATGAGAACTCTACAAAGAAATGTCTTGCAGTACCCTTTGTTAATTCTAATAACTTCAAAAGAATTGACGTGGCTAAGGAGTTCGCAGCTATTATCAAAGAGGTATTAATATTCAAGCATTCACTATCTGGGTTGGTTATCCTCAATGTGAAAACTGATTGTTTTTTATTGCCTTGTATTTAATAGATAAAACTTCAGTGGACAGAAGATATTGTTGGTTATGAGAATACAAATCATGGCTCCCTTTACAATGGTGAGCTGCCTATGGGTTTATCCTATGTCAGTGAAGCCGGCTATTGGGGCAATCAATGGCCATATTCTCATTCACAGCAAGTACCAAGACCTCCATGCAAATTTTTCTTTTCCCTCCAGGTGACATGATTGAGTGATCCCTTAGCAATATTCTTAATGAACTTTATGATATTTTTGTCTTCGTATAAAATATTAAGTTGTCTTCATTTCTGCTCATTAAAAAAGTACATGTCATTTTACTCACACGGATCCAATATTATTTTGCAAATCAATTAACTATATATATAGATATCTATAAACATAAATTCTAAGATATTTACTATGAAACAAAACCAATATATTTCTTCTAAGTGTGAAAATCTCTTCTTAATACTACTAAATTTTCTAAATCTTGCTTCCTTTCCATTTCTCATGTTTGTAATCATGCCATAGCTGCAACTACAACCACAAATCACCATAACTTAGTTGAATTGGTCTTTATCAATCCAATCTCCATAATTGCTACATTCGTCCCTATCTATAAGCTAGCAGTTATGTTTTGTGTTTCTTAAATTCCAAACTACTTCCTCCCTCCAATTCTGTCCACGACCACTAATTCTGTATAACTCTCAAAACTAATTTTTCATCGACTACAAGCAATATCATTAGCCATGTGATGTGGACTGCTTTCTCAGCATCCTAGAACTTTATGCAGAATAGTAGTCAGTCTCTGCATTACGTTAAACCCACATGTAAGTGTACATTCAAATTGTATCTCAGTTTGCAACGTGTATTAGAGCTCTTATGTGGTGGGTCATGTTTATTCATTTAATTGTACTTATGAGTGTCTTCATGCATTTCCCTAGATAGGTTGTATTATGCTCAACAATATTTGTATATGATTCCTGAACTTTCTTCTCCATTATGTGAAGTTTAAACCTTAAATTTATCAATGCTGGACTGTGTCTGAAGCATTAGTCTTTTATTTATATTCATATTTAATTGACAGGGATGTCGAAATGGATCGTCATGTTCATTTTTCCATGATAGGGGTGAGCAAGTATCGTCACACAGTCCAACTCTCTGCTTACCAGAAGATGGTAACGCCAAAGCAACATTCCTTCTTAGATTGCTTCCTGCAGCATCTTCTGATAGATATATTCTATTATTGGATGACACCGATTTGTTTTTCTCTTCGAAAATTGCTAGCCACTTCAACCCATCCAAAATATTTGCCACCACATCTTTGTCACAGGCTTCCATATTTGAGCCAAACCTGGAAGAAGTAAAGATTTTCTGGGGTTTGATTCACCCGTTCCAAACCATCATTTGCAAAGAAGGAGAGAACCCGATCCCTTGGAGTAAAGTTCAGTGTGTTCTATGGTTTCCAAACCTTGGCAGTTCTAGTGAAATGATGGAACAAGACAGAGTAATCTTACGGAGCTTTTTCGAATATATGGCCATTCGTATACTAGCTGATGCGTTAAGCGAAGTGAAAGTTATCCTCACCATGAATAATCTAAGATTTTCACAACTACAGGTAAACTAATGCCATAAAATAGTTAGATTATGCTCTCAAAAGGTGCTCTTATCCAATGAAATGTTGAGATTATGTTTATGAAATTATGATGGGGGTTATGATTTTTGTCTCAGGTGGAAAAGTTGGGCAGAGAATGTTTCTTCTTCCTTTCAGAGTCATTTCGGTTTGATGAAAGAAGCTTTGGAAAGCTGCCTGATAAAGTCACTACTAAGAAGCCAATGGTGAAACCGAAGGCCATCTCATACGTTTTCAGGCTGAAGCCCCCTTATGTTGCTCAATTTGGTGATTACACAACCAAATTTCACCAACTTCTGTCTGATGTTTATAGAGTAGACGCTGCCAAGTCCGAGGTGGAGTGAGCTGGGATGAAAAGAAAATTACGATGGATATGGTTTTGAACAGTGAAAGCCTGTATTTTTTTCTGAATCAAATTGGAATTTTATTAATTCACTAAATCTGTAATGCAATAGGGACATCCCTTTTATTGAAAACTAAATCAGAAAAAGAACATGACGCTCTTGTAAAGTTATGGGCGACTATATTAGCCGACCGTTTAATGAAAAACAAAAGAACATTGTTAAGCAAAAGAAGAAGCTTATGACAATCATGTATGACTACCCCAAGAGCTGACACCAAGGAAATTTTGCTACGAATTGCTTGAATGATCAACGAACAATTAGATTCAAGTTCCACCGAATGATAGTCAGATTCAAACTTTTTTGTCTTTTGATTGTATGAAAAGACTAACTTGTTAAGATGTGGGACCTTTATTGCAAAAAGTGAGTTAGATTTAGCATCTTTGATACAGTCTTAGCTTCAGTATTCCTGATAGGTAGTGCAATATTATAAATATATATACATATTTTGGTAAAAAAATACTAGTGTGACGTATACTAAAAGTAAAAGTAGACTAAATTTGTTTTAAAATATAATATTATGCCAAATTTAACTTATAATTAATATTTTTTTTTTATTTTTATTATCATCATTTAGTATTAATTAATTTAATACATTTTTTTAATTGTAATATTGTCATTATTTTTTAAAAAGTATATTTAATTTATTTATGTGATTTTTTTTTTGAGAAAACTTGAATACTTTACTTAAGAAAAGAAAAGAGTACAAAGTGTTTGGGCTAAAATGGAATGTAAAAAACCATTCCAAAAACATTTATTGTTTAATTTTAAACCTGCTCTAGCATAATTATGAGCTATTTTGTTATACTCTCTTGAAACATAAATTATAAGCAGGTTAACAACAATGAGTTCTTAATACATATGATAATATCACTAAGAACAGAATTATTACAATAAAAGTTACAGATTTTCTCCACAACACTCTTGCAATCTGATTCAATAATAGAGACTGGGAGCTTGACTGCTTGGATCGAGTAAAGAGCAGCAAGGATTGCTTTAGGTTCAGCGACTTCAGGAGGAATCACACCTGCAACTGGAATGACTAATCCAGCCTTAATGTTGCCACAATCATCCTTAGTCACAACATTATCATTCTCCCCCACACTTATTTTCTTACATCCATTCAACTTTTTCTCATTTGGACATAACTCCTTAAGAATATTAGCACAATGAGGCTCTTCTTTGATTTCCTCAAGACATGAAATTTTTACCCCAATTTTTGAAAGAATTTTAGGGATCTCCTTCATGGGCTCCTCTTTCTTAAATTTTTTCAATCTACTTGGAAAAGGTGGAGGAGTGACATAAGCTGGTACAATTAGTTTGTATGGCTTTTTCAGTGATGGTGGACCAACTAAAGTAGGAGATTTTGTTAAACTATAATATAGTATATGAAATACAGCATGTATATAAACGATGTGTAATGCAGAAAATACTATAAACATATCGAAATGTATATGCAATGAAGGATCGAAATACCTCCAGCCAGTGATCTTTGAGCTTCAATTCCTGCGATAGCTTCGTTATTGGAGTTCGAGCTTCCTCGCTCTCTCAACTCTCTTTAGATGGAATTTGTTGAATAAACAGAATGAGTGAGGAGCTCGGGGACCGAGACCCTATATTTATAGGTGAGATATTCCATCAATATCTGCGCCACATTAATTTTTAGAATATTTTGACAATTAATTTAGAAAATCAAATCGGGTAATGAATATAGAAATCTGACCATATATAGAATATTACGTAATTGATTTTGTCCAAATTCAATGAATATTACGTAATTGATTTTGTCTAAATACCATTTTGGACCCTCTGTTTTACAAAAGTTATCAATTGGACCCTCTACTTTGTTAAATGACAAAATGAACCCTATATTTTCCAAAATAGTACAAATAGGACCCTGAGCTTAATTTTTGACAACTTTTATTTTTTTATATAACCAATTTAAAAACATGAACAGATACAGAAAATGTAAACAGTTTTGTCATAACACTTTTCAATCGGATTATTATTAAATTTTATTTTGACAAAAAATTAGTTCAGGGTCCTATTTTTACCATTTTAGAAAATACATAGTCTATTTTGTCATTTAACAAAACAGAGGGTCCAATCGGTAACTTTTGCAAAACAAAAGGTCCAAAATAGTATTTACCCTATAAAATATTCATTTATCACAAAATTAATTGTTTATTTATTTCCTTAAATAAAAATATATTTCCCAATATAGAAATATTCTTATAGATTCAACTTTTGGTGGAAATGACTCTTCAAGGGATGAATTGTTGACTCCGTTAGTTAGAATCAAATCATTAACTTCTTGGCGTGGTGGTAATTCAAGTTATGTACCACTTTGGAGTGTTATGACCTTGACATTCCCCATTGGGTTACTTTCTATTTGTGCAGGTAAAGTATTTGAACGTTGAATTTTGTTCCCACTCATAGATATTTTCATTGACTCCACAAGATTCTTTAACTTTTGTAGAGATTGTTGAAGACTCTACATAGTTTCATGACAACTTTGCTGAAACTGCAAGGAATTAACTGCTAACATTTCAATCAACTCTACATTAGTTAGTTTTTACTTTGCTGAAACTGCAAGGAATTAGCTGCTAACATTTCAATCAACTCAACATTAGTTAGTTTTTCACTATATGGTGCAACACGAGTAGGTTGTTAAAATTGTGCATTATTCTGTTCCATCTGAATAGTAGAAGGCTCTAAAGTGTTGAGCATATCAATAAGAGAATGATCTTGATCTTGTGGTGCTTCAGGAGGATAGTAAGAAGTTGGTTGAACATATTTTTTGATCCCACTATAAGAAGTGCTAAAATAATCTCCCCATTGTTGATTGTATGTGTAAGTACCGTAGTGGGGATCATATTGATACACTTGTAGCGAGGTATAATATGGATCATAGTATTGTTGATTGTACATCGCCATATTTCTAAAAAAAGATATGAAAATAAAAACCACAACTAGAAGAACTAGTTAGTAATAAAGATTAAATATGAATAATAAAATAAAATAATAGTCCTCGGCAACGACGCCAAAAATTTGATGAGTGTCGTAAGCCACAACAAATTTACTAATATTCTAATTCCAATACCTACAATTATTTAAGTATAATTGCAAGTAAGGGTCGATCCCACGAGGACTATGTTTATTTAATTAGTCAGAAATTAGTGTCAAAAGTCAGAAAAAGAGGGTTTTGAGATTGAGAGTAAAATACCATAAATAAAAATAAAAATAATTTAAAATTGAGACTAATATATGAGAAACTAGTTAAAAGTTATTCACCGCTCTCAACAATCATTCATAATTCCTATTAATGAATGTAATTTTAATTTTCAATCAAACTATTAATCCCGCAGATAAAACCGAAGCAGTCAATTATCCCAATCTCCTTATTACATGTAATCAAAGTGAATCGCTCAATAATAATTATAAACTATATTTTATAATTAAATAGGTAGTGCTAAAATGATATTGAGTATTATTATTATTAGCTACTAGTAATACTTAATAGTTAATATTTTCTATAAATGATATTTTAAAATTTGTTAGCAATATTTTTTAAAAATTATTTTCTTAAATTGTATAGTAATATGACAACGAAAAATATGTTAGACATAAATAATATCTTTTAACAATTTTTCTTTTTCAATATTGTAACACTCAACCTAATTTTTTTTCGTGTATGAGTCGTGGTATTTCGTGATGTGATATTTATATTACTTACTAATAAGTAATAGGTTAATTAAAATTTTTATCACCTGAACTTTGATATCTACCAATCATGTCCTTTGAATTTTTTTCTCTATTAAAAAATCTCTTGAATTATTGAATTTAAGGACATTTGTATAATTTCATTAAATTTTACTAATTCTAAATTATATATGTACTAAATCATGTTCTTTAGCCATTAAGTGAGGGAGGGATGGGAAAAAGAGAGAGATCATGGGTTCGAACCCAAGACCTTTAAGCTATTAAGCAATTAATAGATTGTAAAATACCATTACGCTACATTTAGAAAAAAAAATCATATTCTTTAAATTTTAATATCTACTAAATCATTACTCTCAAACTTTAACATTTATTAAAATCTCTAAACTTTCAATTTATATTAAACTTTCTTTAAAAAAAAAAATTTAACCACCATAAAAATTGAGAGAGTATATTTATTATTTAATATATGTTAAAAGGCAAAAAATCATAATTGACCTAAGTAATAACAATGCTATCAATAATAAAGTTTTTCAGGAGATTTGAATAGAGTTGTAAAAATGGAAACGTGGGTGGTGTGGGCCAAGAGTAGAATTTTTTGTCATAGGTTGTTTATTCCACAAACAATTTCTTGCTGAAAAATATTAAAATCAAAGGAAAAATGGAGAATCCGATGATTGAGTTCCAAGGTTCGAGCTAAGCTAAACTAATAAAGCTACAACCTTGTCTCTTTCCTCGCCGATTATCCAGTCCTATCTATCCCTATCCATGTCTCCCAACAAGCCTCTAGATTCTCGTCACTCTATAGATTCATGTGCTTTTCAACTCCATAGCTGGAGACCCTTTCATCTTCCACACACCACACCCACCAAAACCCTACCCCACGAACCCCTACTTCCCACCGCCAACCCCAGACCCTACTGCTCCTCCAATGCTGCCTACACCAAGCGTCCCTGCCTCTCCGACCGCGCCACTTCCTTCTCTATCGACCCAGCCATCGACATGTCTAGACTGAGCTTGATCGACGACGATAGGCCCGTTTCCGCCAGAGGAAGCTACCGATTGATCGCCAGGAAGCGGCGCAGGCGTGGGTCGAGGTCTGTTTCCGGTCGAAGCAGCGATCGGAGCGGAACCCGCCGGTGCTGCTCTGTTGGGGCCTCGGCCGCGTACGGAACGTGTTCGGATTTCCCGGTGGTGGTTGCTACGGATTCTAGCGGCGAGCTTTTTGTGCACGGTGAGACGAACTGGTCTTCTGATGTGAGTGAGGCCCGGAATCCGAGACGGGATAGAGACGGTGGGAATGGAGAGAATGAGAATCTGGTTTCTGGGTTTGGTCCAATTGGGGGTTTTGATTCCCAAGGGGTTGAATCTGGGTACGGAAGCGAACCGGGTTATAGGAGAGATGCAGAGTTTGGGTATGGTGATGAGGTTGACGAGGAAGAAGACGATACAAGATTGTTATTTTGGGGCAACCAATTTGGAGGTACAACAACTTTGTGTTCAATACAAAAATTTCTGTTGTCTATGGCTCTTAGTCTTTTGTTAGCTTATGCTTAAATTATGGTCTTAGACTATAGAACTAATTGATACTTTTATTGTGGTGAAAATTTCTGGTTTTGTACAAACATATACAAACTAGTATAAGGTCCTTGGAAAGTTACATAACTTTCATTGGTGATCGCATTGTGTACCTTCTATATCATTTCAAAGCTTCACTCTTGTCTGTTCTTTATTCTGGTTGTGGTGGTGGGGTGTGCTGTAGTTTGTTCTAAGACTCAACTAGTTGGTTACCTAACATTTTGCTGGTTGTGTCATTTCCTTGTATATAGGTTTCTGCTACAATAGTTATGAAAAGTGAATGTAAAATTAGTTGGAGCATTGTATCCTATACACCATGTTAAAATATCATTTGATTTCTTCCTTTATAGACCCATGACATGAGAATGAGATTAGAAGGTGGCATTAGTGTTATTGCATTTCATTCTTCTTCTGTTGATGTCTTACTTTTTCTCTGTAGCAGAAAGTGATTCTATAATGGAGATTGTGGGGGAGAACACATTTGCAGATCAAAAAGCTCATCACAGATGTAGACGAAAGAAACATGATTGTAGAATGGTTGATTCAGTGAGGTAATGAAAGAATTTTGTTGAGAAGTATATGAACTTTCTTACAGATTATTTTGGTTCTTATTTTTGTCACAAGATATCCTCTTTTAAAAGTTAGTATTTCAGTACTTTTTTCCTGCACTTTGAGAAGAAGCGTGGAAGAATTCCACTGCTATTTCAGTAATTTGGTTTGGACGTGTTATCATAGAATGTCATTAGATTACAAGATCTTGTTCGAGTGAAGTAATTGCATTAAGCAAAATGTTGGGGCAGGAGGCTCAAAAACTTTGGAATGTTATTTCATGTATATAATTAGGTGGTGTTTGGTTGGAGGTAATGAAATGGAAAGGAAACAATTTTCATTACATTTATTTGTTTGGTTGCATTTTATAGTATTGGAATATTATTCTAATAGAATGCCTTTCACTGTTTTGGTGGGATGACTATTCCGAAGTGGAAGAAAAGACTATTCCAATGTAACATGAGAAAAAAATTGATGGTTTTTTATTAATTTTTTTAATGTATTTTTAATTTTATTCTATTCTTATTTCTATTCTTATTTCTATTCCTATTTTTACGTTTTTATTCTTTCCAACTAAACGCTACTTAATTTATCATAATTTATTGATGAATTCAGATGAGGTGAAGTTGGTTTTGATGTCAATATTTAAGGTTTCATCTTGTTGCTTTTAATTATTATTCTATCTTTGAAAGTTATGGTGGTTTATTTATTTTGGTATCAAATTAGAAGAAAAAGAAAGGAAAAACTATTTTAATTAAAAAAAATGAAAAATAAAAATAAAATTATTTTGGCATCACATTAAAAAAAAAAAAAACTTTTTTGGTAACGTGATCTATAGTTTTCATTTGGTACTTAGATATTACCAAACATTAAAAAAATGTGGGAATTTGGAAAATTAAATAAAACAAGTAGAGCTAAATTACATTATGTTCAATTGTTTTGTTTAATTATTTTGAAATTATTTTAGATACTTTTAATAATAAACTAGATTATTATTGTTACTAGTAATTTATGTATGCTTTGTTCTATTTATGTAATTAAATTTTTAGTTATTACAATAAGCAAACAATGTCTCAAATAATTTAATTAAAAAGCAAAACTAAGCATATAATGTAATATCCATTCAAAAAAGCATATAATGTAATATGTTTTGTTTTGTTTGAACTTTAGTTATTCCATGCTTCTGCAGTTCAATAGCCAAACAAAAATATTCTGGTGAAAATTTTAGCTGGATGGAAGATATCAATTGCTACACATATGAGAATTTTAGAGTATGTTTGGTATTGTTTTCTGTTTTTTGTTTTAAAAAATTGTTTTTAGAAATGAGAACAAAAAATAGTTTTTGAAGTTTTTAAAACACAAATCATGTTTGGTTAGTGATTTTTAAAAACAATATTGACCAAAGGTGAATTAGTTTTTAGAACAGAAAATAATATTTTGTTGTTTTCAAAATTCTTGTTTTTTGTAACTTTGTTTTCTGAAAACTGTTTTTAAAAAATAAGGCCAAACAAGCCAAATTGTTTTTAAAAACAATTTTCTGTTTTTAAAAACAAAAAACAGTTTTTTAGTTATGATGCCAAACATGCACTTAATATTTTAAAAAACAAATATTTAAGACTCAATCAAACAAATATTAGAGATATCTAGCACTAAAAGTCTCTTTCAAGCATGATCACATATTAAAGATATCTAGCAAAGGGATTCATCTCGAATTAGATTGAGAAGAGATCTTAAATGTTTCCACAAATGAGAAATGAGTTATAGTCTACGAGTCAATATAATTAAACTTTTTGACTATAAAGTATTTTACACAATAACGTTCTTACCAAATTTCTCTAGAGTTTCTAGCCAAAATTCGTAACCCTTAGCTTGAAAGGGTAAAGCTTATATATAGGCTAAAAATTAGGTTTCGGATGAAGTCGAACCCGTTACGGTTTTGTACATGGAAAATAAGCCCACTGATGGGGTAACATACAATATAATATTGACTTTAGGCTTGGTAGGTGATGCCTAATTGAAGGATAACCGTTGTCCGTACAATATAGTACATATGATGTTGATGGATGTCCATATGTCGTCGATCGTGCATAGTAAATGTCAGAGTAGTGGGCATTGGAAAAAAGGTATAATACTTTTTAAGCTATGTGCCTTTCCCAAGTCTGACATAGGGAACAAACCCCTACTTTCCTGGGATTATGTGTCAGAAGTGTGCCAAGTCGGATCGACTCCACACACTCTCTTGGACTTCTTTTCTGGGACGTCCATGGAGCATCCGTTTATGCCTTCTCAAACTTTTGGTAGTTTTGATCGAGTCAGTCCTTTGGATTAGCTGGTCTGACTTTTTCCGCAATCAAGTCTTAACCCAATCTAAAACACCCGTTTGACTTCCTTCGTGGGTCTGTCGGGTTGGGCTTTGAGAATGGGCCCGTAAATTGATCATTTGGGGACACTAGATGCATATGTGCCACCCGTGTGGTTAACATTTACCTCTTAAGCCTTCAAGGCTCGAGAGTTGTGGAATTCTAAAGTGAAAGGTCGCGGAGGCCCATAGACCTTTCATTTTCCATGAGTTTGAGTGCACGTGTCATCAATTTCTTGGTTTATGAGTGTCACACTTTACAGGGATGTGCATGTGACCTCATTTGCATACTGATGGCTGGACATGTTAGTGAGGTTTTTGAGGTAGATTTCGTTATTAATGTGCTTTGGTTTCGTGCATCGCATTTAATGGCAACTTTTAGTATACCCGGATTATTGGATCCTATAAAATGTGTTTCTTTAAAGTTTTTATGAGTTGTTAGATCGAAAACACACGATAACAATATTAATATAGTCTAAAAATAAAAATACAATTAATTTCCACATATAGTCTTGAAGGTAGTTAAAATGAAGCTTTTAATTATTTTTTTTTTATTTATTTTGGAATTATTTAAAATTTGTGTTGGTATCCTTACAAAAATAAATAATATTTTATGAAAATAAATATTTATTTTTTTCTTTTTACTAACAAATAAATAAATTTTGAGAAGTGTTACCGTCAACCTCCTGTTACAACCTTTTAGTTAATCTCCACGCTCGAAAATACATGTCAGAATATTTTTTTTTCAATTTTTTTTTTCATGTGGGTGTTCGTTATGCTTACAACATTATCCCTGTAAATTTTTAAAAAATTTCAAATAGTTTACAGTGCCGAAAATACGTTTGAAGTTTTTGAACACCAGTAGTAAACTGAAATATTAAGAATTCTGTTTTCGAAACTGTAAACTATTCGAAATTTTTTAAAAATTTACATGAATGATACTGTAATTATAACGAATACCACTATGAAAAATTATTTGAAAAAAATATTTCAGCATGTAATTTCGGACATAGAAGTTAACTAAGAGGTTGTAATAGGAGATTGTAATAATCATTTCTCATAACTTTTTGGTGTACAAGTTTCCTTCTTGAAAGAACTTGGGAGAAAATACAAAACGCAGCGTTTAAGGAGGGCAACTGGGCGAGACAATATTTGCCCAACAAAAGAGTGGGAGAATTGAGAACAAGGGTGGAGCGAGGTGTATAGCGGAGAGAAATGGCGAGAGTTGAGGCACTGAACGCCTACAGAGCTCTGCTAAGAGCCACCAGAAAAACCTTCGCCGGCGATACCTTCATGCTAAAGGAGTCCTCTGTCGAAGTTCGCCGGAAATTTGAAGACAATCGGCACGTGACCTCAGAGGCTGATATTCAGAGACTACTGGGAGAGGCGCAAGAGGCATCTCATTTCATTACCAACATGATAGTCCAAGCCAAGCTTAACTCTAGTGGTGGTTATGGTAAGCCTTTTCCTTCTTAAAGTTCCGAATTGCGTATCTAATTTTGGGATCTTGGCTCAATCGAGTTTTGCCATTGAATGCATCCAACATGTTCGTCAAAATGCCTTCATTTGTGTATTCGTTTTCCTCCTCAAATTAGATCCATTTTTGTGAATTTGCACCATACATTTTTATCTTCAAAACTTAATTACAGTTTCAGCCGAGTCAGAGGGGAATAAAAAAGGCTGGGATTTTGCTTCTATATGTTTAAATATTTTGGTAGTATGAAAACTCGATTCAGTTCAATACTCACTCGGGTATTTATTGTTTGAATTTTCATTGTCTGGTTGTTGTCGTTAAAAAAGATTTCTTGCATTTAATTTCTGCAAAAGTTCTTTTATTTATTTATTTTTGAAACTTTTACCATGTTTATGTTTGTTTGTGTGAGGAGCATCAATCCTAGAAATAGGAGATGCTTTATCAACAAATCCCATGTGAACAATGTGAAAAGTTGCGGTCTTTGATTACAAGTTGTGGATAGTAGCCTAGAATTTTATATATAATTGAGATATGATCATGAATAACACTGGCCACTAGAGTCTTCAATTTGGGCTTCAAAGCTCTATCTTTGATATAAGATGTATAACATGATCTAATTCTGGCTACCAACGTTGATTGTCACAGCTGTAAAACCGGATAAAGAACATGCAGGAGCAACATTGGAGGTTCCTTCGGAAGAACTCCTTAGGAAATCTTGAGGAAAATGGCAACCAATGCTGGGTGGAGGTATGTATGAACTTTTAGGAGTGTCTGAAGGACTCAGATTTTATGTAATACCATTTTTTTTCTAGCAAGAAATAGCTCACCGGTGTCATTATATGATTCTTGTTTGAATTTCTTATCATCCCTTTTAAGGAATATTGAATATGGGAGAGAGACCTTATATGTTTGAATTACATTTTGTGTAGCACAGCACTTAAAGAATTAGATAAAATACTCTATCACTGTATGAAGGGAATGTTTGATAGTTGTTGCTTGTTCAACTATACATACATTTTGTTTTGGTGCAATATCAAATAAACACACTGCAGAAAATGCTCGAGTGAAAAAAAAGGCTCCACAGGCTGGTTTCTATGTCCATATTATCTGTTTGTTCATCTTTTTTTCCTGTTGTTGCTTTTGCGGTTCCCTGTGAATAAGTTGATTATTTGCCAATAATAAATTATGAAAACACAAATAGAATATAAAAGTTATGATTTTTTCCTTTCCACATGAAGTTGGGGAATTGGATATGATAAAAGAGAATTGCTAAAGGGCAGTGTCTAATATCCTCATACACATTATGCTATAAGCCTATAAGTACAATTTAATACTGGGTATCACATATTTAAATTCGATTAAGTTATTTCATAATTTAGGTTAGTCTTTTTTTTTTTCACAACATCCTCTCTAATTGCTTAATAAATTATGTTATAAAAATATCTTATCCAAATAAATATAATCCTACTTTTCAGAAAAATTGAATGAATAAAGATCCCATAGTGTGGACAAAAACTAAAAGAGAAATAAATATTTTGTGGGTTTTTGTAAGGTGCTCAATACTATAAGTTATTGTCTAATTACTGTTTCCAATTTAAATATTGGATTTTACATTTTAATATTACTGTTTCCAATTAACTACTCATACAATGTTGGACGATTTAAGGTGCCTTATAGCAAAACAAATAGAAGTTAGAAAATTAGTTCAAAACTTTCCTTCCTCCTTTGGTACTTTCTTTCCCTTATTCTTTCATCTTTTGGTGGGATTTTCGATGGCACCCCTCAAATTATTTATGGCAAATACTTTATTAGCTCACAAAGCATTATTGTTGAATCTTTGATGCTTCAAACTATCTCCATGACCTTTAGGATTTGGGCTATAAAGTCTCCAAAATTTGGGCAATGATTTTTTTTTTCTTCCTTATTTCTAATTAGTGGTGTTTTTTTGGTTAATCATTTTGATGGGTTGTACTAGGGTGGGCATCCGATCCAATCCAACCTTTTTTTCCTCATCCGATCCAATCCAATTAGTAATTGGATTTGAAAAATCATCATCCGATCCAATCCAATTAGACCTCAAAATCCAATCCAATCCAATCCAATTACTAATTGGATTGGATCGGTTTTTTAATTGGATATCTAATTACACACCTAAATTTCAATATTAGCTTAAAAATATAAAGAAAAATAACTAAAAAACTAAGTATCACTTTTTATTTAAGTTTAATACTTCATAAATATACTATTCTTACAAGTGTATTGTAGCTAAAAGTTTTAAATAATTAAAACAATAATATGTCTAAGTAATAAAATAGAACAAAACATCATGAAAATAAATACACTAAACAATCAAATGTTACAAATTCAACATACAAAAAAATCAAATAAAAATATAATAAATATTTTTAATATTTTTTATTATATAAATAATTTTTTAATATATATAAATGTAATTGGATTGGATCGGTTTTTAATTGGATTTTGAGATTGACATCCAATAACCGATCCAATCCAATTAGAATCCAATTTTTAACATCCAATCCAATCCAATTGTAATTGGATATCCAACTTTTTGTAATTGGATTGGATTGGTTCGGTTCGGTTCAATTGGATTGGATTGGATGATGCCCACCCCTAGGTTGTACGTTTTTATTTGTTTATTATTCTTTGTTAGGATAATAATATGGTTTTATTCAAAAAGAACAAGCACTAATAAGTCCTGTTGGTTTGAATTCCCTCATAAGCAAACCCAACACAGTTACAATAAGTCTCAAATCATAATGGAAAGAGCTCAAATCTTTATTTTTAAATAGTAATGGAAATAAGTGCTTACGAAAAAAAAAACTAGGGTGGCCAAGCCTGTAGTATCACATCATTATTTTTTTTTTAACAAAAGAGTCCCTAGAACTAGAGGAGGAATCATAAGAACTGATTTGAGCTTGTCCAAAAACGTGCATCTCATCTTCAAAGAAGTACAACTTCTCACATTCATTCACACTCCCAATCGTCTTCCCAGAGAGATCCTGAAATTCACAACAAACAGGAGATTGCAAGACAGATTGGGTACATGGAGAACTGATTTAAGAGTAAGGGACTGAGATAATTTTATACAACCTGTCCCAACTATAGAGGACAAGGTTCCATCTACTATCCTTACTTTATAGTTACCTGAACATGGAGTGTATGAATCAAAAATACTAGAGGTACCAGTCATATGGTTTGAGGCGCCTGAGTCGACTATCCAAGAATTAGGATTGAATTTTTTGACACTCAAAATAGTAAGGGAAATACCTGATTGAACCACAACGCAAGTTGATGGAATAGGTTGTTAAGCAGCTATTTCAGATTTTTTTAGATGAGTTCAACAGTCGTTGAAGTTGCTCAAACTGTTATGGAGTAAAAGTCATGTTGGTTTGCTCAGTTCCAACAGCAAAGCCACATTTTTCATGGGACGAGATGGCTTCTAATTGTTTGGTTTACCAAGCAATTTCCAACAAGTTTCACGGGTATGACCTTTTTTCTTGCAATGGTCACACCATGGTCATCCCCATGCCGAGCACCTTTAGGATTAGCTTGTTTTTTCTCACGTTGTGCAGTAAGAGCGGATACCTCAGCTTCTGGTTCTTTGACAGCCCTAGCATCACTCGTTGTCAACTCTCTTCTCTACGAACTTCAGCAAATGATTCTCGTAATGAAGGTAAAGGATCCTTACAAAGAATTTGATCTCGAACCTCATCCAAACCTTTGTGTAAGAGTATCTCCAATGATACACTAAATTTAGTGTTACACTATCACTAAATTAATAATAATTAAATTAAATAATTGTTAGATTTATATATACATATTCATAATTTAATTCTATTTTCATATATTTAAAATTTTCATTCTATAATTTATACTAATATTTTTCAATCAATGAAACGAAAAAGTAAATTTTAATTCCTGTATGAAAAATCAAACTCTCAATCCCAATAATTAATAGAAACAACATCAAATTTTAAGTTATCAAAATCTATAAAAATAAATAAATAAATAAATAAACAGATCTCATAAACACAAATTCAAACAGTAAAACCTCAATAAAACATTAAAACTCAAACATTAAAAATACACACAATAAAATTTGAATCCAGAACTTAACACACACATATCAGGATAAAAATTAAACCACAAATGAATCAAACTCAAACTCAAATTTGTCTTCTTTTTATTCTTTGGCTTGGTCTCTGCTCAAGACCATTAAATTAGGTACCAATAAAATTATGAAACTGTTAAGTTTAGAAATTTGAAAATTTATGCTACTATTTTTCGAATTCAGTATTTATTAGCAATAAATTTAATATGTTAAGTATTTTAGTCACAAATTTTTTAATAGTAAAGTTAAAATTTTAATATAATTTTATTAAATAATTATTATTAATTAAAATACATAATTTAATTTTTTATATATAATTTAAAATATTTTATACATCCACCACAAAACAAGAAAATATTTACAGGTATTATTATAAAATGTCATACTGCATCACACATATTTTAGTCTAATAATTATAATAAAAATCGTTAATTATTCAGAAAATATCATCTTATTTTAGTGTTAAGTAATATTGGTGAAAAAAAGGTTCGTGCACTTTTCATTAGTTTTTAACAAAGGTTGAATCTCAATTTCTTATAACAAGTATATTAAATGAGCAAGGTTGTCATTTGTTGCAAATGTTGTCGTATGCCTTTAACTATTGCTGATTTGCAAATTTTGTCGTTTAATAAATTTTTTTATCTGTTCTTCAAAAATGACTGTCGTTTCTTTAAATTATTGTCGTTTCATAAATCACTGTTTTCTTTAATTATTGTCGTTTTCATGAGTTTAATGTCGTTTCATTTAATTGCTGCCATTCTTTCTAATCATTGTCGTTTTTTCGATTGTTGTCGGTTTTTACGATTGTTGTCGTTTTTTATGATTATTGTCGTTTTTACGATTGCTGTCGTTTTTTTACGATTATTATCGTTTTTAAGATTACTGTCGTTTTTGTGATTATTGTCGTTTTATGATTGTTGTCGTTTTTTAAGTTAATTGTCGTTTTTACGATTGTTGTCGTTTGTTACGATTATTGTCGTTTTATATATTTATTTCTGAAAACGACAATATAAGCCATCTTCAACATCTAGAATATCTCCTTTGATCCTTTCGTCTCCGAACTGTTGTCGTTTCCGTCAATAACTGTCGTTGAAATCCACCGATTTGGCTACAATGGAATCCACTGACTCCAAAGTTCCGATTGGGGATTAACAATGAAGAGAAGCTATTGCAAACCTAACACTAAGGCTCCGTCGTGGATTCAAACTCAATCTCAGCCAGGTTTTCATGGAGTGCTTTAGGATCTTTATTCGATATCTTGTTTCTTTAATCAATTTCAAATTCTTTGTTTCACTTAATCACTCAATCAACCATTTTTAATATACTTTCATTACTATAATTTGAAAGCTAATAATCAATTTATGGTTTCCATTTTCCATTTTGTAATTGCAGACATGAACTGTAGCAGGAAAAGAGGGAAGTTTTCAGATACTGATGCTGATTCTCCTAAAAATTCCAAGGCTCCAAGATGTGAGTATACTCTGCAATTTAGATTTACTTCTTTAACTAATAAATTAAATAAACCTACTAATTAGATTAAAGATAACATTCAATTAAAGATAGTAATGTTGTAAAATTGGCTAAATTTGATAAATTAAAATATTATATTGCAATAATATTTTCAGCATATTAATTTTTTTTAAAATTTTTCGATATTATGTAAGATGTGTTAAATAACTATAATGTACACGACCATAAAAAAAACTAAATAAATCTCTTAAAGAAATACATTATTTTTTAGTGTGTTAATTTTTTTTTAAAATTTTTTAAAATTTTAAAGGATATCTTAAATAATTATAATATCCACGACTATATAAAAAAAATAGACTAAAAGAATCTGTATGGTGCCGAAACAAATAAGAATAAATTCGTACATCACTTTTAAAAATATTCATTGTAAAATTTCCCAAAAAATAATTCTTAATTTTATAAATATAAAAATACAAATATATAAAGATTAATTAAATTAAAAAAAAAAAAGATATGCAATGTCTACTACAGTGCATGGTAGACAAAATTTCAAAATGCTGCAGAAATGGAGCCTCGTGGGACCCTCCATTCACGCCATATATGATATTTGACATCACCTCGGTGTTGCTCTAAGTCTTGTAAAAAATCAAAAACATTTCCTTTTCCAACATATTTTTATATTTGATGGCATCTTCAGGGCAATACCACTCATGATCATATAATAAATCCAATTCTTACCATAAATTACATAGAATATTATGGTATTCTATAACAGTAAGATTGCCTTGTTTTTGATCACGAAGGTGAGACTTTATCTCAAAAATTTGGGCTGAATTTCCAAGGTCTGAGTTTCACTGCTGTCCATAATTGGACAGCAGAAGGTAGGAAGAGATAAGTCTGACCAATATCATTTTCCATTGAGTTGATCAGCCAGGCCATAACCATTGAGTTTTTTGACTCCCATTGCTGATAGGTTGGATCTGATTGAGCTGGAGTTGTAGTTTTTCTAGTGAGATAACATAACTTTCCTTTACCACGAAGGTAGAGAGTGTCACAGATTGTGACCATTGAAGGAAATTTCTGCCATTAAGTTTATGGGAGGTGATTTGAAGAGAAGAAAGATCATAACTTAATGGTGCAATCACTGACGGACTCAGGATTTTTACTTTGTGGAGACTTATTTATCATAAAAAAAAATATTTATAGTTACTTTATAATTACTCTTACTAAATTTATCTAATTTTATGAGAACTTTTTTACTATTTTGGTCTATAATTATTAAATTAAAAAATTTACATTTAATTTTTATAAAAAAGTAGTATTTTTGTTTGTGGGGGCTATATAGCCCCACATTAATATTAATGGGTCTGTCCCGGGTGCAAGAGCTGCTAGTTGAGTGAAGGTGGCTTGTGATGAAACTTTTGAGCCTCCTTCAGTTGTTTCAAAAGAAGTTTTTGCCATTTTTTTAGTTGATAGATTGGCCCAAATTACGCTTTGATACCATAAAAACAGTGAAAAAGAAGGAAATATATTTATTTACTGAATTGAATAATACAAAACTGAAGAATTTCTTAAATAACTATACAATAAGCTACTATAGTTTAACGTTAACATCCTTTAAACTTAGGGTTGTTACAACTAAGCCACTATTCTAGGCATACCTAATCTCATGGAGATATTATTAATAAACAACTAACAATAATAATAATAAAAATAAAACTAATACATTTGTGACAATTAACACAATGTTTTTCATCCGATTTTGTTTTTGTTAAACAATTCGAGAATAAGAGAGGGATTGGTTGGTTTGTTTTTCTGATTTTAATTTTGATAGTGTTTCTAATAGGGGAGATGTCGTAATGGAGTTTTAAGCTATTATTTTAGCCGATTGGTTACAATAAAATTGCACAATTTCTTTAAAAAAAGAAAAGAAAAGAAAAAAAGTGAAAAAAAATAAAAACAAAATAAAATTAGAAAAAGAGAAGCACGGTTCTATGAATAAATATAGATAGCTATGATGCACTTTTCTCAGGTGGCAACCTTTTGGACCATCTGCCAATAAAGTGTGTGAATTGATAGCTCAACTTTTCGTTTTCTTGATTAATTGATCACAAGATTAATAAAGCAAATGATTAATAAGGGTGTATTTAAAAGTAACAGTTTATTTAATTATTAAGGTGATAAATTATACAGTCTAATAATTATATTATATTTTAAATATAATGTGAGTTTGAATATAAAATGGTTTTATATATGAATTTATAATATATTGTTTCACAAAACAAATAGTAATTACACGTGAAAATAATATTTTTTAGTAATTAATAAAAAGTTTATAGTAATTATACTCAATTCTCATCTTAATTTTTATAGGATCATGAGAATTGAAAAGTGTAATTAAAACCTCTCAATTACTTCAAATTACACCGTTACAGTGTAATTACATGATTAGACAAACATGTTAAATAATATAATTACCTCCTACATACAAATTTAATTACGCCGTAACTTTTCAAACGTGCGAATCTTTTGAATAGCTGAACAAATTAAGCCTATTCCTTCAAAAACTTTGGTATTTTTTTGCATGTTAATTATAAGAACAAATTACTTGGCTTAGAATAAGGCAGTGATTTTGCAACCAATCCTTCCAAACAAATAATGTGAGTAGAACCAAAAAGTAATTTTCTATATTGACCTAGCTATCTTATGCTTTTCCAAGTATTGCTATATACTACGGTAGCTGCCTAGTTAGTATTGAAAAGAATAAATATGACGAAACCTATCTTAAGTAATTTTCTACAAAATAAATACAGTCTAAATTATTCTATTATCTTTGATCATTATATATCAGAACTCCAACATGGTATAACCAAATTATATGACCCTAGCTAGTATATATTTCATAAATTGATTACTTTCTCGATATGCACAGACAGAAACAATGAGTATCCTATCCAGCAATAAAGATGTTTTCAGTTATCTTCTCTATTCATAGCTAGAAACTTCACATAATCACATGCCTAGTTGCTTACATTCACGTGTATCCCAACCCATTTCATCTTAATCACTACTCTCCCCTCTTAAATGTACTCACCTTTCTCTTGCCTAATTTATCAGCTATACTAATTTGCCGGCCCCCAAACAAAATATATACGTATAGAGAAATGTTAAAAGGCACTAGTAGTGTCTAACACTCTCCTACGATATCCACTGGTACCCAATAGCAATTATTATGGTATATTACCCTTTCCAACTCAGCTAAAAAAGCCACTCACAAAACCTTCCCTTTTCACTTCAATTACAACACTAAACCTATCTATATATATATGTGTCTACAACTCCCTAATACAAAATAACCTCATTAATTATTATAATCTCCAAGCCAACTCTTCCAATTCATACTCAAGTCACCAAATTTTCTTACTATACATACAAGTAATATACATATATTTGTAGCTATGACATTAAAAATAGCCAACCCATATTCGGTCTTCATAATCTTACTCATGATGTATAGAACGGCCATTTTCGCCACGGCAAACAACAGCCGTGGCGACAAGTACGTCCGCAATGCCTGCAGCGTGACAAGGTACCGCAGCCTCTGCATCCGCACTTTAGCGCCATTTTCAAGCGCGGCTAAGGAAAGCCCTGTCCTTTGGGCCAGAGCAGGGGTCTCTGTTACTCTGAGCGAGGCCAAAGACACGGCGCAGTACCTAATGAAGCTCAATCGAAACAACAACAATCGAACCAGATCAGGAAAAGGAAACTACTTCAGAGCTGCAGTGTCGGACTGTGTGGAGCTCTTTGACAACGCGGTTGACGAGCTCCACCAGTCACTTAGGGTGATGAGAAATCTGAGCAAGAGAACTTTCGGGACACAGATGGGCGACGTAAACACTTGGCTGAGTGCGGCACTAACCGATGCAGACACGTGCTTGGAAGGGCTTGAAGGACTAAAGAGAAGAAGAGAAGTGAACCCTTTACGGTCTAAGGTGTCAAGAGCCAGTTATACTGCGAGTAATGCATTGGCTCTTGTTAACAAATTGGCTGCAACAGTGCCACTGGTTTGAGCAGCCTCTCTTGAAAAAGATGATGGATCCATATATACATTGACTGTCAAAACTGTTAAGTGTTCTTGTTTGGATATATATATATATATAAATATATGTATAAATATTTTTCATAGCTAGTAAGAAAAGGCTGTGCCAAAGACTTGGGTACCTCTTCGAATAAGTAGTTATATATTGGTACGTGCGCGCCTGCATATGATTAAAAACTCATTACGTAATTGGTGGTTTCCTTTTATTCTTCTTCCTTTGTTTTTTCCTATTTCGTTCTCATTATTAGAAATTGAATATTTTATAGCCAGTTATTTGGTTTTGTGATCATATGAGTAACTTAATCATACATAAATCAGTTATAGATAAGTAACTTAACCAAGAAAAGAAATCCACTGTTCTTTCCCATTGCCTGTGCCTTGTGTGTCCCTCCACTTAAAATACTTTTAAACCTTCCGTTTGTTTGAGATTATTAAATGATTTTACATAATAATTAAACAACTTTCTATCTTTGTTTCTCCAAAGGGTTTGTTTGTCCAAATATATATCTTGTACATTCAGGGAGGGACCCAATTGTTTTAATGTGGGGGCTATACCCCCACTAACAAAAATATTACCTTTTAAAAAGTTAAATTCTTTTTTTTTTTAATTTGATAATTATAGACTAAAATAGTAGAAAAACCCCCACAAAATTAAATAAATTTAATAAAAATGATTATAATATATACATAAATATTTTTTAATAATAAAAAGCCCCCACAAAGAAAAATTTTTGGTCCGTCACTGTGTACATTCCTTTCCTTTTTTTAGTGGAAATACTTCTTATTATAAATTAAAAAGATAGGTCATTTATAATTAGTAGAGAAATAGATTCTAACCAAAAATAAGTCTCATTCACTCGTATTGTAAATTTAACCAAATTATGACCAGCTATGTTGGTTGTGCATTTGACATGAGAAACAGTTACATTATTAGGAAAAAATGACGAAAGACTAGAGAAGTCAACAATCAGATCATTGAAAGAGGGAATTGAATTGAAGGGAGCTCTCAAATCAGAAAAAACAAGCAGCGCATCAGTTTCCACTTGAGAAATCGGAAGCTGATGTTGTAGAGCCCAGATTAAACAATGGAATAAAGCTTTAATCTCCATTTCATGTGATTTAAAATTACCAATAATTGGTATAGTAAGAGCAGCAGCGACATGACCATTTGTGTCTCAAATAACAGCTCCAACACCAATAATATTTCTTGAAACATCTACCGCAGCATCCACAAAGAGTTTTAAATCTTCTACCCCAGGTGATTTCCATGGCAACGATTGAGCTATAGGAGGCCACAAGGGGGCTGCAGTAGCAGTAGAGTGATATTTAGTATTTGCCGAGCGAAAGTTGTGGAGATACGAGACACTAAAAGAGGCAAAATCTTTAACTGACTTTGCATTATGCCCATGTACGACTTTATTGTGTTTCGTCCAAATTGACCAAACTTTACAAAATTGGAGTAAGTAGAGGATAGATGGAACAAGTGATTATCTTTACGCATAGTAGATGACAATTGCAAATCAAAAGTCATGCTCGAGTGATGCCAAACAGCTCGAGCATATTTACAGCTAAAGAGAGCATGACCAATTGTTTCTCAAGTTTGACAGTAAACAGAGCAAGTTGAATCTCTGATTACCTTTCGGTCACGTGTTCAGATTAGTATTTTTACTATAACTAATTAATAATCACTATATAAATTTCATAATTATCTCATAAATCCACTAAGGATTAGCTAGAATAAACTTGGGTGGAAAAAGTCTAAAATACCTTTACTTCACTACTAAGTATTCTTTTCAACTTAGGTGTAAAATGACCATAACCAAATATTCCGCATAATTTAAATATTTTAAATATCTATAAATCTTGCCCCACTTAATTTTAGATACTAAAAAATATGAAAGTGACTATTGGCCAAAACGTCAAATTTCTACTATTATAGGGGTTAAAACTTAAAAATATCAAAATTTATGTATATATATATATATATAACATGTACGTCAAACAACTTAGAAGTTAATAAATCTCCATAATTAAAAAATTATATCACTAATACTTATTTCTAACAATAGGATTTATTCTAATACCAATGCACACATAATCATTCTAAGTTGTTGAAGTAGAAGAAAAAAAACCCATCAAGAAACGGAGGTAGGACAGGACTAACACTAAGTAGCTCATCTCTAAAATTGGAGACTTTGTTCAAGGTTCAAAATAATAAGTCAAAAAGATTAAAAAAAAATGTAAAAAGGTATAAAAAAAAACTTAAATTATGAGAATACAAAAATATATTATAAGAATGTAGCAGAAATAAAATCACAAAAATATAAATATTGTTAAAAGTTTATAGCCCAAATGAATTAAAAAAATATATTATAAATTTATAAACATTGAAAAATTTCAAATGTGTGTAATTTCAACTATAATTATTGTCACTAATTAAATACATGTACGTACACACTCATATAAGTCGTGCGAACCACTCTTTGTAGTGGTGGTCAAGGCTCGAAGGAATAAATCACAAATTATGGGTCACAACACAAACTTGGGCTAACGTTATTAGATTGGAATTTTGTTTCTCAGCACATCTAATTATTGTGCCATTCGAAAAAGTCTTTCACCTGAGACTTGAGACTAAAATTGTGCTCTTTCACATTATTATACGATGCATTTATCAAATTTAATCAATAAATTATGCCCCAATTATGTATGGTAGTTGGAATCAAAACACTGATTTCGGTTGTCTTTTTTCTAGAGCTAATACAGCAAATATGACTCGTATATTCTCATTGTCATGAGTCCACAGTTTCTATCAACAAAAGAGATTTTCCTTTCAAAGAAAAAACAAACAACATTTTCATATACCCAATACATATATCCAATAGGGCTGAGAATTTATTTTGGGCCTGCTTTCTCTTAAGATAAAATTTGAGGAAATTATACTGTATATAAAATTTTATATATTCACTTTTTATTTTTAATTTTTATTTTATTACTCTTTAATTTATATTCAGTTTTATAAGTTAATATTCTATAAGTTAAGGATTCTAATTTTGATAAATTATGTGAGATTATATTTGATATTTTGATTATAAAAGAGAGCATTTTACTATAATTTTTTTTATTTTTAGTTACAACAAAAGTTGTGACTAATTATAAATCATTATTTCTATATTGTGACTAAAATGTCCGTAGTTAAAAGTACTAGTCACAAAAATTATAATTTGTTTTGACTAAATGTATTTTTAGTAACAATATTTGTTGTGACTAAAACTAAATTAGTGATAACTTGTATTTAAATACTATATTTTAGACACAGGTAGCTTTTTGTTGTGATTAAAAGTTACATTTAATCACAAAAATTTATATTATGATTAAAAAGTTGTGACTAAAAGTAGTTGTTTTTTTATAATGTTTATTAATTAAAATTATTTTAGAGTTATATTTAATTAATGTGTAATAAAAAAATAATATTTTTTAACTTATTCAAATTATTAATGGAATTAGTTAGACACAATTTATTATTAAAAATTAAAATGTTTTTCTATTAGTTTTGGTACGTGCATAACAATATCCCTTTATTATTATTATTATTATTATTATTATTATTAGTTTATTCTTTTTCTTGAAGGATTTCTTTTCCCTTTTTTCTCTTTATTTATTCATACATTGATTTTTTGTCAAAACCTTTTTCTTCTTATTTGGTACTTTAATATAGGAGCAGATTTTATTTTTTATGTATGCTTTTTAATGGAGAGCTTAGTGTTAGACTTTTATTTGGGCTTACATTAAATTTTATTGGTTTTATTAAAACTTGGGTTGATTGGATAGTTCTTTTGCTGTGTTAGCCCATGTTGTTGGTGATCAATTGTTAATGGGCTTAGCATCTGTGTGTAAAGTCTAGGTGAAACAGAAGTGTGGGCTTTTCTAGTTGACTGAAGCCTTTGATGAGCAGGCCCAGCCCAACTAGGGTTTTGTAGCTAAGTCCCCTCCCTAACTCTATAAATACATATTGTCTCATCACAATTGTATATCTTTTGATAGAAGACTTAGTTGATAGTATTGCACTATCAAAGTGGAGTAACTGCTGTGGATCAAACAGAGATAATTGCTATGGATCAATCAGGTACACATACCTAATTATTATATCTTATTATTGTGTTCTATGTTATATACAAATTGATCTTGGGGTTTATATTAATTTATATAACATGTGGTATCAGATTGCCTATTGTATATGATTTAGAACCTATAATTTGTATAACCATTAATATGTATATGTTAATTTTCTTCAATTACATATTAATTTCGTTATTATTTTATGTTGAATTTTTTGTTCTTAAAATAATTTTATTATTTTATTTCGTTATTATCTATTTTTTTTTAGCAATTAATAGCCGAAATTAGAGACATAGATCTATTAGAAATTGTAAACCAATCAAAATCCCTCTTTTTCCCCTCCGTTTCGTCACTTTTATGGCCGGAATTTCATCCCGACCCGACCGGGTTTGAACCGGGTCGCACAAGATCCATGTTGCAGCTATGGAAGCTGCTGGAGGTTGAAGACAACCCGCTGGAACGAAGCCCACTCGCGGCTGCCGGAGAGTGAGAGAGAGTGAGGTAGTTTCGTGACTCCGTTTTCAACGATTCTTTTTTCCAGCATTATTAGAATTTGATTTCTGATTTTTTGGTGATTTTTAATTAATTTTTTGACGCAATTTAATAATTATTATTATTTTAATGATAATTATGCAGTAAAAAAAAATTATTAAAAATAATTTTTGATGATTTTTCAAAATCCGTAAATCATAGAAATTTTTTTGAATTTCTTCTCGTTCCATATGACATAGTCACTCTCTTATTTAATTTATTTTGACTATGTAGTCTCCACCAATTTTCTTATATTCACATCTTTTGATTATTTGTTGTTCTAAAATTTTAAAACTTGATTGTTTGATGTAAAAATAATGTGTTATGGTGGACACTTTATTTTTTTTATTATCAATATATTACAAGCAACTTATATATAACTTTTTAGAAATTTGGTTGAAAATTATTAAATTTTTAATGATTATTTTATCACCAAATTTCATATGTTATAGAAAATATTTATTTTGGTTGGCTATATGTGTAATTACTTGCCCAAAGGTAGTAGTTATATATATTAGTTCACATTCCATGAAGTGAGTTAATATTAAATGTATATATTTTAATTATTTGCCCAAAGGTAATAATTTAAATATATAAATTTATTATTAGTTTTTTGCTTGAATTAATACATATTTTTAAGAAATTTATTTGCCCAAAGGTAATAAAATTCTTAAATGATATGTATTTTTTTCTTTGTTGTTAACTTCATGAAGGTAGATCATGTGTGTGTTATATTCTCACCCCAAAGGGGAGTTTATAATGACCAGTTGACTCTACAATATTTTCTAATGCATTGCTCATATTGCTTATTCAAGTTTTAATTTTTTGGATTTTTCGGTCTCCTTTCTGCGAACAACAATAACGTTTTTATACGAATTACGAATGCTTCCAACTTTAAGACATGGAAACGAGATGTGAAAATTACTTTCGGCATAATAGATTTGGACTTATGCCTTCGAGAAGAAAAACCCGTCGATCTTACCGACTCCGCATAACCGCCCGCAGAACTCATCATGCACTATGGGAAAAGTCAAGTCGTCTTAGTCTTCTTACTATGAAAAGATCAATTCCTGAACATCTTTTGGTGGTTTGCCAAACACCACAAATGCCAAAGAGTTTTTCAATGTTGTAGAAAAACTATATGACACTGGTGAAAACGCTGAAGTTGGACATCTTATGGATAAAATGACAACCATTTAGTTTGATAAATCAAAGGAGTGCTAGATTTTATTTTGAAAATTATTATTCTTCAGTCCAAGTTGAAAATCATAATATTCCTCTTCCTGACTTTTACACCATTCTTCAAGTTCTTCATGAACTTCTTACTTCTTTTAGCTTTACCAAGACAACCTAAACACTTATAGTAAAATATGGAGTGTTAATAACCTTATTTCTCAGTATATAGCTGAAACAAGCAAGCTAACAAAATGAGAAGAATGAGTCTTCTCACTTTGTTTCTCAACTCAAGCCCAACAAAGGATAAAGAAAATATGAAAAGAAGCAACCACAACCAGGGGCTAAGGGATCTTAGAAGATAAGTGAGAGGGAGTCAAAGCTTAAAGTGGCACTTATGTTAGAGTTGATGTTATCTATATTGGCACACTTATTCTTGATTTACAGTTTAGTGTTCAGATTGTTTTGAACAGTAATTTCTTGATTCCTACTTTTAAAGTAATTCAGTTTCGCTTCCGCTTATAGTTAAACAATGATTTTCTTTTCGTTTTGCAAATTATAGTGTTGACATTATGGTTGACTCCGAATAATTGGAAACTATTTTTACTCTGATATTCTTTTCAAATTATCATTTACTTCCTTAGCTTCCTTTTTCAATATTGTGAATATTGTGGATAAGAAATCTTATATTAAGATAACATCCTTATTATTATGGCACGATATATCGGGTCATATTTCTAAACAAAAAAATGATCGATTCCTTCTAGATAAAATTCTTCCTCCTGTTGATGTTTCTGGTTGGAATACTTGTGCTGATTGTACTTGTGAAAAATTGACTAAAATAAGAAAGCAGACTGCTATCTATAGTCACTCTTTATAAGAGATTATCCACACTGACATTAGTGGACCTTATTCCACCACGTTGTGCAGAAACAAGTATTTATCACTTTTATCAATGATTTTTCTCGTTATGGATTCACCTATTTAATTAAAGAAAAATCTGACGCCCTTGATAAATTCAAAATTTTTTGAAATGAGAAGAGTCATCAAAGTTGTTCATTCTGATCGTGGAGGAGAATATTATGGTCGTTATCCAGAATCTAAACAACACATGAGGCCTTTTGCTGAATATTTTCCAGAAAATTGTGTAGTTTCTCAATACAATATGTCAAGTTCACTGAGAAAAATGGCGTTGCTGAAAGGAGAAATCGCACTCTCATGGATATGGTGAGAAACATGATGAGTAGAACAAATCTTCCAGAATTTTTATGGGGTGACGCACTTATGACTGCAACTTATATTTTAAATCATGTTCCCAGTAAATGCGATTTCCCCGAGACCCACTTTTGAGTTGTGGGTAGGCGGAAGCCTAGGTACGAATCATCTTCGTGTATGGGGTTGTCCAAATTGAAGTAAAGATTTATGATCCTAATTTGAAAAAGTTAGATCCGAGAACAAATCGTTGTTATTTCATTGGTTATCCAATGCGCTCAAAAGGATATCGCTTTTACTGTCCTACTCGTGGTACGCGAATTGTTGAATCTCAGACTGCTAAATTTCTGGAATTTGATGTTGCTGAAAATATTACTTCACCATCTCTTGAAATGGGGGAGTCATCTAAAGGAAATTTTATTCCTATCTCTTTTTCAAGAGATGATAATAATAGCAGTCTTATTCTTACTCTAGTTGATAACACTCCCATTGCTGATGAATATATTGCTCCTACTATCCAAGATGACGAGGGTCCTACTATTGATGAGGAACCTATTATTGAAGAAGGTTTTGTTGTTGATGAGGGTCTTGTTATCAGAGAAATCTAATTGTGGAATATGTCATTCAAAATGGTGGTCAACAAATAGAGGTTATTCCAAAAGTACCTCCTCTAAGAAGATCTCAGAGACAAAAGAAGTCAACAAAGTGTCATGATAATTTTGTTTATCTTGGAGAAGGAGAATATGATATTGATCATTTTGTGGATCCTGTCACTTTTAGTGAAGCCCTTAATAGTCCACAATCTTCAAAATGGTTAGCAGCTACGGATGATGAGATCGACTCCATGAAGAAAAATGGTGTATATGGGAGCTAGTTTTATTACGTGATGGTTTTAAACCAATAGGTTGTAAGTGGATTTTAAAGGCTAAAATGGATAAAAAGGAACAGATTGAAAGGTTTAAAGCGCGTTTAGTGGCTAAAGGCTTTACTCAAAGAGAAGGTATTGATTACACTCAAAATTTTCTCACCTGTTTCCACTAAAGATTCATTCATAATTATTATGGATTTAGTTGTGCACTCTGATTCAGAGTTGCATCAAATGATTGTTAAAACTGTTGTTCTGAATGGAGAATTGAGTGAGCAAGTCTATATGTCTCAACCTGAAGGCTTCGAGGAAAATGGAAATGACAACTTGGTTTGCAAGTTAAAACAATCCATTTATGGTCTCAAACAGGCATCTCGCCAGTGGTACTTGAAGTTTGACAAGGTTGTGACATCGTTTGGTTTCGTAGAGAACAAGTTTGATCAGTGTATTTATATGAAGATCAGTGGGAGTCGTTATAATTTTCTTGTTCTTTATGTAGACGATATTTTACTTGCCAGCAGTGATTTGTCATTACTAAATGAGACCAAAAATTTTCTGTCTTCCAATTTTGATATGAAAGATCTTGGAGAGGCATCCTATGTTTTGGGGATTGAGATCCATCGTGACAGGAATCGAAAAGTTCTTGGCTTATCTCAAGAAGCTTACATTAATCGTGTGCTCAAAAAGTTCAACATGGATTTGTGTAAAGCTGGTTCTGTTCCTATTCTGAAAGGGGACAAGTTCACTAAGCAACAATGTCCTAAGAACGACTTAAAAAAAAAAAAAGAGAAGCAATGAAGAATATCCCATATGCAAGTGCAGTAGGGAGTTTGATGTGTGCTTAGGTTTGCACTAGACCTAATATTGCTTTCATGGTCGATGTTCTTAGGAGATATTTATCTGATCCTGGCCATGATCATTGGGTTGCAGCCAATAAAGTTTTGAGATATTTGCAAAGAATGAAGAGTTTTATGCTCGTGTATAAGCATGTCAACAATCTTTAAGTTGTTGGTTATTTAGATTCAGATTTTGGTGGTTATGTAGATGATTTAAAGTCAACTTCTGGCTATATTTTCACTTTTGTTGGTGCTGCTATTTCTTGAAAAGTGTTAAATAGACTTTAATCGTATCATCTACTATGTATGTTAAATTTGTTGCATGTTATGGGGCATCTTTGCAAGCTTTATGGTTAAAGAATTTGATTTTAGAGATACGACTAGTTGATCCTATTTCCTCTCCTATACTAATCTATTGTGATAATAGTATTGTTGTTTTCTTTTCAAAGAATAATGAGATTAGTAGTGCTTCCAAAATTAAGGAAATAAAGTATCACACTATTAAAGACTTGGTTAAGAAAGGAGACATTGTGATAGAATATTGAAAGACCAAGTTGATGTTTGCAGATCCTCTAACCAAAGGATTAAGTGCCATATTGTTTGATAAACATGTTTTTGATATAGGCATTTTATAATCTTTTGCTCCTTTGGGTTAGTGGGAGTTTTCTGCTTTATCTTTTGAGATTACATTTATATGTAATTTACTTGTTGATGTTATGAACTACTTTGTGGGCCAATACTTTTTTGATTATTGGATGTTTATGCTTTCAGTTAGGCTTTGTTATATTCTCGAGAATAATTGAATTGAAAGCATGTAGTTCATATCTTGTTGTGATCATTGTATATTAAGTATATTTGCTTAATGACAATGATATTTTGTTGGCTTAATTCTTAAGCAAATTTAGTGACACTGACTTATTTATTAAGTTGTGTATGTTTAATTTCACTGGCTTATTTATTAAGCATCACGGTATCAGTGAAATTGAGGACTGATAAGGATATTATGTTATTTTAAATTGATCACATGTTGAACATAATTTCTTACCACACTACTAGACTTATTGACCATGTCGATTTAATACTTTGGTATTTGTGATTATGAATGTCTTTGTTGAGTTAAAAACAATATGACTGTCATAGTTCATTATCAAAGGTTAAATTGGACCGGTATGTTGAGATGCTATCAGAGAACTATCATTTTTTAAAAGTGGCCACAAATGTTTTCCTGTTGTTCAACCCATGAGTCGTTTTCAAACAAAATTATTTTAATATAATATATATGTATTAAAATCAATGTAGCCCAAGTGGGAGAATGTTAGACTTTTATTTGGGCTTACATTAAATTTTATTGGTTTTATTAAAACTTGGGTTGATTGGATAGTTCTTTTGCTGTGTTAGCCCATGTTGTTGGTGATCAATTGTTAATGGGCTTAGCATCTGTGTGTAAAGTCTAGGTGAAGCAGAAGTGTGGGCTTTTCTAGTTGACTGAAGCCTTTGATGAGCAGGCCCAGCCCAACTAGGGTTTTGTAGCTAAGTCCCCTCCCTAACTCTATAAATACATATTGTCTAATCACAATTGTATACCTTTTGATAATCAGATAAATAAACTGCTTCTGATTTAGAGATCTAGGGAGGAAGACTTAGTTGATAGTATTGCACTATCAAACAGAGATAATTGCTATGGATCAATCAGGTACACATACCTAATTATTATATCTTATTATTGTGTTCTATGTTATATACAAATTGATCTTGGGGTTTATATTAATTTATATAACACTTAGATCTTTTTTCTTTCTTTATAAATTTAAATTAATTTTCAGACCGTACCCGTAGTTGTATGTGCTTAAGACTTTTACTAATTATAATTTACTTATTAAAGTGTTCATTTTAACATATGGAAATCAAATATTATTTTACCTTCACTAAAAAAAACATGACCTACATCAAATAGGCAACCTATTAGTTTTTAGTCTTATGTCTTTTGAAAGAAAATTTAATAATACCAACCAACTTTATAAATTACTAAAAAGGTATCTTTTTTATTTCAAATTTAAAATATACCAAATTGTATTTTTACAAATTTTTAAAGGAAAATGACATAAGCTGTTATTTTTGGTAAAAATTTTACACTTTTGCATTCAATTTTTTTTCTTACATTTTACGATATTCTATAATAAAAAGAAAATAACAAAAAAATTACATAAAAGTAACAAGAAAATAACATAAAAAATAGTATATAAATAACAAAAAATTAACAATAAAATAACAAAAGTACAGTATAAAAATACATCAAAAGATTGTCTTTTATGTAAATACAATCTTAAAAACCGTAAAAAATATTTAAAATTTCATACAATTGTATTTTTGTAATTTTTTTTTAAATAATCTCAATTTCTTTTGTAGAACAATTTTGATATATTGTAAATAATTTATAGAAAAATTTAATTTTACCTACATCGTTAGTAGTTTGAGCTCAAAATTAGTACCATTGTGATCTATTTTTCGAGATGAACATTTTGATATGTGAGAAGCATAAATTTTTTATTATTATTAAATAATATATTCGAAATTAAACAAAAAACAATTTTGTAGTTTCTTTTGAATTTGTTAATAATAAAAAAAAAAGTAGCCAATAATTTAAACAAAATTCAATATGTACTAGTTATAGACTTCTAAAAATTATTTGTTATTTCATACCTAAAAGTTATTAAACGGTATATATTTTAGAAAAAATTACATAATATACTATTAAAATTACAAAAATTCGTCAACACAATTTTTTTTTTCATTTTTACGCTTTGAATTTTTTATTTACAAAAATACCACTTCAGTAAAAATAATAAACTATTTTTTGAGTTATTTGTAGTTGTCATGAGGTTGTTTTTCTAATTATTTTTATTTTTTATTGTTGATTTATAGTTATCGTGATGTTGATTTATCTTTGACTTTTAGTTGTTTTCTTACTTTTTGCTAAGAAAAGTATATTTTTGTAATTTGAAAATCTTAAACTATAATATTGTAAATGAAAACTTTAGGCTGTAAAATTATAAATAAACATTTTAAAAAAGTATTTTTCAAAATTTCCCTATATTTTATATAAGCTTATTCCATAGAGAAATTTCAACAAGTCTTTTTTTTTAATAAAAATAAATAAAGAAACTAAATAATATCTTAAACATCATACAATGATTAAATTAGCAAAAAAAAGTGTATTTATTTTGTCAATAAATTATTTGGTATTTTTTTAGGAGTTTTTTTATTTTCACACCTTAAAACAGTTTTTTTTTTTATTATTTTTTTTATATATATATATATTTACAGAATTCCACATAGGAAAATCTCTATAACAATTAACGGAGCAACTTAAATCGCAACTAAAATCCGTATAATAACCCACATAAAAACTACCAGAGCAACCTAAATTGTAAATTTAAAAAAAAAAATTTTAAAAAATAATATATGAAGTAATTCTTTTTTTTTTTTAATTTTATTATAACTCATTAGATTTTTAATGTATTTGAAGATGACATAAAAATTGCTATTAAAAAAATATAATTATATCTTGATCAACAAATCTTACATATATAACTCGAAAATAAAAAAATAATTGTGTCTTATTTTTCAATAACATTTAGCAATAATGTAAAATAAACTACAAATGACTTCTTTTGATTTTGAATATTTTATTTAATGATTGTGAAATATATGTTTTTCACATATTAAAATAATTATATCAAAAAATAAGTTACAGTAGTACTTTTAAGTCCAAATAATTAGTGATGTAGCCACATAATAAGGTTGTTTTAATGCAAATAAACAAAAGAAAGAAAAAGGAAAAGGAAAAAAGACAAATGATACCCGCCAAGGACGAAGCCAGGATTAAGTAATGAGGGGGCCAATTTTTAAAATATAAGTACTAAAGAAAAATAAAAATAAAAAATCATTTTTATTCTTAATACATAAGTCATATCTCACATAAATTATTTATAAGTGAATTTATAGGAATCTTTTTAAGAATTTTTTAATACACACTAGTAAACAGTGAAAAAAATTATATTTCTTTTTGTTACAAAATATAGCATTTACAGTGTTCATAGATATAAAAAAATCATTTCATAATAGTTGCATTTATATTTCTTTTTGTTGCAAAAAGATCTTCCACTTCAGAACTTTGATTAGGAGTTTATATTAGTAAAGTTGTGACAAATTCAAAGAGGAATTATTTATTTGTATGAGTCAATCCAGTTTTATAATCATTTTGAGATTCTTCTAATAAATTTTATTTTCTGAATATGGTATCGTGAACTAATAGCAATTTAAGAAGGTTGTTAATATCATGTATTCGTATGTTCTTTATTTTATATTTAATTTTACATTCGGTTGAAAATTTGTTTAAATATATCTCCTTTTATTCAAATAGTTTTTGTGTTTGTTTAAATATCTCGGTAACAGTACAATAATTAATTATTTAATTTAAATAATTAATTTGATAATCATAAAAAAAAAATTAATTTTAAGGTTAATTATAATTTTTATCCCCTAAACTTTGACATGTACCAGATCATGTCCCTTGAACTTTTCTGATCGTTAAAAATTCTCCATGAACTATTGAGATTATCGAATTTAAGGACTTTTGTCCTATTTTACTCAATTTTACTAATTTAGTGATTGTTTATGTACTAAATCATGCTCATCAGACTTTTATATCTACCAAATTACGCCCCTCGTACTTTGACCTGTGTCAAATTATGCCCCTTGAACTTTCATCCATGTTAGACTTTCTTTACTGAAATTAGACAAAAATCTTTGAATACAACAATCTGAATAGTTTAGGAAAAATTTTTAACGATCAGAAAAGTTCAGGAGGCATGACTTGGTATATGTCAAAGTTCGGGGAGCAAAAATCTTAACTAGCCTAATTTTAAATACTATACAATTGATTCTTATTCTCTTAAAATAAACGTACCATAAAAATGATGCACAACCTAAAAAGTTCAATTGGACAAATATTTAAATGTGTTCACAAATATTAAATACTAAAGAATAAAAAAAATATATTGAATGAGGTGGTAGTGGTACCCTAACTATTCTCTCGAATGGTGTAAGGTCTTTATCAGCTAACTTACATAGAATATATAAATAAAATTAAATGGAACTTTCCTTTGCCTCCCAAAACTTCAAAACAATTAGGAAATGTAGTATCTTATTATTATTATTATTATTATTATTAGAAAAATAGAAATTTTAATATAAGGATCAAAAAAATATAAAAAGCAGCTAGTTGCTTAGGGTTGGATATTTCTTTATAAATAATTAAATGCATGTTCATGAGCATGTGTCTCACCCAAACTTTCTCACATCTCTATGGTTCACTAGTTGATTTACTCTCACACAAATCTTCACCTTTCTATTTTTATTATTAATTTTGCATTAGTTGTATAGTATATGTCAAGATGGAATATAAAACTTAATTAAGTATATATTATACATATAATTATGTCCACATTCATCTAAAGGAGTGTAACTCTTTTTTGCTTGGTTATGTTAAAGTGATTTTAGCCTTAAAAGAATAAACCACTATTCTTTGTAATGAATAACAAACTATTATATCATCTATTGTATAAAAAATAATGATAATAACAAGCTATTATAACTTTCATGATAAAATTTTAGGTTTAGTCAAAAAGATAATTTTTTTTCCTTTCCTTTTTAAAGAAAGATATATTATATATATATATATATATTTATAAATTTCTATTAATGGTTATAACTAATTAGAAGTACAGCTTCCAACTCACTCCAAGATTCAACAAAATTGCCTTTAAGTAATTGTAGGGCTATAGGATTGGTTTCTTTGAAATTGGTTTTGAATATGGCACATGAAATCCTCTTTTATAGATATTTTTTATTGTACAATTCAAGAAGTGTTATTTGGCGTCTCTTGTAAGAAATATTAAAGAGAAATATTATTATTTAATATAATAAGGCTAAGGGTCATTACTAATTCAGCTCAAGCTACTCATTATTCATCAACCATATACAAATCATTTTTCCCATAATAACTGAAAAATTTGATTTGTAATTAAAATAAATTTCTCATTATATGGTATTTAATAATAATATAATAAAAAGAAAACACATTTGGTAAGGAACTTTTTTATTTTTATTTTTATAATATTTACTATTTGTTTCAATTAATTTGGTATGGATTGAGATTTGAGGGTAACAATAACAACAGACCTAGTCTAATAATCTCGTGTGATAGGTATTGGCTGCAATTAAGCATGATCATCATTGAACAATATATTATTACTTTCTTCATTTAATATATATAGATATTTTTTAAATAATATAAATAACATTATAATTTATCAAAGTATATTTCTGTTACTTGAGGGAACATCATATTTACGATGGGGGGTATGATTTGGGCATTGATGAGCACTGGAAGGAGCAATTGACTCTCTTAACTTTCTCAAGTATAATTAAGAATTAGATTTGAATGCAACTTAATTATATAATTTAATATGTTTGATATATAATTAATTATGTGATTATATTTATTTAATTATGTAATTGGATGTAATTGAAACCACTACAAGAAATTGATTTTTTTTTTTTTTGGGCACAGTTCAAAATCAACTTAATCAGGACTTAATGATATAGGCATTGGAATAAAAGTAACTATTTTTAGTCGCAACATAGATTTTTTGTGACTAAATGTAACTTTTAGTTACAACAAAAAATTACTTGTGACTACAACATAATTTTTAGATATAAGTTGTCACTAATTTACTTTTAGTCACAACAAGTATTGTGACTAAAAACACATTTAGTCACAACAAATTGTAATTTTTGTGACAAATACCTTTAGTCACGGACTTTTTAATCACAATATAATAATAATAATTTATAATTAGTCACAACTTTTTTACTTTTAGTCACAAATTTTGTTGTAACTAAAAGTAAAAATTTTTGTAGTGTGAGCCTACAAATTTATTTTAACCATGAAATCATCCATGTAAATGTTTTATATTAAGATGTTTATTATGTTGATAAGTGATAAGTTAGGGTAGCAATTTAGGTTACGATACGAACTCAATACAAATTATTACGTGTTAAAGTAGATGTAGTTGAAATTGAGTTAAATCTGAATGACACGATAATTATTTAAGTTTGGGTTAGAATTAACCCATGCAACACAAATAAACCTGTTATATTTAATATATTACTAAAAGTACTAATTTATAATTAAATTTGTCTTAATTTTTACTGAAAAATTAGAAAGAAAAATTATTTAAACAAAATTTACAAAAATCAAATGTGAGATAGTAATTATGTTGATCAACATATTGTATAAGATAAATATAGTCAACATGCTACACACCGAGTCAAGATAAGACTGAGATTTCTTAACACGAAATATGAAATGATCGGGTTAAAATTGGCTAATTAAACGTGTCAACCACACACAAATAGGAATATAACTTGCTACCCCTACAAGTTAGGAATTGTACCAACATATACAATTTAATTTAATTTAGTTTCTTCACAATTTCACATGAATTGAAATCGACCATTTTAATATGACATTGAGAAGTCGCTCTCTAATCATAGAATGTGTCCAACATGATATATATTTATACGTATTGTATATAAATATAATAAAGAACGTGACATATATTTATATAAGTATCAACCGATTGGAGCTAACAATAACATGTATGCATGAGCAATCACCAGTCAAGTATACTGTCATATTCATATATCAATTCAAAATTGACCAAAAAAATATCATAGGAAATTGTTGCAGAATCTAATAATAATTTATCTTTTGAATATTGACTGGTTGATCCTGGAGCAACGGTAACAAATGTTTATCTAAAAGATCTGTAATATCTCAGTACTTCAGTTATGAATTTCGATTCAAAGGACAATTTTTCATGAAATGGGTTGAAAAAACAGCCTCTAAAGATCTTAGTAAGCCCGGAGTATAAATATGGGATTCGTGCACTTACTACTTTGATACTTAACGTGTGCACCTTTTCTCCAAACGGTTGTACTCTTAGGTTGCTGGCTCTTGTCAACATCACCATGAAGAAAGGACTAACCCATTGGACCAACATATGGGGAAGTCAGTCTCGTTTAGTCATGTAATCCCACTCCATTGTTGAGCTTAATTGGAGATTAACTCTGCATTGGTTCCCATTAATCTGGTCTATTTCTTGGTGGCCTATATATTGGACCAACCATCACATATAAGACAATCAAAATTTTGGTTCTTTTAAGCCTAAAAGGTTGCCAAAATTGTTATACACACTAGCTGTGGGTGAAACGAAATATTATACCAATACTTAGTACAAGCTAGCAAACGCATCCAAACTTGTGGCTGATGTGCCACATAACAACGTAAGTAAAAACTTCTATTTGCTCATTAGTTTGGGGATGATATGCGGTGCTATGTCAGAGCTTGATACCTTGCACCTTAAAGAGCTCTTGCCAAAAATGACTTATCAAAACCTTGTGTGAAGTCGACCACCTCTTTTAAAAACACTTCAGCAGCACTATGAGCAGTAAAAGGATACTTTAACAATATGAAATGAGCATATGTACTCAATCTATACACCACTACCATTACAATGTCCATTTCGAGGGAATAGGGCAATCCTTCTATAAAATCTATAGTCAATTCATCCTAAACCAGCGAGGGTAATGCTATAAGTTGCAATAAACCCGTAGGAGAAGTATTCATAGTCTTATATTTCTGGCACACTTCACATTCTTAAACCTAATCAGCCACCATTTTTTTCATGCCCACCCAATAAAATTAGAAGCATTCCTACGAAAAGTTTTATTCTCACCTGAATGTCCACCCAAATGAGAGTTGTGGTATTCTCAAAAAATAGTAGGAATAAGTGAGCTATCTTTGGACAACATCAAACGCCCTTTGTACATTAATTTTCCATGCTCCAAAGAAAACTCAGCTGCCCTCGACTTCCCCTGCTGCAAATCAGTAACCATTCTTGTCAAAAATAAATTTTGTTGCACCGTTACCCAGTTAATACCTTGAAAACAAGAAGATTTGTAAAGTTAACTAGTTGGTTAACCCATGATAATGCATTAGCAACTTTGTGTCCCGCCCTAGCTTGTATTGAATCTCAAAATTGTATTCTACGAGCTTAGTCATCTAATGTTGGTATTATGGGGGTAACATTACATTGTTTGAGATTAAGTTGGGGAGACCGATTTGCAAAAAAAAAAAAGTTAATTAGGATTTTTGCCCAACTTTGACATGTACTAAATTATGACTCTTGAACTTTTAAGATCGTTAAAAATGTCTCCTGAAGTATTGAGATTGTTAGATTCAAGGACTTTTGTCTAATATCATTCAATTTTACTATTTCAGTGATTGTTTATGTACTAAGTCATGCTCCTAGACTTTGATATCTACCAAATCATGCTCTTCGAACTTTTATATGTAGTAAATTATGGCTCTTGAACTTTCATCCATGTTAGACTTTTTTAACTAAAATTAGAAAAAAAAAATCCTTAAATCCAACAATCTCAATAGTTCATTGGACTTTTTTAACGACTTTAAGAGTTCAGGGAACATGACAGGGGACAAAAATCTTAATTAGCTAAAAAAAAAAAAAAACTTTGTAAATAAACTTTGTCAAAATTTAGATTGTGATACAAATAAGCCATTTAATTTCAGTAGGTTCTACTTCTATTAGAGGGACTGTCATAGGTCATAACTGAATCAGGGGAGGTACTACTATAATATATTTCTTTGCTCATCCAATTTATGTTTAAATTTTAAGGTGAACTGTCCCTCATATTTGGAAAATTAAAAATTCTAGAAGAGCTGTCACAAAAGACACATGCCCCCATATTATTAAATATTGATTCTGCTTAATCATTCATATAAATATCCGAGCGTTTCCTTAAAAGGGTAGGGATATTTTTTAAAAAAGAAAAAAAGAAAAGAAGATTTTTGATAAATATGGATTATTGTAATACACATAAGTACCAAAAATAAAAATAAAATATAAATACATTTTTTTTTTTTGAAACAATGAATGAAAACGTACATGGTTATATTATTGGGTTTGTGTTAATAAATTACCAAATAAAAAACTCAGGTGGTTGGTAAGAGCATCAAATTTAGAAACAGCCAATAAAAATCCAAATTCCAGTACCCAATTCAATAATGATCATTCAATATATATGATCACAATAAAAAAATCTACATGGTTAATAATGTATTGTGTACCCTTGATACGAATTATTTAAAGCAAAGTAACAAATTAATAGCTAGCAATAAAATTGTGACATGGTGAAAGTGAAACCGATTTCTAATTTATTTATAATGTTTTACGTAAAAGCTATGAAATTTTTTTTTTTTTTTTTGCCTTCTTCTAAATATCATGAAATTTCACAAATAATATGGAACATGATTGATGGGGCTTCGTGGATGTTTTATACAAAATATGGTAAAGTCACATCGAGACTAATGCACCATAAGGATTTGATTTAGACCCTAAACATATATTTCCAAGTCAAAATAGCCAACTTGGGAAGATATTTAAAGGGTTTTGGTTCATGAGCATGGAATGGAACGCCGCCCCCTACCCTCTACTAACCAAAATATAAATTATTTTAATTAGCATAAATCCACAAAAAAAATTCTAGTTTGAATTATTTGGCATTTTTATAAATAAAAAATAAGAATGCTAATTACAATTTATTATTATAATTTTCATGCCTGAAATTAGAAATTAGGATATATTTTTTTAAAAAAAAAATTTATAGCAGTATTTGTTATAGTTATAGTATCATCTCATAAATTTTTGAAAAATTACAAATGGTTTATAATGTCGAAAATAGAATTTTTGGTAGTCCAGTTACCAAGGGCCTTCAAAAACCTTCAAACCATAAAAAAATTTTAAAAAATATTCTAACATATATTTTTAGTCACTAATATTAACTAAAGAATTATAATAAATGATTTCCACTCCTCAATAAAAAAATATAAGAAAATTCTATAATGTACTCCTTTAAAAGGATGCATCCATAGATCTTTATTGTAATTTTAAAAAATTCTAAAAAGTTTAGCACACTAAAAATTATTTTCAAACAGTGTGTTGTATACGTGACTATTTTATTTTACACGCACATAAAATATTCAAATTTTTCAATATTTTTTCTTGAATATCAAAACAAGTAGAAAGTAGATCAATAAATCTGTTGTAAGGAGATGCTTTATAAAATCACCCACAAATATATATTTTTGAAAGAAACCCACAAATATATATACAAAGCAATTTTAGTAAGAAAAAGAGAAAAGAAAAACTAAAACTAAAACTTAAGCCACGCGCCGAGAAGCGAGAGCGAGTTACCGGTGGAGTAAATTTATTATTTTTTTTATCAGATTTTTTATTTATTTATTTGTTGTTGTTATTATTATTCACTAACCTTTTCTTCTCTTCTTCTCCCTACTCCTATATATACAGAAATATTTTCAACCTCTTTCATTTGTATATGTTCTTCTCTCTCGAATTGAATCCCGAGTCACCCAGTAATTCCAGGGTGGGATATCAAAACAAATAATAATTCGTATCTCGAAACCCCAAAACTTTCCGGAATCGAAACCTTTCACCGAAGAAGACAAGGGTTTCAATGACTTCCGAGCTTACTTTCAGGGGTCATGAGACCCAACCAATGGCCGATACCTACTCCCCCAAACCACCCAAGCCATGGTTAGCCGTGACCCGTCCGATTCGATACATCCTCCGCGAACAGCGGTTGACATTTGTTCTCATCGGCATTGCTATAGCTACTCTGGGTTTCACGCTTCTCCCGTCCAACCAAGCTCCCCAAAGGTACAGCTCCGCGATCTTTGATTCGTTCCCTGCCGAGCTCGAATCGAGCCACTTGACTCATCGCCCTGTGTACAACGAGCGTCGTTTCGGGATTCAGAACTGGAATTCCGGGGGTAAGATTCCGTTGGGGCTGAAGAGAAAGGGGAAGCGGATCGTTGTTACTGGCGGAGCAGGTTTCGTCGGGTCTCACCTCGTGGACCGTCTCATGGAGCGTGGTGACAGCGTGATTGTCGTTGATAACTTTTTCACTGGAAGAAAAGAGAACGTGATGCACCATTTCGGTAACCCCAGATTCGAGATGATCCGACACGACGTCGTCGAGCCACTTCTCCTCGAGGTTGACCAGATCTATCATTTGGCTTGCCCTGCCTCCCCTGTCCATTACAAGTTCAACCCCGTTAAGACTATCATATCCTTTTTCCACATTTAATTTAAATATCGCAGTTTTCAATTTTCCTTTCAAATTTTAAATCTGTTTCTCTGAGATTCGAAAATGGTGTTTTCGATTTATATTTGGAAAATCCTTAATTCTTATTCCCACAAGACTAATGTGGTGGGTACTCTGAATATGCTTGGGTTGGCGAAACGGGTGGGTGCCCGGTTTTTGCTAACGAGCACCAGTGAGGTGTACGGTGATCCTCTGCAACATCCTCAGGTTGAAACTTACTGGGGAAACGTCAATCCCATCGGTCAGTTTCCTCTCTTTCTCTCCATTTTTTTCAATTCTTAATTGCCGATCGAATTAGTCAGATACCGGTATCGGCGCACGTTAGCATTTAAGTACCTTATTTCCCTATTAACCTGCGCCAAGAGGTTTCCGTGAAATGTGAATCGTGATGTTGTAGCGGTTCAAACGGGGTTTAAGGTGAGGGGGCTTTGTCTTTCTCCAGCGAGTCGGTCCTCACCACATGGACCCACACGGCCAAACTCTTTTAGATCCGGTCTGATTTTTTGTTTTTACAGTCAACGTGTTTGGCCCTGATTGTCGGGGTCCACTGATCCGACGGTTTAAACGCACTTTGCGTCCAGTAGTTCAGGCAGGGTATTTTGTTATTTATCTTTCTGAAAACGAGTTAAGGAAAAGGAAAGGGTAGTTATGTAATTGTCAGCTGGTGGGACTGATAAACAGACAGAGTGCTCGTCGGTTATCTGACAGTGCTTGTGTATGTTTGACAGGTGTCCGAAGTTGTTACGATGAGGGTAAACGTACGGCCGAAACGTTGACCATGGATTATCATAGAGGCGCTGATGTTGAGGTTAGTTTTATTTATTTTTACTTATTTTGTTTTTACCATATGAATTTACACAGAGGTGGTAATGAAAAAATCTAACTTTTTGGAAATATTAATTAAATTAAACAAAAAGTGACAAAGGTTGTTTTTTTTTATGGAAATACAAACACTAAATTTTGTGATATGTGCACTTTCACATGGATGTAAAAAGGTTTTTCTTTTGGGGGAAGAAATAAATATTTACTTTTACCCTTTTGGTGCAGGTTAGGATTGCCAGGATCTTTAACACATATGGACCAAGAATGTGCATTGATGATGGCCGTGTTGTTAGTAATTTTGTTGCCCAGGTATACTATTATTATTCTTATGTATGTGTTTTTTATTTAAATAAAGAACAAAAGGAGTTCTTAACATATTTTAATGTTTTTATTAAACGTTAATTATTGGTGACTTTGCAGGCTTTGAGGAAGGAGCCTATGACAGTTTATGGTGATGGGAAGCAAACAAGGAGCTTCCAATATGTTTCTGATCTGGCAAGTTACACAACTTTACAGTCTCTTTTTTTCTTTTTCTCTTTAAAGTTCCTTTGGTGCCCGGCCAGGTCCTTAGTTGCTTTACTTTTTTCTTAAAAAGAAAAATTATTTATTTGGCCAAACCTAGTTTGCTTCTTTTCATATCATATGATTGGTTTTGATGAGATTAATGAATTGTAAAAACCGCCACTCTAGCTTGAAGATAAGATTTTTATTGGAGTGGTTAATTGAACCGCAAGTTTGAAACTCTTTAGAGGTTCTGACACCCATATTTCTTTATATTTTTTCCATGTGCATAGCACATTACAACCTGCGCCAGTTTTTAAACCTGCATTGTCGTAAATCTATTCCTCTATAGAGCCAATATCAATTAGCTACAGGTGGCCCAGAGGGATGGACCTCCTGAAATGTTGTCTGGGTCCATCCCTTCCCAGATATTTATTGTACCGTAGGTTGATAGATACCACCATTTGTTTTGCATTGAAAGTTCTTATCAAATGGTAATAAATAGATGTCCTTTTCAATAACTGACTTTTTTTTTCTCCCTCTAGAAAATGAAGCTGGGTTTATTTCTAATTTAGTGCTGAAAGTAATTGTTCCATTAATGCCATTGATGATGAGCACCAGATGGCTTCTGATTACTGATGTGTTGTAGAGAATAGGGCTGTCCATTTTGGCTGGGCTCAAAAGAATATTTTCATTGTTTGGTGGTAGGCAGGGTTGTCTGTGTTATTTTAATATTAATCGAAGCTGGGACGATTGGGAGAGTGATTCCACTTGTCTGTCTTTCTGTAATTATCTATGGAAGAATTTTACGGAGCAATTTTGTATTTATTTTTAATCTTAGTTTTGTTGCAAGATGATGACTTTTAAAATGTGTCATTATAGGTTGAAGGACTTATGCGCCTCATGGAAGGAGAACATGTAGGACCTTTCAATTTGGGAAACCCTGGTGAATTTACCATGCTTGAACTTGCCAAGGTAAGAGCATTACTCCCGTTGACCATGCGCTTCCATTTGTTGGTGATATATCTGTCATTGTCATCAGTGATGCATATTTATTTATTGTATGAGTTCATTCAGCAATCTAATCTCATTATAATAATATTGGTAGACGGTGTCAGATCCAACTGCAATAGATATAGTCAAGACCAGCTTGTATGTTAGAACAGGTCTCGTAGTAGTTCTACATTATCTCGGGTCGGCTACTAGATAAGCCTTTTTTTTGGCATCAAGATCTCTTTAAGATGAAGAATAACATTGACTTTCGTAGTTTTAATTATGAATAAAATAGAAAGTGGGTTTTGTAATTAGCTATTCATCTACTTAGCTGTCATGTACTCTGTGACCACACATTATATCCTGAAATCTGAACACCACGTTCTATATGTGTTCATCCTCTCAGGTTGTCCAGGAAACCATTGACCCAGATGCAAAGATTGAGCACAGGCCCAACACAGAGGATGATCCACACAAAAGGAAACCAGATATTACCAAGGCTAAAGAACAATTGGGCTGGGAACCAAAGGTGTCCCTTCGCAAGGGTCTTCCTCTTATGGTCAAGGACTTTCGTCAACGCATTTTTGGTGACCACAAGGAAGGTGGTTCGTCCACAACGGCTTAATCCCCCAAGTTTGAGGAAAATTTATACTTTGAAGTGGTACCTGGGAAAAAAATTTGTTTGCTTACTAGAAAAAAAGAGTACTCCTAGCTTTTCCCCTACTTCCAAAAGATACAGTAACAGCAGAAGAGGTAGCACAGCTATATTGGTTATCGTTCGGAATAGATCCTTTTAGGTGGTCCACTTGGCATTTGTTTTACGTCTATCTTTTGTAACCTTGTATCAGTTACCCTCTTTAAGCTTCAATAGACGATGAGCTTTCTGATTTTTAAAATTCCTTGTTATGGTATTTAGCTTACACATTCTTCCTACTGTATAGCTACTCTTGACTTTTGAAAAAAGGTGGGGGACAAAAGTTGAGCTTTAAGCCCAACAAACAGAATGAAAGAACATTGTTTACTTCAGTAGTAGTTAATAATTTTTTGAGGAAATAAACCAAAAGCCAAAAATACCAAAACAAAGTTTATCACTCAGAATGACTCTTTTTCATATTATTTTCTTGTTTTGCTAGAATGGCTTTTCATAGTTACTCTGTCATTTTCTCAAACCTTGGTTGAAAGCTCGAGTAAATTACACATAATACATTTTTCACTGGGATGATAATCTAAGTCCAGTATATCTAAAGCACAAAAGATCTGATTATAAACCTGAGTTTAGTTTACTATATTCAATACAACAAGAGCAAGAGCTACATTGCAGAGTGATGTTGCAAGCGGCGGCCTTTCAGTCCACACAAATACCTCACAGGTGAATGTGTCCGCGGTTTTTTGCTCACTTTCTCTGGCAACACAGAGGCTGTGGTTGCAAGCCTCACGACACCATTGCTGAGCGCGGGAATAGGACGTTGAATGCTCGTGATATGATCTCGTTCGTTGGTGTGCTTCTCGAGCCAGCTTATGATGTCAGAGAACACAATCTCAACATTCTCATCGGGTTCCCCTGATGTCAAACCGTGCCACATTCCAGGGTACAACTTCATGGTCTTGTCTATGCTGCTAGCTTTCTCATACAATGCTTTGCTCACTTCCGGGTCTGTTACCGTGTCTGCCTCCCCATGTAAAACGAAGAACGGCATCATTATCTGAAAAAGAAAGAGTCAACAATGGATTTTCCAATCTTAATACAAAGCTCTTAATAATGTAGAGACATTAGACATACCTCGTGTAAACTATCTTCAAGGCTCATACTCGTTCTGAGCATTTCTAGTGCTGTTTTCAGCCTAGGCTTGTCTTGGTAGATAAGTTTGTTGCTCCTTATCTGCACTCATTAACCAATCGAGTAAGGAAGAATTATTGACTAAAAGTACTTAGTAATGATGTTGTTTATCAGTAAATTTTAACCTCTTCACGCTTGATAGGGTCCTTGAAAGCTGAATCAATTACGTCCTTTGTTGGAACTATCTTCCATTTTGGTATAATCTCTTCCACCCTAGTCAGTACATTCACCACCAAAGGATGTGGCTTTACTTTCTCTGATATCTAACAACAAACGAACAAGTTAAACCCAAAACGACAACCAAAGTAGACATTAATAATGTGGTGTTACCTTACACATGGGAGCAACAAGAACAGCACCATTCCAAAATGAAGGATCCTTCTTGTGAAGTAAAAGAGCCACAGCTCCTCCCATGGACTCACCGTACAAGAATTTACCCTTATCCCTGTATTCTTCCGTTGCTGCATGCCACGTCATCATTCAATTATTACATTATTATTTATTTAAGATCTTTATATAATGTTGACTCCAATCTTTTTAAATATATACCACAAATTGATTTGAAAAAATCATTGCAATCGTCAATGATGTTATCAAACTTCTTGATGTAACACCTGGCCCCTCTCGACCGTCCGTGACCCTCATAATCGATACCAAACACAGCGAAACCAGCACAAGCGAGTTTGATCCCACAACCTGTGATGTAATTTAATTACTTCAAAATTAAATTCACTACCTAATTATTTTATTTTATTTAAAAAAAAAAAAAAGAACACGTTTTTTTATTTATTTATCATTGTATTTGTACCAACTAAAACTAACTTGATCAACTAACAGTTCAACCACTTAGGCTACCTTAATTGATTAAGTAGAGAGTATTTTGGTTTTTGTTACTTCAATTAGTTGATATTTTGGTCAGCTTAAACCAAACCCAGCAAACGCCTATTATGGTTTTCCCTATCTCAAAAAATGGTCCACACACAGAGGTGGGCAGTTGGCCTATGAAGACAAGATTGAACAAGGCAGAAATATTAGACCAACTAATCTAAATTAAGATTGTCACAATCTTTTTTAATATTTGGAAAATATGAGGATTAGTAGGTTATTAATTTCCTTATCTTATGTTGTGTACGTTATTATGGTATTGGAAGCTAGGCTTTAATAAAAATGGGATAATTGGCATATAGATAGGTTAGGCAAATAGAAAAGTCGTCACAATCACCAAGTGATTGTCCCATATAAATGTATATAATTGAAATAATTATTAAAAATAGAAATAAAGTATGAAAGCACTAGAGTGTAATATATGAGGTCACTTTTCAGAAGTGGATAAGAATAATAATAGGAAAAAGAGGAACAATATCCCAGAAAAGTAAACTTTATCTTCTAAAAATTTGTTTGAATCCTTATATATATGAGATAATGCGTGATTAGCCAGCCTTATTCATTGTTTTTGTAAACTATGGTAAAAGCCAAAAAAAACTCTTCTAATGTAATCTTGTCTGATTCAGCAAAAGAGAAAAGTCTTGAATTGATCCATAATTAATTACTCTTACAAGGAATAGAAGCTATGAGTTAAAAGAAAAGTGAGTAATAAATAAAAGGCAGGCAGGCAAGGCATTAAAAATTTAGAAGGAAGAGGAGCTAGCTAGATCGAATTATATAAGGCTCAATCAATAAATGAACACTTGTCAAATCACAGGTACAGTGCTGTTGCTATAAAAAAGTTAATGGAAATACTGTAGAGTTCACCTAACTTAAATGGTCAAGTGTAGGAAACCCAAGTTCTTATTTTGAATCACATAGAGCTTGTGATCAATTTCTTCACGTACGGATATACAGTAATGGATCACTCTCTCTCTCTCTCTCTCTCTGTGTTGTGTTATTTTAATATACAGGTCTTTTGTTTTAATTATGGGTTGGTGTATGTGGGTTCAACACTTCAAGTTGATAAATAATTATGAAAATTCAAAAAGTAGAAGGCAAAAGTTTGTTGTATGTTATAATGGAAGAGACATTATGCATAAATCACATATGAAAAAAAGTTAATAATATAACTTATTATTTTAGGTCCACCTTTATAATTTTCTTCATGATGGTGATGATTGTATTCTTATCATTGTAATATAAAAACAAATTATATATCATGTGGTACTAGGCTATCCAAAACAAGAAAGTGCAACTTGGTGGGGGAATGAATATGGTGTAAGAGCATTTAGTAAAATTGATTAGGTAGAAATGCTTGGACATAGTTTTAGTAAACAAAGTTGTTAAATAAGGTGTAATATTACCTCTCATGAACCCACTGCACTCCATTCCATAACCTGCAAAGAACAAAACCACCATGAATGCTTGCTCAACAACCTCACCTAAGACACACACACACACAAACAGAGAGAGAGAGAGAGAGAGAGAGAGAATGGAACCGTGACAGAGAAAAACAAGAGCTTTTGGAGAAGAAAAAGGTAACCATCTGCAAGTGAAGAGTTGTACTCCTCTTCTGTTCCTAATGTAATCCTTCTCCCCATTAAAAAAAAATAAAAGAAAAAAACAACAACATGGTCATATATATTGTGTAGGAGAGCTTATATAATTTAGAGAAGAGAAAGATTTAATAGAATAACTTACTTCTTGGTATTCAACCTCTATGTTCATCTTTGCAATATAATAGGAAAATAAGAAAAAAGAGCCAAAACAGAGAAACAAAACAAGGAAAGGAAGTAGTGAGTGGATATATATATATATATGTATCTCTGCCTAGCCTTGCCTCCTTGGCATGGCTTCAACAAAACTAGATAATATGATTATGGACCCTTCACCCTTTTGTTGCAGAAAATATGAGAGCAGAGCCAGAGAGACAGACAGAGATCCCTGTTTTAGAAGAGAAAGAAGGAAAGAAAGGATTTTGAAAGAGAATAAAGAGAGAGAGAGAGGAGTTGTATTTGTTTAATTAATGTGTTGGGAACTTGGGATTGAAAAGGTAGAAGAAAACAAAAGTAAGGAGGTGGTGAAGATGCTCAAATCAAAAAGTGCCCATAATGGCCATGTATGATATATATATATATATATATATGTGTGATATAGCAGAGAAAAGGGTTAGTTGTAGTAATATTACTTTTGGATTCTGGTTTCTAATCTTCTGAGTTCTCTGTCCTCACCTCACCCCTCCATTCCTCTCGCTCCACCTCACAATTCCCGATATATATGGTTTCTGTGTCTTCTTTGTTTTCTCTCTATTAATTATTCCTTTTTCTTTTCAGTTCACATACCAAAATGAAAATCCCCATATTATATAACTTTACCCGCATGTACGGGGTTGTGTATAAATTGATCTAAATCTAATCGATGGATTTATTTATAATTGAGCATTAAATATTAAATATTTAATTGTGTAGATGTTACTTTTGAATATTCAATTGGATCAAATTAGATGTTAGATGGGGTATCTAAAAATTTAATATATGTAACATTCAATCGAATTAATTAGTATTTTCATTTAGTTTAAATGAGTAATTATATTTTATATTATTATACGTAAAATATATATGTATATATAAAAATTAACATTTAAATTTTAAGATTAGATCTAATCAATACATACTGGACTTAAAATATTAGATGGATAGATTCGATTTAAAAAAATACTAAGTTTAAAATATTAAATAAACTCAAATTAAATCAATAAATATATATAAAATATATCTAATTGATAAAACTGATCCAATCAATATCTAATAAATATTAGATCAATTAAATGATTAAAATTAATTGAATTGAATGATAAAATTTAAGCTCAAATATATAATTAAATCTGAATAAACTTCAAAAAAAAACATTAAATATGAGTCAATAATTATCATTACTAGTTTGACTCAGCAGATCTACCAGCTCTGCGCGGCTAGTAAATATAATGCTTAAATTATGTATATATTTTGCAATGAAATAAAACATAAATAATGTATTGTACAGTAGTACGGTTGTACCCGGAGATAGATGTGATGTGTCACACTAAATAACAGACGTAATTGAATCACACACACTTCAATTCACTGTAATATTCAGTGTTAAGCTTTTATGTAGATATATGTGGGTGGGGACTGGGGAACCTATGTTATATATAAAAACCCAAACTTTAGATGCAAAAATTATTACTATCATTACTTTTACTTTACTTTTGATCAATATTATTAACATTTATTGTTATCTTTTCTACAACAGCATCCAATGACACTTGTTTTTGGGATTAAATATCTATCTATTATCTTAATATAATAATTTATTTTATTTTTTTTACTAAAATATTATTAGGAAATTTTACAATGCACCTCTTTAAAATAGATACATTAATGCACCATTGTCTGTTTTAGTACTTAAATAATTTTTTAGTTAAATTTTTTCTCGCGATCATGTACGTTATAGTTATTTAAGACATCTTGCAAAATTTTAAGAAATTTAGAAAAGTTTAACACGCCGAAAACTACGTTCAAACAGTGTGTTACACGCGTGACTATTTAATTTTATACGCGTGTAAAATAGACTGTTTGAACATTGTTTTCTATATTGTAAATTATTCAGAATTTCTCAAAATTTTGTAGGTTATCTTAAATAACTATAACGTACATGAATATGGAAAAAAAAAATAGACTAAAAAATTCTTGAGGATGTCGAAACAAGTCAAGGGTGTATCAGTACACTCCTTTTAAGGGGTGCATTGTAAAATCACCCAATATTATTATAGAATTATGGAATTTTAAAAATTACTCTATATATTATTTTTTATTTTTAAATTTACGGTTTTAGTTGCTCTTGTTGTTTTTCTAATAATTTTAATGTGAATTATTATGTAAATTTTAGTTACAATTTAAATTACTCTATTAATTATTGTAGAGATTTTTATGTAAAATTCTATAAAATATATATATATATAAAAAAAATATATTTTAAAGTATAAAAATAAAAAAAAATAAAAAAACTCTTTTTATTTGTTTTTCATTAATAACTGAAAATAAACATTTAGGGTCTGTTTGTACATTAAAATAAAGTTGGGGAAAAACATATATTTAATGATAGAGCGTTGTGAATATTTTGCTCTTTCTTTCTTATTTAGCTTTTGGCGGCTTTTCTTTCTATCTCTCTAGTATAATTATAGCAATTTATTAGTCATCACCCACTATAAACCAACGCCCACTTAGGGAGCATTTGGATAGGTAACTGTCTAATTATTAATTAATTTGGTATAAATATATTGTATTGTAAAATATAAATTGTGTTTAGACATAAAATAGTAATTATATATAAATTTTTAATATAATAATTAATAGTTATACAAAAAAAATTATATTTTTTAATAGTTAATATTAAAAATATTTTTTTTTAATAATTATATTAAATTATTATGGGAGCATAAAAATTAGAGAGAGTTCTTATCAAATTTATTTTTCAAGCTATTTTAACTTATATGATGAGTGTCTTTAAATTCTCAGCGAAAACTTGTGAAGAATTAAAGTCTATTGTAAGAAAATTCTAATGGAGTTTTTGTGGTGATCAATGGAAGATTCCTTGAGTGAAATTGGAAATAGTTTGTCAGCCTAAGGCAATGAGTGGGCTTGGATTTTGGGATTTTTAACTTTTTAATCAAGTTCTTTTGGCCAAGCATGCATGGAGGTTATTTTTATATCCAGATTCATTGCCTGCTTGAATTTTGAAACATAAATATTTTCCTATTTGCTCTATTTTTGAGGCCACTAAAAAAGTTGGTTCCTCTCATCTTTGGTAGAGTTTGATCCAGGGATTGGAGTTGCTTAAATGTGGTCTTCGGAGGTCCATTGGAGATGGAACACAAGTTAGGACTTTCAAGGACCCATGGCTCCCGCGTCCGAGGTCTTTTTAGCCAATCACGAGGAGTATTCATGATGACTGTCGGGTGAGTGAATTTATTATTCCATCTAGTAATTGGAATGTGGGGAAGCTTCAATAGATTTTTTCGCCAATGGACGTGGACATAATTTTATCTATTCCATTAGCGAGGTGTGAGGCATAAGATGGTTGGTGTTAGCACTACGATAGAGATTGGGTTTATAATGTCAAGAGTGACTACTCATTGGTGTGGTCGCTCCAGGTTGAGGAGGGAGTCGCAGATTCATACAAGTTATCTTGTTGGTGGAATGGAGTATGGAATCTTAATATACCACCAAAGGTGAAAGGGTTTGTTTGGCGTATGTTCCATTTGGCTTTACCCGTAGCAACACAACTTCTCTCCTAAAAAGTTCAAGTACCTTTTTGTTGTTCTCGATGCGGGAAAGAATCTGAAACTCCTGAGCATGCTCTATTTTCCTGTTCTGGCTTGATTCTAGTGTGGCAATGGTTGGGGGTGGGGTCGGTGCTCCGTTGATGTGTAAGTGGACCAATGCAGGAAATTCTTCCATTTCTCTTTGAGAGGCTACCCCGCGAGGCTTTTGAATTGATGATGATAACCCTTTGCTGGCTGTGGTATGATGATACTCAGTATTATTTGGTAACAAGCAGTCAAGATTGGATGTCATTCCAAACTTAGTCAATAACTATCTGGCAGAGTTTAAGGAGTATGGTCGGCGAGGTCTTCATTTAGGTTAATATACTGCAAACCCAGTTGTAAATCGAGCTACGATCGATGGATGCTAACTCCTCCTGAATTTTTTGCTCTTGCGACGGATGCTTCGGTGGTTCTGGGGAGGGTTTTGTCGAATTAGGGGAGTAATACGGAATGCACAGAGTGTGGTTTGGTTGGCGTGGTCATCAAATGTGTTAGGGGATTTCTCTGCTAATGTGGCAGAGCTGCTTGTCATTCGTCTAGGTTTGACTCTTGCACATCAATTTGGTTTCAGTATCCATTATTAATAGTGATTCTACTGTTACAATTGGTTGGATTAATAAGCTCTGCATTAATTTTAGTTTTCAATCTATTTTATTAGATATCTTTTCTTTATTAGCTGTTGTTAGTAGTAGTTCTTGCAGCACCATTCGTCTAGGTTTGACTCTTGCGCATCAATTTGGTTTTAGTATCTCCATTATTAATAGTGATTCTACTATGACAATTTTTTAAATTAATAAGCTCCAAATTAATTTTAGTTTTCAGTCTATTTTATTAGATATGATTACACATATACTAAATTGTATAATTACACTACTACATTGTTATTATGTTATTATATAGTTAGACATATACTAAATTGTATAATTACATTCAATTATATAGCTTTTCCAACATGCCCTTAATGAAATTTGTTGGCTTATTACGATTTATATGTTTTTTTTATACAATCCATGTTGTTCCTCACGAATTTAGAGCACTCACAATAATAATTTAGTGAGATATTATATAAAAAAAAATAGAGTAAAATATGAATTGAGAGTGCTCTAAATACACCGAATCATCATCAAATCTAGTAATAGATGACATTATTAGAGTTTTATGTTGAGCAAGTTGATTTACATGCATCCACCATTAGAGCTAATTATATGAAGGGAATTATATAAGCCGTTCCAGCATTTATTAATCTTCGCAAAAGTGTTCTTTTAAATCTCATAAATTTTATTTTTTATTTTTTAGACAGGTTAACCAAGTTCGACAACAGGTTTTCCAACAAACCTTACTAGAAGCTCTAAGAACTCTGAATAGTTGTTTGAACAACAACGAGTTACATTTACGTACCATCAGTACTAATATTGACATGTTTGGAATGATGAAAGAAATAACGGATTAGTCCTTCTACTGCAAGGATTATTTTTTCTTACAATTAAATATGTGCAACCCAATATTTATATTAGATTGGTAAAAATACACTATATCCCAACAAATATAATATTTTATTAAAAAAAAAAGAAAGAGTTAGATTGTTTAGAAGTGAAAGGCTACTAATAAATTCATTACAAAAACACATCAGTTCAGGTCAAATTTGGCAACTGATATCTCATTTGAAATAATCAAATAATAATAATGATGATGTGTATTCTATGAAATTTTCTTGGTAATGAAAATTTATCTTATTCATGAGGAAAAAATAATGACTAATAATTGTTATCTAGACTGGTGTTTGAACTTGAAGTATATGGAATGGAAAGGGGACAACCCTTCCCTTAGCTACCTTTGGCTTTGGGTTCTACACCAACAAGCATTTCACATTGTTCTGAAGTAGTCAGCAGCAGTACTGAAGGCAGAAACTAGACAAGTTGTTCCCACTACTTGCTTCAGGTTTCGTGTCCCGGCAGCAACAGTGGCCCCTGCTACAGCTCCCGCAACAAGAGCATTTACCTAAAAACATTCCACAATCGTGAGCGGACCAAAAGAAATCTGCTTAATGTATGTGAGTACTGAAAAAATAGGGATTGCAAATACACAGAAACAAACATATGATATTCACATCATACAACAAAAGAACATCCAAGATCAGATAATGTTCTATTGTACAAGGAAAAGTTTAATTTATAACTTAATTTATCAATGAATATAGGTCGGGAAGGCATAGACAAAAATTTAGCAGGTTACATTCTCCCCCCATTCTACCACAACAAAACACACTATGGCTCTTGCTTCGGCAGTGCCATTGCAATGATCAAAAGGTACAAGTGTAAGTGTGAACATTAGGAGCACACTATGAGATAGTTATTGCATCATTTATATTGACAATACTCCAGATTGAGCAGCCATTTCATGGTTTTTCCGATACAGCGAAGATCGTTCAAAAATATTTGGCAATGTCACAATACTAGCATAGCATCACTCGCTTCCCTAGCTCATAACATGTATGGTTTAAAAATTAATGTATCCATGCAATCTTCCAGAACACTCAATTAGCAAATATTTGGAGAAATCTCTTCGCTACACCCCAGTGTCAAGGATTGGGATGAAAATTGAAATAAATTACAGTAACAAATGGAGAAGAAAATGAATCTTTTTAACAAGTATTATCAGACCAAACTTAACTAAGCCATAACATTAAGAAAACTAATTGCGAATTTGCAACAACAGATGAGATACTATGACATGATATGATATGATAGATAACTAACCAAATCATCTTTTCTTCTGTATCTTTGAAGCCCACAACGAGTAGAAGTAAAAATTGCAGCAACAAGGCCTAAAAACCAACTTTGACAATCAATTCCACCATAAAAAATCATTTATGTCTTTGATTTTTTTTGTTCTAGAGTTGAAAGGGGGAAAATAGAATAATACCACACTGAAAGCCATAGCCGCCTATCGACCTTGCCTGTGTCCATCAGACAAATACAATGAACCAAAAAAATAATTTCACTGCATAAATTCAATAAAATGATACAATGAATACATAATCTTTGAATTTAAAAGTCTAATTCAGTACCACAAAAGCAGCATGGGAAAATCCAGTCAAGCCTGCATTTCCCAAAAAAGAAAAAAAGAAAAATCACTGGCATACCTTCGTTTACAAAGCACTGATATTCATGTACATATATGTATTATACAATTGTAATTGATATAATTACCTTGCTTACGAGCGTCATAAGGAGCAGCACACAAGCCCCATATTGCACCAGCCTGAAATGGTTTTCGATTTGTTTGGGGTTTGATCAGATTTTAAACAATAAAAAATAAAGGAAATATAGAAACAATTCATACATTGGAACTTCGAAAGAGATATTAAAAATATATATGTTTACTGTTCCGACGCGGAGGACAGAATCAACAGCAAGAGAAGAGCAAGGAGCGAGTCGACCCAGTTCTCCCTCCATTGGCATTTACGACTTTGTCTTCGAATTTCCTACTCTGTTCATTTGATTTGAGCATACAAGCTGATGTAGAAGTCGAATCGAGCCCAGAAAAGTACCTATTTTTATTAGGTTAAAATCGGCTGAATAGAAGGGTTAATATTGGGGGGTCCTGGAGAGGTGGCAAAACGGGTTTCGACACGGCCCACGAACACGAACACCATACCAATTTTACTAGTTAGGGTAGAAAAAATTAGAAGCGCATTGAAAATGGGTGGACGCAATTTGATACAAAATAAAAATAGGTCAAACACGACACGACAAGCTTAACACGAATGTGACAAGTTTGACACGATTTTTTTAAAATATAATAAAATAAAAATTAATAATAATAATAATAATATAATTATATAAAAATATATATTTAATGATTCAATGTTAAGTTAAAAAATTTTAAATTTAATTTTCTTTAACATTATACATAGATAAATGTATATAAATTTTCTACTGAAGCTCAAATTTATTATTTTTCTCTACAATTCCAACTTCAATAATAGCAAAACGGGTCACAGTGGATCGACACGATTTTTTACGGGTCGGGTTAGGGTTGAGATAATTAGCCACGAGTTAAAAAAACGGGTTGACATGCTTGACACGAAATATAAAAGCGGGTCACATAAATTATGACACGAACACGACACGATGACACGTTTTGCCACCCCTTCCTAATTTTATAACTAGTAGAGGCTGTCTTTTTTTTGGGTCAGGTCTGTCGATCTTTCTTGAGTTTATATGTAATTTGGTCCGAATTGTAATTACAATTTGATTTTTGCTTTTCCAATTAGTTTTATTTCTGTGACATAGTTTTGAGTATTTAGGTATTGTCTTTGTGATATATGTTTGAGCATTTTCATCTTAGTCTTGTTTGTGTAATGTAGTTTTATTTTGTTGTTGGTTCTTCTTTGTTTTTTTGATGCCATCAAATTGTTGTTAGTGGTTGGAAATAACAAGTTCTCTGCGACTGAAAGGGTTCTTAGTCGTGCAGTTATGTACCTTACACAATGAACTTGCTGCAACAGTTTTAACTGTTGTGTATTCTGGGTAGTGGATGAAACTAAATATATGTATTTTTAAAGTTAATTGTGATGCTGCAATCTTTTTCATCTGATTTTATTTTAATTTTTTTGTTAAATGATGTGGGAATTAAGCGGTTAATTATTTGACTCGTTTTTCTAGTTTTAATCTTAGTCGTGTCTCTAACGGGAAGATTAACCAATTAGATTGCAGACTATTATTTTAGTTAATTGACATTTTAAAAAAAATCCATTGTTTATTAAAAAAAACAATTAAATACAATCACATTCACATTCTAATCGAGTCTAAACGGTATGGTATAAGCACGACAATGTGAAAGTCGATGCCCTCTAAATTTTAGGGCAATTTTCACTCAAATAAGTAAGAATAAATTTATTCACCAAAAAAAAAAGTAAGAAATAATTTCTATAAAAAAAAAAATTAAATTAATTTCTCATACCAACGTCAATTGTAAATTATTTATGAAATTATTTTTAACTATTTTATTATTTTAAATACCGCTACTTTTATATTAATTTTGACATGTGTACTAAGATTATAGTTGTAAATACATTTGTGTTGGCCCAGCCAACTCCATATTTTTAAAAGCCGACAACAATATGAGTCGTATGTCTCGTAGTAATAGTAATTTTTCCCCCCGAATTTTGACATGTACTAAATTGTGCCTCCTGAACTTTTTTGGCCATTACAAATTCCCCCTGAACTATTGAGATTGTTAAATTTAAGGACTTTTGTCTAATTTCATTCAATTTTACTGTTTCAGTGATTGTTTATGTACTAAACCATGCTCCCCAAACTTTGATATCTACCAAATCATGCTCTTCAAACTTTGATATGTACTAAATCATGCCCCTTGAACTTTCATCCATGTTAGAATTTTTTACTAAAATTGGACAAAAGTCCTTAAATTTAACAATCTCAATAGTTCGGGGAGAATTTTTAACGGCCAAAAAAGTTCAGGGGGCACGATTTAGTACATGTCAAAGTTCGGGGGGAAAAATTACTAATTGGTAAGCTCGACACGGCCTGCAAGACTATAACTTTGTGCCATGCTCGGACTCTATTGTGTTTTATTCGGGATGACCCATTTTTCATAAATGAGTCAGACTGTTGTCTTATACGGGTTCGATTACGGGCTCCACGTTTCCACTATTTTTTTACAATTAATAAGTTAATTACTAAACTATATATATATTTTTTATAGTTCCTTTATTTTTATATAACTTTTCACTAATACTTTACACATAAACATATAAAAAAATTAATTAGAATGATTAGAATTTAAAATTTATTAGTAAATACATATTAAGAAAATTTACATGGTATACTAACTTTTGCCATTTTTTTATAAAAATACTGCCAGGCGATATTTTTTACTTTTACTGTGTATTTTTATAAGTTTCATACCGCAGTATACTGTGTTTATTTTTTAGTTTTCTTTTTGTTTGTTTTAGTGTTGTTTTCCATAATTTATTTTTTTAACGTCGATTTCACTGTTCTTGCTCCATCTTGCTGGAATTAATGATTATTTTCTGGATGTTCTCGTGGTGTTGTGGTGGTTCTATCCGTGAGTGTGGAAGATGGAGGCTATAAGATACATTTCTTCTTCCTTCTCTATGGTTATTTTGTGTTTACTTTTTATTTTGGTTCTCATAAAAATACATTTGATGAGTTCACTAGAAAAAAAAATTTGAGGGTGTGGTTCTTTTATGTTTTTATAAGTGGTTATATCTGCTTATTGTTTTACATTTGTGTTTACGTGGTTATATCCGTGAGTGTGGAAGATGGAGGCTATAAGATACATTTCTTCTTCCTTCTCTATGGTTATTTTGTGTTTACTTTTTATTTTGGTTCTCATAAAAATACATTTGACGAGCTCACTAGAAAAAAAAATTTGAGGTGTGTGGTTCTTTTATGTTTTTTTAAGTGGTTATATCTGCTTATTGTTTTACATTTGTTTTTGTGTTGTTTTAGTAGTTTTTTTGTTCTGATTTTGTAAGATTAAGCTTGCAAATATAACTACTATTGTATTGGATATTGAGGCTGAGCAAAATATTTTTTAATTTTTTTTAATCATGTTTTCCTTTCTTTTGTTTGATTTGTTTTAGTATTATTTTACAGTTGTTTTATAGTTGTTTTATCATGATTATTTATTTGACGTCGATTTCATTTTTTTTTCTCAATCTCACCGGAATTAATGGTTGTAATTTGATTGTTCTGGTGTTCCTGTGGTGGTTCTGTCCGTGGGTGTGGAAGATGGAGGCCTCATTTTTTTTTTTTGTGTTTACAGTATAAAAGAAAAAAAAAATTGGCCAAGACAGTATAAAAATAATTTCTGCTGTGTGGCAGTATTTTTGTAAAGATTTGGGCCAAAAGTCAATATTTTTTGTAAGTTTTCTATTATTATTATTATTATTATTATCATCATCATCATCATCATCATCATCATCATCATCATCAAATTATAAGAATTTTTAACGAATTACTGAATGAAGATTTTATCTGAGTCGCGGACTATGTTGTTTTCTTTAAGATGTTTCGCAGCTTTACCTGAAGTGTGCACGATAATTCAGCAACCACGACGTCCCCAAGATAAAACATTCTCTGTACAAATCGTTCTGCACCGAACTATATCGCTCTATTATACCCTAATAAAATTGCTCTGAGAAATTCGACACTAGTTTTTGAAGAGGCGAAATTTTTCAATGTTGAAGAGATGCAATCCTTCAAAACGGAAGACTTGTTAATATCGTTAGTAGCAGAATTAGAAAAACCATCGGTAGTGGCCATAACAGAACACAACTTCTTAAAATTATTATTTCGAATTAAAAAAAAATAAACCTGGAATGAATTACCGGATGAAAATTCTGCTTGAGTCGTAGACTATGTCGTTTTCTTTAAGACGTTTCGCAGCTTTACTTGAAGTGTGCACAGCAGTCTAGCAACCGCGACGTCCCCAGGATAAAAAAACACGTATGTACGAATCGTTTAGCACTAAATGCTATTGCTGATCTATTACTATCTAATAAAATTGCTTCGAGAAATTCGATAAAAGTTTTTAAAGAGAATTTTTTTTTTTAGTGTTGAAGAAATGTATTCTTCTGTTATTCTGATACGACTTATATAGATAAATCGATTTAAAATAAAATTGTAATGTCATCACGGGAAATATTATTTCATGGTAGAAAAAAGATGAATTATTGATTGATTATTTTTACTCCTTCAACGTTATAAAAAATAAATAATTAATTAATTAATAAATAATATTTATTTTATTAAATAATTTTTATTCTTAGTTAAAAAATAACACCTCACCCATACATTCGCGTGGTGATTTAGTGTATGAGTCTTTATCTATGCGCACAAAATTCAGTGATGCTTAGAGCCCAAAGCTAAATCTCAAGATTACACTTGATATATACCCCTCTAAATAAATATTTCTATCACGTGTTCCATGTTGAACTCAAAATATTAGGGAAATTTGATTTTCTATACTTAAAAATTTTAATTTTTTTTTAAACCAATACATTTTAAACTACAAAAAATATACCACTTTTTTCGAAACCCCAAAAATATCCCCTCATAACTCAAACACTTTCTCTCTCCTCCCTCAAACTCTCTGCATCTATCTCTCTCACCACCATTCGACCGCCCCCACCCCCTTCGACCACCACCTCCAACCCAACATTTGACCGCACCACCATCTCCGACCACCTTCGACCCAAACGCACCACCACGGCTCACCTCCACCACCTCCCCACTTGACCGCCCCACCCCCTCTCTCTTCCTCTCTCTCACCGTGACCGCCCCCACCCCCAAACGCACCACCACGGCTCACCTCCAACACCACCCACTGTTGACCGCCCCCTCTCACTCTCTTCGTCTCTCTCTCGGACCGAACAGAAAAAAAAAACATATGGTCCGATGGTCGGACCACATGGTCCGATGGGGTCCGACCAATCGGACCCATCGGACCATGTGGTCCGACCATCGACCATATGTTTTTTTTTTTTTTTTTAGTTTGAGGAAAACGAAGAGAGAGAGGCACATTGGTCCGATGGTCGGAGAGAGAGAGAGAGAGAGAGAGAGAGAGAGAGAGAGAGAGAGAGAGAGAGAGAGAGAGAGAGAGAGAGAGAGAGAGAGAGAGAGAGAGAGAGAGAGAGAGAGAGAGAGTAGATAGAGGGGGGTATTTTTGGGTTTTGAAAAAAGTGTCATATTTTTTGTAGTGTAAAATGTATTGGTTTAAAAAAAAAAATAACATTTTTAAGTATAGAAAATCAAATTTCCCAAATATTATTACTCACTTCATTTCTCATTTCTTTACAAAATTTTAACTAAGTTTCAACCGTACATATGAGAAAAAAATCCGTATAAGAAAATCGTTTTGGTTTCTACTCCATAGCAAATATAATGCAATGCAATATTTTCTTTCTTTTTTTTTGTTGAATCAATGGAATATAGATTGTGCTTAGGTGGCGTTTGGTTGGAGGTAATGAAATAGAATGGAATAAAAAAGAAACAATTTTTATTCTATTTCTTTATTTGGTTGTATTTTAAAGTATTGAAATGACATTTCAATGAATGCTCTTTTTACCATTTTAGTACAATGGCTATTCTATTTTTTTATAAATTTTTTTTTATACATTTTAAATTTTATTCTATTTTATTCCTATTTTTATTTCCATTCTTATTCTTATATTTTTATTTCTCCTCACCAATCACCTTACTGTTTTGAAAATATTATTATTTATGATCTACGAACAAGGCACGAGGCTGGTTTGGTTTGAAACGAGAAAGCGCGTGGGAAAACGTGGAGAGCGTACATCAGCTCTGTCTCCGAATGGAACACACGGCGCCACGTCGGCATTTGAAAATTTAATAACAAAAGTTGAATAGATTTTATTGCTATCTTTGGTTTGTACTTTATAAAGAAAAAAAAAAGAAAAATTATTTTTTTTTTAATTTTTTTTTGAGAGACTTGGCTATTCGGTGAGGTGATTTGATTATTTTGATATTGTATTATCATAAGCAAGCAAAGCACTTTTTTTTATCACCATTTTTGACGTGATTTATTAATTTATTTTTCTTACGGTATTGTATTTATAATAAGGAAACATAATATCACATATTTATTGATAAAAATCATAAATATAACATTTATTTCGGCTATATATTGTAGACTTCTAGTATCCCTTATTAATATTTAAAAAGGAAAACTTAATTCTTTCCCAAATATTAATTATGAATATAACTATTTTTTTTATTCTCTTTGAAAAATATATATTTTTTTTGAGAGAATATATATATTTGATATTGTTTGTGATAAAAAATAAAAATTATCTCATATATATATATTTTTTAATTTTTTTAATTTACAGTTTAGGTTTCTATACTTTTTTGCAATAGAAATTTTTAAGTAGAATTCCATAAAAATACAAAAAAAAAAATTATTTTAAAGTATAAAAATAAAAACACCTCTTAAAAAAATTTCAAATACACCTTTCATAGATTGAAATAATTAAATCAAAATAATAATAACCTTACAATGGGAATAAAAAAAAAATAAAGAATGTTAAAGGCATAAGCAGGAGCTAGCACCTTTAAACTAAGTATTGGACACTATGTAGTTTAATATATTAACTTATAGAAAATATTACTATATTACTAGCCAATCGCAAAATAACATATATAAAATGTGCTAACTCTCTAATAGCAATACTATAAAAAAACAATAAAAAATAAAACATTAATTTTTTTTTTAAAAAATATTGCTCATTAAATGAGAAGTGAATCAAGTGATGTTGGGCAAGCATTTCATTGTTTTCTCTTCTTCTTCATGAATACATGGGAAAGGCCGGAGAGGGGACATCCTAATATTCACCAGCTCTAAAGTAACTCTTAGCAAGTCACGAAAAGATTTGTTAACATCTCTAAATTGTAATAATATAATCAGCCACTCCTAAAGAAAAAGGATAAAAGAATATCAACATAACAATTAGATCTTCTAAACAAAAATAATTGTGATGTTGGTATTTTCTCTTTAGGTAATTGAATAAATTTACTATTGGACTGCTCTCCTTAACCTTTTCACAGTAGTACTATGCCTAAAATACATTTTAATTTTTTTAAACTAAATATTAAAAACTCTGTTTAACTATAACAAATATCGCTATAAAAATAAATATTTCCGCACGTAATTTCAAACATAAAAATTGTATAAAAAATTGTAAGTATCACTTTTCTTGATACAAAATCAAAACTTTATTGGATTTGGCGTGGTAATAGATGCTAGCTTTCTTTTTTTTTCTTTTCTGTACAGTAGAATCAAACTTGGTAAAGCGAAAATTATTCAAAAATTGAAGGAATGGGCTTTCAAGTAAACATCAAGAAAGAAAAAAGAAAAATCGTGTATTATATTTGACTTTAAAAATCATCAAATTGAAACTGATATATACAGTTGTTGAGTCTAAAGTTAACGACCAAACCAAATAATTCACTCACAACCAACAATTTCTAAGCTGAGTCTCCGCCGTTTCCCTGAAGCTATTCACCCGAACCAAGCAAAAATGGGTGCAACCCAACCCAAGTCCGCAACCCGACCCGGATCCAACACTACTGGTTTTGAGCAAATAACACGCGGGAGGACACTTTGGTCCTTTCCCTTGTAACACAACCCCCCATTCCCTCGTCACCTCCTTTTCCGACTCGTTACTCCCATGCCCAAGCTCCTCCACGAATATCAACCCTTCCGGCGATGGCGCATCTCCAGTCTCCCATTTACCCTTCGCCACCGCCCAATCCCCAGCCGACGCCGTCTTCTCCATCACCATCTCCGTCTCAACGCCGTCGTTTCGACCCTTATTATACACGTGGACTATCAACGGCGCTTCTCGAAGATACTTAACTATCTCAACCACCGAATCTCTCATCCACTCGTCTAATTTCTCGCAAGCCACTGATCCCATATCCGAACCGGAACGATTCCACCCGTTCTCTAAATCCAGTGGATGAATCGAACGGCTTTTCTCGATTGTCATCGTCGATTTCTTCCCGGATTTTCTCTTGGCGTCGTTCCGAATCGTCAAAGAAACTGGTCGATCGTTGCCATTCGAATCAAACTTAAACAAACCGAAGTTTCGGTGTAGAAGATTGCGATTGCCTCCGCAACGAGTTGCCGCCAACGCCATGTGTGCCGATGGTGAGATGGCGGAGCAAGAAATTGGAATGGGTCAGGTCAAAACGACGTCGTAATTGAACGTTTTCGTGTTGATTTCAGAATTCTACTTCAAAGCAATATATAACTTAGAAGTTTGGTTTATATAAATGTTTTGATAATTTATGGTTGACGAAGGCTTTGATTGGCTGGTTTTCGTTGACACGAGAAGGCACGTGGGAGCACGTGGAAAGTGTATGCCAATCGAACGCTGTAACTTCCTAAACCACAGTTCTGCGTAAACCTTCACCAATAGTTGGTGACACATCAGCATTGTATGGTGCCACGTGGACCATTTAAAATTGAGGAATTGAGTTGCCACACCTTTTTCGTGTGATTTACTATACACTATTTTTATTGGAAGCGGACGTAATAAATATCTTTATTTAAAATTTTAAATCGACAACGAGATTGATTAAATAAAGTGAAATCGTATAATATCGCACATTTATTTCGGGATAAGCATTTCGTGATCTTTTTATCTATCTCTCGAAATAATGAACATCTCTCACTAAAAAATAATAAAATAAACAGGTTACTTCGCATAAGAGTTTAAAGAATATTGCTATTCAACTATTATTATCTTTTAATTTAAATACATTATCTTATAATATATTTAATTTAAATAATAAAAAATAATTATTAATTTTTAATTTAATTTATTTTATACATAAAATAATCAAACAAAAGCCAAATGGGTTATGTTTTAAAGTTTAAAATTGATTTCTAAATTTTACCACAAATAAAATTTATTGTTTATTTTACCAATAGATAATAATTGATTAATTCTCATTCATCTCTTATTTTATTAAGATTAAAATAAATATTATTTTACACTAAAATAATATTCTCTCTTTGATATTTTTTAAGAATAATCCTATATTTAACTAATTAGTATAGTTTCATCAAATAAAACTAAATAGTTAAATATATATCACTTTAATTATTCAATTCATAATTGATACAATTATTCAAAATAATAATTTATACAAAAATACTATTTTGCCGTTAAGAATTATTTCTCAGTTTATTCATCAAGTCAAACTTTTCTTTGTACAATGTTGTATAGAAGTGATTTAGGGACCATGGACCTATATTTCGATACTCCAATAAACACTTGGTTATTTTTGAACTCTTCAATAGAATTATCCGATTTATTAATTCTATTATTACTATACTATGGATATGGAATTGCACTATTTAACAATATAGAATTATATTTACAGAATTCTTACTTGTAATTCATTGATATAATCAATATAAGTAGTTCGTCCTCTAATTATTAGTTCATAATAAGAGTTGGTCAAAATTATCGTTTTACCCTTCTAATTATCTCTTGATTCCTTATGTACACTATTAATTCAATGTGAACAGTTAAAACTATAATCTAATCATAGATTTGGATCCAACTGTTAGCACTCGTAGAATAAACACTATAAGAAAACTAATATTCGATCCTTTCAGAAAGTTGTAATTCCATTATTGTATAGCATGTTCATAGCCAATTATGTTATTAAGCTCCCAAAAGAAAAGTTGTAAGAATCATCTTCTCAAAAAAACTTTAACGAGTGAATCAAAGAACTCAATGAATGCAAATAAGAGTTCATGTACACTCACGATTCAAGTTGATCTACTAATGATCATCATTGTGATATGAATAACTCTTTAATGGTAAACGACATGTTGATGAAAGATGTTATTACATATCGATCCAGTCATGTATAGTCAAATTATACACACAGTACATTTACTACATGTCTATCCATATATGTAATTTGAATCAAAATCGCACGCATTAGAGTATAGTGCATAGTAAACCATACTTGGTAATTTCATATTAAAGATTTCTTACTTTAATACACTATCGACTTGGTTTATTCGTATTGTATAATCTTAATTCTTTTGTATGACCTTACAAGATTATACCATCTCTATATGAATAAGGAATTTTTAAATATTATTAATTATACTTCTATAATTAATGTATTTATTTATCTTATAATTATATTCATATATTCTATAATATATTATCCATTAAATACTTACTTTGAGGACACAAACCTTAACGATAACTATTTTGATCGCTGGCGCCAATAAATCTTCTTTTAATTAAGAATAGTAAATTATTTCTTCTAAATTAACTGGAATCGCTAGTTTGAAATTAAATCATTCTTATTGCGAAGATTCTTAAGTTTGACTTTACACGCTTTTATCCTTTCCCCAAACTTTGTTGTAACATTCCTCCCCCAAGGCTTTACAAGGTCCATAGGTGACCACTACTGCCATAAGGAAATAGTAGTGCTCTCTAAAATTGGAGACCACTGCCATAGTGGAGTGACAGTGGTTGGTTACTACACAAGGAAAATGAATTCACTGGCTAAATTGTATTTTCAACATTCATGTACCAAATACAAGTGAGAAACACCACCCATGGCTTCCTACAAGCCATGCGTGACCACTGCTATTGTCCGGCTCCAACTGTTGGCAGTGGTCACGCGTTAGGGTTTCAGACATCGAAATAAGGTTTTTGGGTCCCGAGACTCCCAAAATATAATTCAACATAAAAAATAAGTCAAAACACACCCCGAGGGGTCCAAGAGCATGCATGGCCGACCACTACCGTTTGGTCATGTCAGTGCTCGCAACTGGTACAAGTCAGCATAAATTACATTCAGTAAAATAGGCATAACTCTCTCAATTTTTATCCAAATGACTTGGTTTGACTTGCGTTGGAAAGATAATTTTGATACGGATCAAAGTTTGTCTCACAGCCATGAATCAATTCTGAGTTTATTAGGCCCAAAATCGGCTTACAAGCAAGCTAGTACATTTTACTAAAGAATTAGGAAATGCGGCTAAGCGAGGGTTGGTGGAGCACAGTGCCACAGCCTATGTGGCATTGTGTGCGAGCATCGACTTTTCCAAAATGTATGTGTTCAACACTCATCACCAACATCGTACATTTCTAGGAGAGAGGTGACATCCCATCACTCCATTTCAAATTGGTGCATCCTCAACCGAAAATAACTAATTGTCTAATATTTGTGGGATATTTGCCTGGAAAAAAGGGAATTGTTAAAGATATTTATTTACTTGTAATATTTTATTCATGAAAAATAGTGGTATATGGGATTTGTTAATGAGATGCCCCCGATGTGTGGGGATCACTAACAAACCCTCTAGCCTATATATACATCAAGTAGGAGGTTGAGAAAGTAATCTTCTTCTTGATCTTCTTTTTGGACCCCTTTTCTCTCTTTTTTGGATCTTTCTCTTCGTGACCTTTCCCTTAAAGTTCACTTGACAACAACCAAGAACACCAGATTGATTCCTTCATCTTGTTCATTGAGTCCATCATACTCAGGCGACGCCAGACCTCAAAACATTATTGATACACACCTTTCTTTACAAATTATTAGTTTATTGTTCTCAAGAACTTTACAACCATTAATTTAGATCAGATTCATGAATATCAAGTCTCCCATGAGTCTTATATTCATAAATCTCAATCAAGATTTCACCTAGAAATCCTTGACTGTATTTTTATCCACACACTCTTGAGAAGATAACTCTGGTGTTTCAAATCTAATCAATAAAATTACAAGTAGACGTAGCCCCATTACCATCGCGACATGGGAGTGAACTACTATAAATCCATAGTGTCCATTTAATTTATTAGTCAAATTAATTCACCGTGGTCCTCTTTTATTTTATGATCCTCTTAGATCAGTTGACGATAAACTGCGTCAACAAACTCGATTAGAGAGAGATTGTCGCTACAACAATCCGAGAAAGAGATTGATAGTTCTTGGCGGTACAAAACTATTGTAAAAGGTTTGGAAATACCTTAGTGAAAAATTCTCGGTTGTAAGGGTTAGTCAAGCCTGTTAACTTAGCTCGATAGTGGAACTCAAAGCTAGATCCATAACTTTGAAGACCAAGGACGTAGGTAGTATAGTTCTACCGAATCTTGTAAAATTTGAGAGTGCAATTTCTTACCCGTAAACTCTTTACTTTACAAGTTTGATTATTTGCTATATACATTATTACTTGCCATATTACTTGCATTTATTTCATTAAGAGATTAATTGCATAGTTTTGTGTTAAAAGTCTTAAGTTACCGAAATTAGTTTAAATTTCCAATTCACCCTCCTCTTGGAAACATATCTTGAGTTAACAAATACATAGTGAGATTTAAATTCATACTGCAAGTCATAAACTTGAACCCACAAATCCAAATTATTAATCACAACAGACCGCGGATCCTCCCTTCGCTTTAATTTTGTAAACACAAATTGTGTTTTATTGAACGTCCACGGAGATCCATCTACAACTCTTTTGAGATCCAAATCATGATAAAACTGAAATAAATATCGATTAACATTCAGCTCTTTCACATACATTCTCTTGCCAAACTGCTATAACGAGACTATCATGTGCCTCATCATGTCGCTTTCTTTAGGTCTATTTGTAAAAAAAACTACCAACAATACACCAACGCTCATCAATCGTTCACTCCTCATTTTTAGGAAAATCACATATCAACTCATGCTCCTCTTTTCCTTCAATTACAACATTGGTACAATTCTCTATATCACAAATAAATATGTTACTAGAAGTTACAATCGACCCCTACAATTACTACAATTAGGGTGTGTATAAATCGATCTGACTAATCTAATGACAATTAATTGATTCAATTACAATCAACGACTAAATATTAGATATTCAATTATGATCGGATCGAATTAGATGGTACTTTTGAATGTTAGTTACATCATATTAGAAGCTATGACACCTTAATATTTTAGTCGGTGCCCAATGAGTCTTTCTAGATAGATACAGAACAGCACACACAAACCATGCACGTGTTTTTCGATCGCTCAGAGTGAGAAAAACGTGGGTTCACAAACCCCCCAAACCGCCGACACATTCTTTCTCCATAATTGGTTAGACAAGCCGCGGGGTTCGCCGGAGCGCCGCCGCCGGTGGGTTCCCGCGCTGGTAATTTTCCAGATAACCTTCTCTTCTTATTTCAATTTGTACCCACTCTTTCTCTTCCATTACCATTTCTGTTTTTCTCATTCATTGGCATCGTGAACTATTAATGAACATAGAGTTTTGCTATAATTATGGGAAATTTCGGGTTTGTTTTCTTGTCGGTGGTTGCAATTTGGATCTGAACAGTATATTTTGATCGATTGATTGGACTTATATGAATCCAACCTGTAACAGAGTCTGTACGTCTTTGGACTTTTGGGATTATTGTTAGTATTATAAATAATTTGTGGGTGCTGCCTATTTATGATAATTTCCTTTTATCTATATCCGTATTGAACTTACTTCGATGATACATTCAATTGGGAAGTAGTACTTGATTTAAGATATATCAATAAACTTCTGATTAACAGTTTCTGTTTCAGCTCTGTCAATGACTGGTGACTACTAGTGTTACATAAAAGTAGCTTAATTGCATAAGCCAACTGCAGTAAGAATGGTTGCACTTGCGAGTTTTCTTCGACAAGAAACGTGTGAAAGCTACTTTATTTTTCATGCTGAAACTAAATTGGGAAATGGGTTTAGGACATTTTTGTATTTTCTTGGTCTTGCTTATTGTTTCCTGGGACTATCAGCAATAACTGCTCGTTTTTTTCGGTCTATGGAAACTGTTGTGAAACACACACGTCAGGTTGTAGTGACTGACCCTTCTACTGGGGAAGAAACCATTAGGCATGAAAAAGTTTGGAATTTCACTATTGCAGACATTACCCTGCTGGCCTTTGGGACTAGTTTTCCTCAAATATCCCTAGCTACTATTGATGCCATAAGGAATTTGGGGAACCTCTATGCAGGAGGTTTGTTTGTTTAGTGGAATCTTCAATTTTTTCTTTCCTTTTTGCATTAAACAAATTTTAGAATTTAATATGGGTTTTTTTGTGTGTCTATTTTTTGAGTTTCTTAGGTTTGGGCCCTGGAACCCTTGTTGGTTCTGCTGCATTCGATCTCTTTCCTATTCATGCTGTTTGTGTTGTAGTACCGAGAGCTGGAGAGTTGAAAAAGATATCTGACATAGGAGTTTGGCTAGTGGAGCTTTTTTGGTCTTTTTGGGCTTATATTTGGTTGTATATAATTCTAGAGGTAATTAGTAATTTGTGTAAATCTTCAATTTCTTATGTTACAGGATGTTATTTTTGTTTCCTGTTTACCACCTGATCAACAAAAAATGTTGTATCTTGTTTACTGCTTGATTATTTGCAATATTACTGTTTCTTGTCTTCACCGTATTCGGTATTTCACACATATAAGTCATTAGAGATGATTAATTTGCTAAGTCGTTCACCTTTCTGCTTATGTTCTTCTTAATGGTCAATTCATCAAAGGAAAATATTCAATTATGAATCTAGAAATGAGATAGTTTTGCTCTATGCTTACAGGTTTGGACCCCAAATGTGATAACGTTGTGGGAAGCCTTATTAACAGTACTTCAGTATGGTTTATTACTAACACATGCTTATGCTCAAGACAAGCGCTGGCCTTACATATCTCTTCCTCTGTAAGTGACTTTTATTTATGTTAGACACAAAAACACAAATTTCGTCACTATTTCTCTTATATGTTTCTGAGTTTTCGTTTTATAATAGCTGGAATTGTAAAACCTTATTGCAAGCACATTTTGTTTTTATATATTTACTTTATACATTTTGGTGGATCTTTCATTCTCAAGAAAAAAAGGTGAAAGGCCAGAGGAGTGGGTGCCAGCTGAGGCAGCTTCAGGCAAGCATGATACAACTGTTGGCAAAGGCTACTCTGAAATACTTCCAGTCAGTGAAAATGCAGACAGAAATGTTGTTGATATTTTCTCCATTCATTCAAGAGATGAAATAGGTACTTTGAAATGCCAATTATGGTGTCAATTAGTCTTATTTAAACTGTAAGTTCAGATGAAATAGATTATGTTGTAATTATTATTATCAAAGAGAACTATGCAACAATTTCCAGCCAAGTAACTAAGCCATCCAAATTGACAGAATTGGCACCAAAACATTCCCGATAAGCATTCTATTAGAGGCATAAAACTATGATTTATATTTTAAATCATCCAGAAATGTCAAGAGTCAGCACAAAATAATACAGTGTGACCCTCTGGAATTATAAGAAGGGGGCCTGGGCAAAATGGCCTCTTTTTTAAAGTCAAGGGGACTAGAATTTGTAAGGAATGTGTGTATTGCTCTTGGAACCATGAAGTGATACCAGAAGATAATAGCTTGAGCATGTGTCTGCAGATTTGAGTAGCTAAATATTGCATAGAAAAAGAACAGAGAATTATAATTAGTTTTTTCGTTGCATTCTGTTATGTCTTATAACATCATTTGTTTAAACTAACATTTAATTTCACATTGAATGTCAGAGTTTCCTGGCCCAGGGTATCAAAAGGTGCCTGGATTCGATGATTCAGCAGAATCGTCAAATAAAAATTTGGAGGAGGAGACAGCTTCAGAAGATTCTGATATTCTTGTACTTTGGAGACAGCAGTTTGCGGATGCACTCATGGTATTGCACTTCTGCTGTGTATAAGTAATTACCTAGCGACATCTATTTTATTTAATCTCGTCCAAAATTCTAATCAACACAATTTCAGGTGTCAACTTTGATTGTTATGCAATAACATCATCCTTTTTAATTTCTAAATCTAACAAGTTTAACACAGATATATATTAGATGAATGTTGGAAGTGTTTCTTTTTAATTAATTCAATATTTTTCTATTATGTAGTTGAGTGTGCTTACACAAGGATGTCTTTATTGATTTTTTTTCTTTTCAAACTCAGCTAGCTTCTATTATGTTTTTTTTATCAGTATTCATATTTCATTCCTGATGAATAATTTCATTCTCCCTGCACAGTTGGAAAGCAGAGAATCAAGAAAATTGAATAATGTATACCTGCGACTTGCAAGAATTTCCTGGCAGTTAGTTTTGGCTCCATGGAAACTTATGTTTGCTTTTGTGCCTCCATATAATATTGCCCATGGTTGGGTTGCCTTCATATCTTCTCTCATTTTCATCAGCGGTATTGCTTACATAGTGACAGAATTTACAGATCTGATAAGCTGTGTCACAGGTAGTTTGAGTCATTTAAGTTGAATTTTCTGGCTCCTTTCAATATTGTTCTTGAATAATATGATTCTATAAACCAAGTTGGTCCACCCAATATTATCTCCCCTCTATATTTTAGATTCAAACATGTTTAATTCTTTGCAGGAATAAATCCATATGTCATAGCATTTACTGCATTAGCAAGTGGCACTTCGTGGCCAGACTTAGTTGCGAGTAAGATTGCTGCTGAACGTCAGACAACGGCTGACTCTGCTATTGCAAACATCACTTGCAGGTTTAGTCATTTAACGTCCATTTCAATTAACAACTTCTTGTTTAATGCAAATGGTCAAGATATATTTTGTTTCTGAGTTTTAAATGGAACCTATGCAAATCGCAGTGATATATAAGTAGAATTCTCTCAGCAAATTCAAACTGCCTGAGAAGGAAACTAGAAAAAAAATCTCTACACTAACATGTCATAGTGCCTCATATTTGAGCTTGACTTTTGGTTGATAATTTTAGCAAAACTATTGTCTCTTGTGTAAACCATTTAGCAAAGTAGGTTTGATAAGCCCTTTACTAATAATACTTAGTGTGTAAACTATTTTAGTTTTGCAATATTGCAGCAATTCAGTGAATATATATGTTGGCATTGGTGTTCCATGGCTGATTGACACTGCATACAACTTCATAGCATATGGAGAACCTTTGCACATTGAGAATGCTGCTGGACTGAGCTTCTCACTACTTGTATTTTTCTCTACTTCTGTGGGATGTATTGCTGTTCTAGTATTTAGGCGTCTAACGTTGGGTGCTGAGCTCGGAGGACCAAAGCTCTGGGCTTGGCTTACCTCTGCCTACTTCATGTTACTTTGGCTTATTTTTGTTGTGCTATCTTCTCTCAGGGTTTCTGGAATCATATGATACGAGCAATTTTTCTGCTCATTTCTTTTCTATTGGATATAGTTTTTTTGTTTCCTTTCCCTGTTATAGTAATATATCAGAATTATGTAATTGAGTGTATGATTAGGTTCAAAGTTCTTTTCCTTTTATGTTAAAAATACTCATTCATTTTTGTAACTGTTTGAAAATAATTTAAGTTGTATGAAATGTTGAATACTGATGATTCTTTTTGTGCCAACTACCAATGGAATGTTAATAATGTTATTGACCCAGAAAAAAAATATATCATACATAAACAGAAGTCCTTAAACAAAATTTGACCATTTTATTTAGAGAACCCGGAACAGGAAAAAGTTTCGCACGCCTACTCCATCTCTAATAGCTACATTGTGGGGCGCATAATGAAGAAACGAAATCAGCAATCCAAAGTAAATTTTCTCTTCACATAGAATATGCATTCTAACTTAAGCAAAGGCGCCGGTACATGCTGTTGCTGGAGCATTGTCTAGCTGTTTCTTTGCTGAACTGTATTTCTTGGTAATGAATCTGCATTTTCAACAACAAAACATTATTAATCAGTTTCTTTTTGGAGAATAAAGAATTATGTCAATAATTGTCATCAATGCCAGCCCAATTGACCCAGTGATGATGTTTTCATTCACCAAAAAGAAGATATTGATTTTTCTAGCATTAGCTAAAGAAAGCCTCCAAAAATGTAAGTTTACCTGAAGAAATCCCTCCACAATAACTCGAACAGTAACCAGTTCATTCCACTGCCATCATCATTCTTATTGGAGGAAGCAGAAATTGTCCTGCTAACCATAGAGTTTCAATTTTAATGTCAGAACCTATGTTGAAAAGTTTCCAAATATTATACGACGAAGTAGAAGTTTAAATTAGACCTGGAAGTTGTTTTCTTTAGCTCATCAAACATCGAACGCGGAGAAAGGCATCCCATAGCCAGCCATGGAGAGATTTTGCAGGAAAAGTTTGCTCCATATATGCTGTCATGACTGCCATCCTTGCCCCCTTTGGGAGGCTGTGCTTGGCACTCAGCTGCAAACTTTTTAAGCCTTTCTAGTGCTTCTGTTTCTCCTCCAACCAAGGAAGCATTGGCAGCTGGCTTTCCATCCTACAATACAACAGATTAGTAAGTAAATACAACATGAGAGAAAGAGAGATGAAGAAAAGTTTGTTTATAAATTGATCTGTAAATAAATATAACATTCAGATATATCAACCAATGTTAATTCAGTGTCTTCAGTTAAACATTCCAAAAGCTCGTGGAAATAGTAGAGATTCTTAGATTCAGTAAAACTGACTAGCTATATCAGTCCTAAAAAGGAAGAACACTAGTTCAGCTAATGTCTATGGTACCTTAGAGAAGAGAAATTTCAGTGGAAAAGAAATGCATAGATAGATGGCAGTAGTAACATGTCCACATAAAATTCTACTATTGTCTACCTGATTCAGATGAAATTAGTAGATACTCTTATCACTCCCACTAGAGTTCTTGCACAACAGTCACACAACAATGCTAATATGCTAATTAATGTCCTCAATCAAATCAAAAGTATTTAGTTTGCAAGTCATTAAACTTAGTGAGTTTCATGACCAACTATCCAAGTACTCATGCCTCAGAAAATTTAATACCCTTCTTCTGTTTGTTTTGATTTCTCAGCTATGAACAGATTTTTCTTTACCAATAAACCACTGGATCCTCGTTTTCTTATGATACATAAAAGGCTTATATTATAACACATTCGAAACCATACAAGTATAGTCATTATCTTGAAGCAAACTATACTTGTTCATTTTGAATACTTAACAATGTAATTACCTGAGTCAATGTTGCAGATTGGTTAACACCCAAATCCATCAATGAAGGAATATCTCCAGGCTCAACATCACCACGAGAAGGCAAGCCCTTCATTTGTTCAAGAGCCTCAATGGTTTGCCTCACCTCCAAGCCTTGAACTTTCTCTCTAAATCCACCATAATTGGAAGGCATATCTTCCAACTTAAACGGCAAATCATCAGCATGATACAATGTACTTCCCCAAAAGTACTTCACCTCAAAATTTTCATCTTTCATGGCTGCTTCAATCCGCTCTTCGGTCTTGACCTCATCATGAGAAACCTCTCTGTGCGCATAAATTGCGTCCGCACCAATAGCCTTAGCCAACTCCACCAGAACAGTCTCAGGCTTTCCGATTCTGACCACAAGATCGGACCCTCGAGCTTGGAGGTTCTTCCTGAGATCCTTAACGGATTCAACAAGAAACGTGGCTCTGTACGGACCAGTTTTGTCGAACCCAGATGAAGATTTGCCGTAATCTCTAGGATCGAAGCAGTAGACAGGCAAAACTGACATGGACTCGTTGTGAGCCGAGTTGAGGCACTCGTTGTCGTGGACCCTCAAATCGTTGCGAAACCAAACGATAGAAGCTCGGCGAACTGCGGCCCCATTGGAGGGATCCATGGGACGGCGGGGACCCAAAGAGAGAGGGTTCTGAAGAGGGTTAGCTGAAATGGTGGACTTGAATGAAAGCTTCGGCTGCTGAGACACAGAAGCGGCAGAGAGAGAAAGATGGGTAAGAGAAGAAGCTTGTGTGGGGACTTTAGCCTTGTTGGGTTGAGAAAACAAGGTGGAAATTTTGGATTGTTGGAAGAAATGAGTTGGGAGAATTGTTGAGAGAGAAAGAGAAAGAGAAAGTGAAGCAGTGGCAAAAGGGGGTAGCCTGGTTTCTCCAGAAGACGACGGCACAACAACAGCCATTGAATTTTGCTCCTCTGAAGATTGGGTTTCTGGGTTCTCCATTTTTGAATCTGGGTCCATTTTTCTTTTCACTTTGGGAGATTGGTTCTAAAGATTAGCGACGAAACTTGATACTAAGAATGCAATGAAAGAAGATAAGCTCTTGTTGGTTTCTCTACCTCTGGTCTGTTCTTCTCTCACCACCTCTACTCAAATAAATAAATCTATTGATTTTGGTTAGTAAAAAATTTCTGGGGTTTCTATTAAATGCCTTTTATATTTTTAATTTTTCAAATTTTTGATCTAAAAAAAATCATCAGCCCTTCCATATCTCATACCTAACATTTCCCACTAACTTTCAAGTTTCAATATTTTTTCTTTTTTTTTTAAAAATACAGTACACCATTATTTTGGGGTTGGTAGAAATATTAAAAAGATTAAAAATGGTTTTAATTAAAAACTAAAGAAAATTGTAGTTTAAGCTGAAAGTTATTTTTCTTTTTGTTTTATATATTTATGAGATTAATTATAATTTATAGTTTTTCTTTCTTACAAAATTATAATTTATAGGTTGAGTACTTGTAAATTTTATTTTTAATCAACCGTATTTCTTATAAATCTTTTGGTGGATTTATGAGAGCATTTTGATATCTTTCATAGGATAAGATTATAGTAGGAATTTTATTTTGTTCATACAATTAGACACATTTATGCTTTGGTATTTAAAGTAATTATAATTAATTTTTGTTATACGAGGGTATATATTTTAGGAAAATTCTATAATGCACCCCCTTAAAAGGGGTACACCGATACATCTTTATCTGTTTTAGTATCCGAAATAATTTTTTAGTCAAATTTTTTCTCATGGTCATGTAAATTATACTTATTTAAGTCGTATAACGAAAATTTTATGAAAATTCGGAAAAGTTTAACACGCCAAAAATTGCGTTCAAATAGTGTGTTGCACGCGTGACTATTTTATTTTATACGCGTGTAAAATAGACTGTTTGAACATTGTTTTCTATATTGTAAATTGTTCCAAATTTCTTAAAATTTTGTAAGATATCTTAAATAGCTATAACGTACATGAATATGAAAAAAATTAGACTAAATTTTTTTCTAAATACCGAAACAAGTAGAGGGTGCATCAATACATCCATTTTAAGGGGGTGCATTGTAGAATCACCCTATATTTTATGTGTTTTTTAAAACGTTTAGAAGAATTTGTGAAGTTGAAAACAGAGTCAGTTTTGCTTCTTTCTTTTTACATGAGAAGTAAAGCTAAATGTTTTTTTTTTTTTTAAAAAAAAATAACACTATAAATTTTTTTTATAAAAAAAATTGTACAGTTCTATATATAAAAAAAAACAATTATAATTTCTCGCTAGCAATGTTACTATAGTAAAAAATTTCTATACATGGCCATGAGTTTTGGTAAAATGTCAATGTTATTTGTATTTGTTTCATGCTAAAAACATTATTAATGTTTATTTAGAACATTGAAATTTGAAACCACACTAATATATTCTAAATAAAGACAACAGAAAAAAATATATATACATTCAGATTCTGTCAATAAAAAGGAAAAATAAAATCTGTAAATATACTTTCTTTTCTATCATGTTTTTCTTGCCTTTTCAATTTTGCATTATTTTCCTTTTAGAATTTCTTCTTCTTTTTTTCATTGTTTTTTTGAAAAATAAGAATTTTTTTAACTGTTCAAATTTTGTTACTTTTCATTTAAGAAAAACAAAAATAAAGAAGAAATTATGCCACGGCATAAAATTCAATATAAATTTAGGGAAAAAAAAGGTAATAACTCATAATATATCAGGTTACAATCTTATTTATTTTTTGAACAGAAAACATAAAAATATTTCTAATAGTTAGAACTCTTTCCAGAGTATATTTACAAGGCAAAAATATTGAAGAAACAGACTAAGTAAAGAAATCAATAATTTGAAGAAAAAAACATTTGGCCATAATATTATTTTGGTAGGACTAAACAAAATAACATAATTAATGGGAAGAACATGCACATTCTTATTGGTTAATAAACAAAGTGTTAAAAAGCAGTTGATACAGATTTTAATATATTAGTTTATTGTATTATTATTTTATTTTTTGTATTATTAATGTTTGGTCAAATAAAAATTAATTGGAAAGGAGGTGTGCTGAGCTGAGGACAAGACGGCAAGTAAGACTAGTGAATTTTGTTGTGTTGATATAATATAAGTAAATAAAAACAAGAGAGTAGTTGGTGAGAGTTTAATAAGTAGTTAGGTGGAGATAAACTTCTTTTAAAAAACATTTTTGGAAAAATATACCTTATGAATTCTTTTTTAAGTTTTTCTTTTCATAAATTAAAGCATATTTATACCGATACAAGATATATAAATTATAATTGAAATTAGAATAATAAATTGGTATAAAATATAAAATAATTAGAAACAATATTTTATTATAGATCGAAATGTTTGAATTTGATTAAATTGTTATTCTTAGAACATATAATTTATAAATCTTTAAAGGACATATTTATCATTTTAATTTTAAATTAATAAACATAGAATTAATATGAAGCAAATTAAGGAAAGAAAATTTATTCTTTATGAAAATAAGAGGAAAATTTTTTCTTTTATTTTATTATTAATTTGTGTGGATCAAACTAGTTTTTTTCCTTTCTAAATTTAATAAACAAATGAATGAGAATCAATCTCAATCTCATGTAATTGATTTTTTTCTCCTTAGTAAATATATAGTCGTTACAACAAATTCTTTAGTGTTGATTTGGTTAAGTAAAATGCTATATGCCAATATATATTAAGAGTCTAAATTATTTTTATAATATTAAAATAAATAACAATTGAAATTAAAATATCCAGAAAAGAACAATAGAAATATGTTTTATTAATTTAGTTTTTATAATTAAATAATAATTATTTAGTTTTTTTCTTTCAGTTTTGATAAAAAAAATTATTAAAAGTGAACAATTAATCAATTGATATATGTTAGTATAGGTAGATTTAGTAAAATTTAATGAAAGTGGATTTAAAAGCAGCAACAAAAACGTAACACATAATATTTAATTGGTAAAAAAAATGTATTATATAAATATGTGAAATTAAAAAATTAATGTATTTATGTTACAATGAAGAGTTTTATTTGCACCTCATAAAATTATTAGTACATCTTATTTAAATAATTTTTATTTTATATAGAATATATTTTTTATTTATATTATTTTTTAAATTTTTTTCTTCGTAAAAATATATTTATAAAATAAAAAATAAAATATATTTTAAATATTAAGACAAAAAAATTAAAATAAAAAATTATACAAAGTTTAATTAAAAAATAAATAAAATAAAAACTCATACATAATTTTAAAAGAAAAATTGCAAATAAAATATAACTAATGATATTAAAAAAATATTGTGTAAAAGAGAAATTTTAAAAAATATTAAAAGTATTTTTTAAAAATTAATTTAATTTAATTATTTTTTAATATTGGGTGAAATATCAAATATCATTATCATTATCATGATCATGCTCGGCCGTTCTTATGCAAATATCTTTACTATCATTTATCATCAATGGAAGATTAATTGAAAGTGCAGTGTTTAGTAGTGTATGTATGGAATGTATTGCAGCAGTATTGTGGGATTTTCTCACAATCCAGCCACTGTTTTCTTCAACAAATCAATACCCTACGCTTCAAAGATATGTACCAGTAAAAATGGCAGCTTCAGAGCAAAATCCAACGATGAAAATGACCCATTACTCCAAGCCGCCATTAACGCAGCTTCTCTTCGCTTACAAGAGACCCTTCAACCAGGCAAATCCATTTCCCTATGTATTGCTTCAAATCGCTCCATGTTTCATTCAGACAATTCCTCGAATAGTTAGTCAGCTAAGTTTTATTCTTCCGTATCTCTTTTATGGCTAAAAATGGGTTTACTTTTTCCTTGCAAATGCAGAGCCTCTTTTTCATGATCCATACGCGGGTTGCTTTATTTCTCCCCAGTTTCGTCTTGATGATAAGAAGCAGTGTTCTTCTTCTCTTCATTATTTACTCACTACTAAATTCATTGATGATAAATTGGTTGGCTTTGTGAACCAAGCTGATGGACTAAAGCAGGTGATTAGCCATGACTAGTAGTAAATAGACAAAAAATGATTACTTGTTTTCATATCTCTTTGAAGCTCAACTCAAGTGTTGTGTTCTTGAGCTTGTAGGTTGTTCTGTTAACTGATGGAATGGACACTCGGCCTTATCGACTTAGGTGGCCAACCTTAACTAGAATATTCGATATATCCCCAGATAGAATATTCAAAGCAGCTACTGAAAAGCTTCAAGGTATGCTTTCTTTAACAATTTTTTGTTCATATACTATTAGAGTTAGAGTCTCACGTTTCTAACGTGATGATATAAGATGAATGAGCTATTCCTCTCATTCTCAATTAGTTTTGAAATGAATCCCATATATCTAACAATTCTAACACATACTATTGCTGGCATTTGAACATTGCTGATGTTGATTACATAATCATAGTTAGCAAATTATCTCCCACTTGTTTTTAGCTTGTCTTTTTGAACTTATTTGAAAAATTTACACCAAAATTCTCTATTTTTCTTGAATGTAGTCTTGTCATTATTGAAATTTGACAATTAAGAGTGTTGTTTTTCACTTATAAGGTCTTGCACTAAGCTGTGTACAATGTGCTGATACAGTTGTTTTTCAAAATGAATCAGGGAATGGAGCTAAACTTCCAAAAGGTTGTTTGTTACGTCATATTCCATTGGAGTCCTCGAACATTCAGCAGAGTCTGTGTGCTGATGGTTTTAATGGAAACCGGTCTAGTATCTGGGCCATACAGGTTCTTTAGATTTTCACTTTTTCAAAATCCATATTTCATTTTGTTTATCATAAGGATTTCTTGATGAGATCATTTTGGTTTATTTACTGTAGGGACTGCCTGTGATGACTTTGTCCAGTTTTGAGGAGATTTTGATCACTGTAAGTGGTTTGGCTACAAAGGGATGTTCGTTCTTGGGCGTATTGCCTGCTCGGGTTGTAGAAACCAATATTGGAGATGAGGTTACATGTCTAGATTCTCAAATGTAATTCCTTTTCTTTGTCAGCAACAACAAAGACAGCATTTGAGTACTTTTCTTTTGTGCAGTCTAGTATAAGAGAAAGGATGGAAAAAGTGTTCTTGAGTAATGGCTTTCGGGTGGAGATGATTAAGCATGAGGATGTTGCTAGAAGTTTTGGAAAGTTAGTAGCGCCGGGAAACTACAAGACTGTACTGTTTGTTGCTGAACAGTTGCGGTTTTCTGATGATCAAGTAAGAGTACCTCTCTTTGTCTTTTCTTTTGTTAAACAGTTTTTTGTTTTGTCAACATTTTTCTTTGTTTGTTGTTTGTAGTTTCTAACATGCTAGCATGTTGGGCAGATGGAAACATGGAGAAGTGAGTTCCAGAGACTCGATGAAGAAGGGGATGAAGAAGGTTTCGAGGAGCTTTAGATGTAACAAGTAATTTTTATTAGTCAACAACAAGACTAAGAAAACATCCAGGTGAACTAATTTGATGGCTAGTTTGATTTTTGTAATGGGCGTGGCCATGATGGATGTCTTTTAGGCAAATTGTGATAATATTCAAAGGTTTCAACGAAAACTAAGGCGTTGTTTGGTTGGAAATAATAAAATGGAATGCAATGATAAAAAAATAATTTTTATATAATTTTTTTGTTTTATTGTATTTTAAAGTATTAGAATGTCATTCTAATTGAATGACGTTTCCATCATTTTGATGGAATGACTAGAAAGAAAAGTCATTCTAATAGAAAAAATTTAATAATTTTTGTATCAATTGCTTTTATGCATTTTAAATTTAGTTTCATTCTTCCTAATCAAACATTACCTAAGATTTATGCTGTCCTCACTTTAGTACCTACTACCTTGTATTCAGCAAAAAAAAGAAGCCTAGCACCCTGTAACTGTAAGTAAAAGTCAATTAAAAAAAATGATATATTACTACTGAAAGTAGTATAATTTAAATATATTATTAGTTGTATGATTTTCTTCATTATTATTCTATTCCTTAATTAAAATTGAGGACATTTGATCTTTTGTCAAAAAAAAGATGAAGGTATAATAGTAATTCTAGCTTAAACTACTATAATGGTAGTCTTCATGTTTTCTCCTTTACTCGTACTATGGGCAGGAAGTAGACTGAGACCTTATCAAGTCCTAATTGAGTTAAGGAAAAAACTTTGTTATACATTGTTTTTGGTTGTTAAAATTGTGACTGCAAAATATAAACTTAGTTTTTTTTAATACACTAGACGTTTGGTTAATGTTTTCTAGATATGAAAAGATAAAGGCAAACACTTCAAAACTCTTGACCTTGGAGTCCATATTTTTTCGTGTTGAATCATGCTCATGCCTTTCGAGCTTATACTGGTTTTTTATTGTGTCAAAAAGTCTAGCTCATATTTACAACACTAACCTCATGTATTCTAAAAGATTGTAATTAGAATCTAAAATAGATGTCAAAATAGTTTCAAATATCATTAAAATATTTTTAGTCAGAGCATGTATGATAAAGTTTTATTGATATAATGCTATATATTAACATTTTAATAAAAAAGAAAGTAGTATGTTAAATCTTGTGCCAAATTCATCATAAAATAAAATTTAGTTTAAATTTTAATACAATAAATACTTTTGAAAAATTCTATAATGGATCCTTAAAAATTGGTGCATCGATACACCTCTTTGTATTTTCGACATCCAAATAGTTTTAATTTCAATTTTTTTATAAGATATGTACATGTTAGTTATTTAAAACATCTTACAAGTTTTGAGAAATTCAGAATAATTTAATGTGCCAAAATAATAAAGTTCAAATAGTTTGTTGTATGTGTATCTTTTTTATTTTGTATCCTTGTAAAATAGATAGATTGAACTCTATTTTTTATATCCTAAGTTAATTTTTAATTTCTCAAAAATTTTGGTGATATCTTAAATAATTACGATATACAGTGTCATATAAAAAAAAAATAAAATGAAAACTATCTAAATGTTGAAAACAGAAAGAGGTGCATTAGTGGAGTGCACCCTAAAAGCACCTAATACTTTTTTTAGTTATAGTTTTCATTAATTATTAATGTAAGTTATAACACTCATTTTTGAACTACAATGTTGTCATCAATTATTTTATTTTTTAAAGAGTTATTTTTAAAATCTTATAATTAGAATTTTTGGACCTATGTTTTGCCCTTCATTTTTTCTTAAAAAGTATTCTTTCAATTAAGGAAGTTTTATTTTTCAATATATTTCGCATTTTAAGGTTCTCTATCATCTGTTAGGATTTCTCGTTCCTAAATCTTTAGCCACGAGAAGTTGTCTTTTTTCTTTGGTCAGGCCCGTCAGCCCTCTTCGGGCTTAGGCATTACTTAGCTGAGGTTTGACCGGTGCAGCAGGTGTAGCATGATGCCTCTCTATGTGTCATATTACTTTTTCTCTATGAGTTGTTCTGTGTTGTCGATAATTTCTTCCAAATTTTGGGCTTCGTTCGATGTATTTGGGAGGTTTGTTTGATCGGGATCTAAGTAGGATTGTTGATGGTGGCATGGTGGTCTAAGGAGGACCTTGCTTTCATATTGGGCAAGGACTCAATTTGGGTTTCAATCCTTGGTGTTGTGATGAGGGGTCGGTGGTTCCAATTCGAAACTAGCGATTAGGTTTTGCTTAGTGCGATTAGGTTTCGATGTTACCGTTTCCAATAAAATATTTGGTTTCGATGTTACTATCTCCATGTACAAGTAGGATTAGGAGATGCGAACTTAATCTACCTATATATGAGTCTTATCTCTATGATATATATTTGAGTATTTTTTATTTTGTTTTGTTTTATTGTTAGTTCACTTTCTCTGTTCTTCGGTAGCTCATCTAGTCGTTGTTAGTAGTTTGAAATAATAAATTTTCTACTGTTGAAGGGGTTATTAGTGGTGCAATTACGTACCTTGCACAATAATTGAGTGTTCAAATTAAGAAATTGAATAAACATAATATAACAAAAGATAATTGTAATACTGCAATCTTTTTCATTTGATGTTATTTATGCAATCTTTTTCATTTGATGTTATTTAAGTTTTTTTTGTCAAGCGATCTAAAAATTAGACACTCAATTAGTTGTTGTGTTTCTATCAAAGGAGACGTCCGATTGAATTGTAAGATATTATTTTAACTGATTGCAATTAATAAAATTGCATGATTTCTTAACCAAAAAAAAAAAAACTAATTGCATTCATGAATATGGTAGGAATATACTGTCGTTTTTCTTCTTAGCATTTCACACATCAAAGAGCAAAACAGTACCTTGTATAAATATATAACACAAATTGCCTACAAAACATAATGACGAAAAAACTTCTAAGATACATTTTCTTCAAAGCAGTGGTAAGAAATTTTTTACCGGTAATCTTCCAAGTACAAGATGCCTTGAAAACTCCTCTCTCTCTCTCAGAAGAAAAAAGAAAAATGGCTTGAAGACTCGCGTGGGATCCGGTCACAAACCAACCTACGCCACCAACCGAAATATGCATGGGAATACTAACAACGAGAACATAGAATGACAACCTCACCCTTATCAAGTTAGCTATGAAAAATGCTCCATCAACCTCGCACCACCCAACTTTCGTATGGACAAGTACGAAATCGATTTCATTGAGCAGAAACAAATCAAGTAGTCTTTCCTAACTTCTTCAGTAACTCTACTCTATTTACATGGCACGGTGTTGCAATATATTAAGGCATGAAATGATGCTACTGCTGATTCAAAACCGAAACAGGACGAGGTCTGACAACATTCAGTACACCTCTGGCAGTTGCCTGGTAAGAGTAGATATGAAGATGAGCTCTGTTAAAAAAGTACATGGAAGAAAGGTTTTGAGTATTACAGTAATGCCCCTCTTTCCTCGCATTACCTCAAAGAATGAATTGAAGTTCAAACGCATAAGAAAACGTCGCAGAAATGGGGCTCTCTGACTCCCAACAAGCCTGCTACTCCGCAATATTGTGTACAACGAGTTTGATTTCTTGTTAAATTCCTGAAATCAGAGTAAGCAAAAAAACAACTCCATTTAAATGTGACGTAAAAAATTCGAGGATTCAGCATAGATTTTATGTTAAGTAATCCTGTTAGCCAGATGTACCTCCGTTATATGTTCTAGTTCAGATGTATTTGCAATGCTTTCTTGATTGTCAATGCTCCAGCAGAACCGAAGACAAAGTTTCATTATACTGTCCAGTATTCTTGATAAAGAACCGATATCCAGGAAAGATTGTGAAATTAAAGCTGACAAATACCTGACAGATTTTATTTTTTTGGAAATATCATCAATATAAAGAGCCGCAGCAACCATATAGAAAATAAGTAATATGGCAACTGAATAAATAAAGCCACTTAACCAAATTATTCAAGCAAAACCAGAAAAGTTCTCTGCAAAACTTGGGGACATTTACTTGCTTTGTAGAGAACTAAGATAGCAACATGAGTCCATAAGTCTTGTAATTGAATATCAAGTATTAAAAAACTAATTTCAATGCCTTCTAAAAGCAAGCTATATATATTATTCTCATATTGAGCAATTTATCACATAAATTTATTGTCCTTGCATATAATGCGCCCTTGAGACATACTAGATACTACTGCTTTGCAGAAAGTCTCCAACACAAGAAGTTTGAACAAGGATATCCCATTCCCAGAAGATAATTTGCAATGAAACGAAAGGGACGTTCCCTTGTTATATTTAATGTACTGTGGCTACGAAATTGATACAAAGTGACATCGTTACTCATATCCAATTTGTAAGTTAGGTGAAAATAGCAGCCTATTCTAATAGTAAGACACTAACAATTCCAAAACAGCAAAGCAAATAATAGAATAAGATGGAATGAGAGCTATATATTGACTTACTCTTGATGAAATCCCACTAGTTCAGTAAAATCATGAGAATCTTGAATGTGAGCTTGAAGAACATTCCATTGAGATTCTATCACATCCACCTATAGCAAATACAGAAACATTTTGAATGAGGATGGAATATCAGATGGTCAACATTTATCGACTATTGTAAAGATGTGCACTTTTATGGTTTTATACATATTACAAATAGTGATTGTAATAATACATTCATGCAATCACATGAACCAAAGTAAGCAGTGATTGCAGAAGCCAATCATCTTAGCATAGAAGCAGTCTAAAAACTTTTTTTCTGTTGACAAATAAGATCAGCATAAACACAATTCAGTACAGTTTTTTTTTCTAAGAGAACTAATATTAAGGAAAAATATTGAGAAGGGAATAAGAAACTTGTAAAGACCTGTATATAAAATTGAAGATTTCTAATCAAGAATGCCATATGTTCTCTAATACGCCACATTGGTCTAAATCGTTGTCGTCGTTGTTGAGATACTGAGCAATTTATGCGGTCATTGCGGTGTTTGGCAAAATCTGTGTGATCTTGGTGCATTGCAGAAGCCCATGATTTCTCCAATTCCATTTGTGTGCGCTTAAGACGTAGCAAATATTGAAAGACCCTGCTGTATCTGAAGCAAAACCATTGTAAACATGTAAATGTGTGAAGCAAAAAAGAAACATCAATTTCCAACAATCAAATGTTTGAGAAAAACAGCTTTTTTACCTCTTCCTAAATAAAAATTGATTAAAAATTAAATAGGACATTAAATACTAAACATCAAGAGCAAAGCATCCACAAGTAGTGTTGTAATCTTACTTAGATAGCACTTCTTGGGTGAAGAACAACTGTAGCGGCCAATCAACCTTGTACTCAAGAGCGATCCCATCCCAGCCATCTAGTGTTGCTTCTGAAGTACCACCTATGTTCCCATCCTTCGGTAAAGCTCCTTGGGAGGATTTAACAGTCATTCCAAACAAAGGCATCCTAGAAGGTAGAGAATAGTTTATCATACACTAAGCTTGTTGTGAGTGAAACCATCAAAAGGAAGCACCGAAAATTCCCTAAGCAGTCTTTAATCAAATGAGTCAATTTTTCCACACAACCAAAGCAAAAGAAAGTGAGTTGGAGGAATTGAAAAAGTGCTCTAACCTCAAAGATACTCGGGTGAAGTATTTGTCTTCCTCACCAATAGTTTTTATTGCTGCCTATATTGCAAATAGATTAGAGCCAATGGATTTATTTCCTAACTACTAATATTCAATTTCAATTACAAAACAAGATGAGTCATGTAATATTTATCTTACCAGCTGAAAAGGAATCATGAGATCAGCTTCAGCAGTTGACTGGCGAGGAGGTAAACGCATCAACTGGCGACTCTCCTCGAGAAATAACTGGCATAGTAATTTAGTTCAAGTTAAAAGTATTTTTCTTAAATCATAAACATATTATTAGTGTCAGTAATGTCTGCACAATTCAAGAAATATTAATATGGCGCAAGATAGAGTATTTCACACAGAATATAAAATCTATAAGAGCTACTAAGACTTAAATTCACTTCCTTCATCGGAGAGGAAAAATGTGCCTAGCAAACCTTATAATTGCTAAAATAAAGAACATCACTTTCAAGAAATGTGCACCATATACCTGAAAGAAATCTCCTTTCGCCAAAAGGAAATAATCCTTTAAGGCCTTCAGATGGCCATTCAGGTCAGCTCGTACAACTACAAGCTGCAGCAGTGAAAAGTTTACATTAGATTTCAAGCCCACTGGCCACTAGCATTACAGACTCAAATATGTCACACTCCAGACCTGCCAAAGATGACTGGCTGCAATAGCCCGGATGGAATCAACGGCATATTCGAATGATCTTTTGTGAAACTCTGAAGATTCCTGCACAATAATCCAGAAATAAATTAATCTCCTGCCTACTGAAATAACTGTAAAGACAGTATAAAACTATTCATTTCAGTATCAACGATCAATTGCAAGCTGTCATCTTGTACATCTACATGTTCAAGAAGTCAAGGCATAAAAATTGAACTCTCATTGTATAAAGTTGGCTGGAAAACCTTTAAATCGGAAAGCATCGCTTCAATCTTATCCGCTTCAGACTGTGGAAGCAGTTCTTCTCCAATCTTTTCTTGATCAACAAAAGGCTCCTTATGAAAAGGAAACCGTCCAGTAAAGCCTTGAAATTTCTGAGTGCCCCTTGGCATTTGCTGATGATGTACAACATCCTGAAACCGAAAGGCATGACTTGGGTTGCGAAGAACCCTGATAGCTTTACCCGCAAACAAAATTGATTCTGCAACACGCATGTGAATGTATTCTGGTAGCATATCCTACAGAAAAGAAAGAAAAAATCCAGTATGATACATGAAATATTAGGTGAGATTCCATTCATAAGTTTTTCTTTAGGGAATAATAAAGAAACTTCAAGTCCACATTGAAGAAGCTAAAATGAACTATTTTGGCCTAAAGAGTGAACTCCAGATCCTTCAAATCTTTCATGAGAAACTACTATACTCTAATGTCACATAAATTACAGCACCCTTTCCTTGTTAGAGAGTATTCAATTTCTTATGAAATTACACTTGTTAACTAACCTATTCCATCTTTATTTCAAGACTGTAATATTACAAAAAGACGGCACTAACCCTAACAAGGTAAGTATCCTTAAAAGGTGTGAAATTTTGTTGAATGGAATGAAAGAAAAAAAAAAGTGACAATAGAAAATTTAGCAGCAGTACCAGTATCATCCTATACTCTGACTTCAGTGAAAATTGCAAAAATAAGTCAACATCTATATATATATATATATATATATATATATATATATATATATATATATAAATTTATACACCAAGGGTGAAAATTATGAGTATGAAACAAGACATGCACAGGAAAGGCCAATCAGGCTACCAAAAAAATATGAAAACCCAGGTGCCAATCTGTTAGAGATGTATCCTCAGTTGATAATCGTGACAACTTTTCTGATATGTCTGAATGAGATGAGCTATGATCTACGTCTGTGTCTTCCTGCCTGAAAGGTTATAAGCCCATAAAATCTTTTCATTTTCCTTGCAATGGATAAAACAAAACCAAGCAGGAAAATGAAAATACAACAATACCATGAACACAAAATTTCTACAATACATGACTTCTAGGAGCTTATGAGAATAGATAGAAATATTTATCCAATGCTTGCAATTGCAAAACCTATTAATTCTCTTTTCAAAATGCAATTGTAGTACTTATATTATTTTCAAAGGAAACATTTTAAATACACCATTCACAACACAAAGCTATCCACTAATAATCTCGTAGAAGCATACAAAAAGTACAAATTAATCAGATCTTTGGTTCAAATAATAAATATGTAATCTTGTTATAGAATTTCCAAATAGCACCAAATAAATCCCTTAAACAAGAAGAGCCTTGCAAACTACCTTCAAACAAAAAAGTTTGACAATGAAATTATTTTCACCCCTAAGAAGTTGTTTCCTTCAAACATTACCTCCTGATAAAAAATTCCCCATAGTGATCTTGAAGAGTCCCATAAACCACCCAAGCTGCGAGCTGGTTATACATAACCTGATGTCCGTGCCAAAGAAGCCTACAATTCAAACACCACAATCATGAGTAAGCGAAAAGAAAGATATACAGAGTATAATTGTGTCTACATAAAAACCAGATACTAAAATAAATAAACAAGTAAGTGTTGAGCAATAACCAATGCAGTAGCTCAATACTAATTTAAGAACACCAAGCATGCATACATTCTGGTTTAGTTTATACTAATCATCTCAAGGCAATGAAGAATTAGGTGCTGGCTGACAAAAAAGTTTACATATTAAATGATCAGGAAATATCAAGAAATAAGATCATACCTTTGAATGCATGTCTGCAATTCTGGAACTCCGCAATGGCATCGTTTGTGCAACAGATTAAGAAGTTGGCCACCCCGAATATCATCTCGCTCAATCTCTAGAACAAGCTCATGGAGAGGTGGCAAAAGAACAAAAAACTACACTCCCAATAAGAATACAGATAAATTATTTATATCAAAATTCTCTAAAGATAAAAATGGTATAAAAAAATTACAGGCCGACCTTATTGAGTCCCTGGGTAACTGTTGCCAAAATGGGAACAGTTTCAGACAGCAATTTCTGCTCAATGTGGAGAACAGCAGACCTATACACTGACAAAATCTCAACTATACCATTAGCAATGGCTCTACGATACACACTCTGCCTCCCAGTTTTCCCTTTGGACAACTCAGAAGTTACCAAAGGATTCACATTTCCCGATCTTATCCAACTCAAATTCCGAGACTTGACAGAAAATCGGTCTAGCTCCCTATAATAAAACCCTAAAGTGACGATCCTCTCAATCTGATCCCTGCATTCACATCAACCAACACTCCAAAATATAAAAGACGTACATTTTATCAACAAAAGCAAACAAAGACACAAATGCACCTCCAATTTCAGAACTTGACTATTAACAAGTACAATCGTGTGCCTTAGAATAAAAACTCTACGCAATAAAAAACTATCAACAACTAAGCATTAAACGATTATCTCTTCAACATTCAACAATTGAATACAACATATTATTTTGAATTTTCGGTTAGGTACCTTTCGCTGGGTTCGAGGAATGAAATATCGGGCGCGAGCTTAAAAGTAGGCTCATCGGCGACGGGAGCATCGGAAGGTAGAGAGATGCCGAGAGAATTGCAGTGTTCTCTCTGGTCGATGATGAGATCACCGGTGTAGCCACAAAGTGCAAGCAGAATCTCGTGCAGCATTGTTTGTTATAGATTATGGGTTTGAAATGAAGATGATGATGACCATACTCAGTCTCTCTTTCTCTCTGCAACTTTTTTTTTTTTTTTTTTTTGGAAATGCGCGGTACTAAATACTAATCGAACTCTTCTGCTTTCAAGTATTTTTGGCTTTCTTCTCTTTTTGGGTTTTGGTTTATAATTACCAATGTGCCATTGTGGTTAGCCTTCAGTTTTTTTCTTTATTTTTTTGACAAAAGTAAACAGATGTAATTAAGAAAGAATACATTTTAATCAAAAAAAAAAAGTTAAGAAGTGTTATAAAATATATAAGAATAAAAGAGGAAGATGAAGAGAGAAAAAAAATTGAATTAGAATTTTTTTTGTTTATTCTAATGAGGTGAACCGTATTTATACCATGACTAAAAGAATAGGAAACTAAATGATGTCTATAAAAACTATCTCATCAAAAACTTGCTAAAAAAATTTGGTCAAAAGAAAAAGAGTCCAATATAAATTAACTCTCTATTATTTAGTCATTCGTGAAGATCTTCTAAATGACAAATTTCAATCTTGTATATCGTCTTCTCAAATGTTGATGTTGGTAATGACTTTGTGAATAAGTCTGCAAGATAGACACTTGATTGAATTTTTTGAACACCAATATACATTCTCTTGAAATGTATAAAGAAGAATTTAGTGAAATGGATTTTAATTCGATCCCCTTCAATGGACCTTCCTTTTAGTTGCGCGATGCAAGTAATATTATCATCATAGAGTATTGCTTGTGTTGATACTTTGTTACAAAGTGCAATCCATATGTTTTCTGAATATGTTATGTCCATGATCTCACTCCCACACATTTTATACTTGCTTCATAAAGTGCAAGTATGTTAACATAATTTAAATTTGTCTCGTTAAAAACCTTATCAGAAAAACTTAGTGGGACAAAACCCTAAGGAAAAAATAGTGCAATATATATTTCATATTCATAACTATTTGCAAGTTGCCTCGTTAAAAATCTTGCCAGCAAAATCCAGTGGGACAAAACCTGGGCTAAGGGAAAAAGAGTGCAACATGAATATGTCTTCCCCTCATGCACATATGATCCATAATGATTTGGTGATAATATATCTCATAAGATTATTGTTATCACTTTTAAAATATCACCGTATATTATCTATGATCATATATTTTCTATGATGATCGGCCTCTTTAGGGTCTTCTAGTTCCACACATGGTTCCCCAAGTGGAATTTGTTCACTGATCTCAGTATTAGTAGCAGTTGATGGCCTTGGGGGATGAGCTGTGGAGCTGGTTCCGAGACCTCTTTTGGGCATCCGCGATGTAGGTGTGGTTTCATCACCAGTTCTAGTGGCTGGCGTGCCCCTAGTCTGATGGCCAGTAGTGGTTCTTTCCGCACTTGTGGATCGAGTTGCAAACATCTTGTAAGTGATTTCTTGAGTTGTGACTCTCAATAAAAGTACCAAAATATTGACGCAGAAATTTAGCCAACTTGCTCGTATGTATAGACAATATGAAAGTTGTAAGTAAATATGTAAAGTAAAGAGAGCACACAAGAATCTATAGTAGTTCACTCTTTGTGTTGCAACAGTAATAGAGCAATGTCTACTTTGAGTTTTTATACTCATAAGATTGATTACAAGAAAAATAGCTAAGTCTGTAAACTCTAATTTTTAAAGAGAAAAACTAGAGAGAGATGCTATGACCTTATGGGTACATTTTTGAAAGTGAAAAATGAGTTAGAGGAGCTATCCTTTCATAGGGAAGGAGGCTCTATTAAAATAAATAAGATATTCTAAAAAAATATGGAAAAATATATTTAGGCTATTTTTGACTGTTGATGATGATCCAATGGTGAATTGACTCCAAAGGTCGGTCGTCAATTTTTGGAGCTTGACTCACGTCTGCGAGACCCACTTCGTGTAAGTTGTACCTTAAATTTGTAACTTTCTTAAAGACAAAATTTGGAGTTGATAACTTTAAAATTGCGATTGGGGTGTGAGACATGACTTGATAGAGCATTAAAATAGCTTCGAAATGCAAATTGAATCATGTCAATCAGATCAATATTGAGTGAATTATGGTTGTTTTATTGAAAGCTGTTTTGGGACCAATGCCCAAGTTGACATATGACGTCAACCTGGACGCTGGGTGAGTGGGAAAACGTTCTAGGATGTATTTTTTTGATGCCTAAGTGATATTCAGACATCACTTAGTTATTTCTTGTGTTCTCGTGAAGTCGTTCACCAGTTCTTGAAGATATTGTTGTTCTGCGGAATTAGGAGACTCGAAACTGATCGATTTGCGAGTAAGTTACTTTTTCGAAAAAGTGAAAATATGAAGTTATAAATTTGACTTGTCTGACTTCATAGATCTCAGTTACTATGAAAAACTAGATGAAAGCTCAATCCAGAATCAGAATCAGATAAGGAAAACCCAGCGCATTAGGTCACCTGTTAGCCTGGGCGTTGGGTGATCTTTCTGGAGCTTCTAGGAAGTTGTTTTGATACTTCCAAGGTTCTTGAAATTGGGGGAGAGGTCTCTTATACCCTGTTTTAAACCATGATGGAGAGAATGCTCGGAGCATAATTCGCATTTGAGTGATCGAAACTAGCACACCAGGTTGATTGTCAACCTGGGCTCAATTTTCATGCCCCTGGAATTCTTATTTTCTCCTCGAGTTTACTTGTATCTTTATTTCTGATGAAAAAAAAAATTCCCAAAACACTTTTCAAAAACATGATTGGAAACAGCCCAAGTTGACAAAATGTCAACCTAGGTGCTAGGCCCAGCACCAAGTGTCAACTTGGGCGCTGGGTCCAGTTTCAAGCTGCTAGATGGTTCCCTCTGATTCCCAAAAATACTTGTATCTTATCTTTGATGAAAACAGAGAACATGCCCAGAAGACTTCTCGAAAAGACTCCTTGGAATCGACCCAATTTGACAAAACATCACCTGGGCGCTGAGCCCTCTTTTTGGCTCCCAAGTTAGTTTGTTTCTTCCCTGTAAGTACTTGTTTCCTTGTTTTTGATGAAGATGAAGAAAATTCATGTGATAGATCTTCAGTTTGATGTTTGGAAGTGGCCCAAGTTGACAATATGTCAACCTGGGCATTGGGTGCCTCAGGCACTTGGTGCTCAGAGTGCTAAAAAACGAAAAAGCTTTGAACTAATTCTAATGCCTCAAATATGTTTGTGACATGTCTAATTCATGTCCCAATAAAAATTTTGACCTATTTTCACTAAGACGGTCCCGAAAAATGAAACCCTAGTTGGGTTGTCAACCTGGGCGCTAGGTGAAACTCTAGCCCAAGTTGATTTACATGGTGTTGTTTCATGTATTTTCAGCTCCTGAACCTTGGACTTAGATGCTTCATGTCTTCATAGTACGAAATACTGAAAGATAGTGAGTTGAAAACAACTTGGCGGGATCCAAACACCCATTCTGGAGTTCCCATTTGAACGCAGGGCTAAGGACCCCTCCTAGGTCGACTGCTATGACTCAGGACTACTCAACTCCAAACTGTTTTCTTTCTTGCCATGTATCAAATATTGATGTCTATGTCACTAGGGTAAGTTTTTGGGTTAACACTAATCGTGGCGATTTCTTGGATTCTTTTGAAACATTTTAAAGATGTTGTGCCTCTCTTTTCGTGGCTAGCCATTGGAGATTTTAAGGAAATCTTGTTCAATGATAACAAGTATAGTGGCTCTCTCCAAAATGAGTCACAAATGGATGTCGTCAGGTTATTTTTTGACCATTGTCTCTTATAGGAACAACTTTATGAGGGTGATGCTTTGACCTAAGTTAAAAATAGATCAAGTTTGAATACTGTTAAAGAATGATTGGACTGGTGTTTAGTTAATCAACATTGGGAGACTTTGTTTGACTTACCACATGGATATTTTTTAGTTAAAACCTTCTTGTGTTAGCAGCTTCCTTCAATCCAAAAAATGTCCAGATTCAGCAAGAATGAAGAACGACAAGTTATTGGTTTGAAAAACTCTGGTTATCTGACCCTAAAAGTCAAGATATCATCTCTAGGTGTTGGGTATCTTCGCCTTACCGCTGACCCTATCTCTTTAATGCTGACAAACCTTGACTTTTTTGCTGCAAATCTCTAACAGTGGAAAATTGGATAATATGGTAGAATGAAGAAGAACATTTTAGAAGCTCAGATAAGAGTGGAATACATTAACAATGTTTCTTCACGCTCAACTAATCAAGTGGGTGGCGGACCTTAACAATGTTTATTCACGCTCAACTGAGCAAGTGGTTGCTCTTCAACACTTTGAAGTGATTATTGATGACCTTTTGGAATAAGAAGAAATATATTGGCAACATCGATCAAGAGTTGATTAGTTGGGTCTGGGTGATCGAAATATAAAATTTTTCCACGCTAAAGCTTCTGTAAGGAAGGTAGACAACAAAATTAAATTTTTAATTTCTGATTCAGATGCAAAAGTTTTTTCTAAACATGAGATGGTTGGTGTTATCCAAGGTTATTTTGTTGATATTTTTCAGGTTGTACACTTGATGAATTTACCCTACATGATACTTTAGCAATCGTTCCTTACACTGTCTCAAATTATATGAATCATGTGCTCTTACAATCTTTTATTGCTTCTAAAGTTAAGGCAGCCTTATTTTCAATGGGATCTGATAAAAGCTTGGGAATTTATGATATGTCGCTATATTTTACCAACACAATTGTATATTGTGGGCACGGAGGTCATAAGAGCAATGTTGGGTGTTTTAAATGATGGTTCTGATCCATCACCAATGAACCGAACCATCATCACAGTTATTCCAAAAATGAAAAATCCTAAATGAATGGCGGATTACAGGCCTTTGTAATCTCAACTCTAAACTCGTCTTCAAGGTCTTAATAGCTCATTTTAAACATGTTCTCCTGATTGTTATTTCTGAAACACAAAGTGCCTTCCTGCCAAATAGACTCATTGAAGATAACATCTTGGTGTCTTTTGAATTAGTTCATGCCATCAAGCACAGGACAAATGGTCGAAATGGTATTGTGGCCCTCAAGCTAGATATGAGTAAGACTTTTGATCGTGTGGAGTGGCGATTTATTGAGGAAATTATGCATAAAATGGGGTTTGCTGAAAAATGGATCTCTCTAATTATGGAATGCTTAACAACGAATACATTCTTACTAGTGCCCACGAGAGGGCTCCGTCAAGGATGTCCAATATTTGATATTTTTAGAAGGTTTCTCGCGCCTGCTTCAACATCAGGAGCATCTTAGTTCTCTTAATGGTTTTTCACTAACTCACAGAGCCATACCAATCTCTAGTCTCTTTTTTTTTTGCAGATGATAGTCTGTTGTTCTATCATGCAAATGAGAGCTCATGTCTTGTCATTAATAGAATTTTGGATATTTATCATAGTGCTTTAGGTCAAGTACTCAATCCAGACAAGTCAGTCATGTCTTTCTCTCTAAATACAACTTTGGCAGCTTAAGTCTTTTTCCATAGGCAATTCCCTATGCCCATTTGTGAGTATCATGAAAATATCTTGGTTTGCCTGCACATTTGGGAAAAGATAAAATGCAGCTGTTTAGTGGTGTCAAAGAGAAGAATTGGCGTCTCATGCACACATGGAATGAAAAGCTATTCTCAACTAGAGGGAAAAAGGTATTTTTAAAAGCATATGTACAAATTATACCTACATATGCCATGAGTTGTTTTCGTCTGCCAGTTATTTTCTATAATCAACTCGAATCAATGATGGCCAATTTTTGGCAGGACTCGAATGAAAATGGAACGAAGATACATTAGAGAAATTGGGTATTGTTGGTATAGGTTTTCACTCTTTTGTACATTTCAATCAAGTGTTACTAGCGAACAAGCTTGGCGGATCTTTCAAAATCCAGACTCTTTGCTTAGCAAGCTCCTCAAGAGTCGTTATTTCCCACACAACTCCTTTATAGATGCACACCCTGGCCATTCCCCATCTCTGACTTGGCAAGGGATTAGATGGGGCCAAGAATTGTTGGAGCTTGGTTTGCGATGGAAAATTAGAGAAGGCAGATCAGTGTGAAGTGGTTTTGACTCGTGGATTCCAGGCCATAAATCTTTCCTTCCTCTTTGTTATATTGATCCTTTTAAGCGGAGTAGTGGCCAACTTAATAACTGATGAACGGAAGTGGAATGTGCAACTTTTGAATCAGTTTTTCCCCTTTGGATGTAAAGCGGATATTGACCTTGCCACTCAATTTTTTTTCCAAATGCTAATACTCTTATCTAGCATCATAATGACATGGGACAGTATACGGTTAAGTCTGGTTGTCACCTGGCTGCTTCCCTCAAAGAAACTTGCATCTCTTCCTCTTCCAAATCTTCGACATCATTGTGGAAATATGCTGGTCATTAAAGTTGCCGCTGAAAATTAAAAATTTTGCTTGGCGGGCCATCTATGATGCTCTTCCCGTCACCACATCTTTGATCCGCAAGAAGATCATTAACGATGCTACATGTCCGATCTACAAACAGGTGTTGGGAGTCGATTGGACATGCTCTTTTTGGTTGTAAGTATGCTCGATCAAGAAAAATTCAAATCTGGTTTTAGACTACAAACAAGCATTTTTAAGGCATCAAGGAGACTATTTGGTTCATATCTCATCTGTCTTCACCAAAGCTAGAATGGAAAATATTTTTTGCATCATCTGGCCTATTATCATGTTGTTCATAGGGGTGCCGCTAAATTAGCACACCAAATTGCTAGTTTTGCTGCTACATATGCAAAATTTTAGAACTCCAAATGTCAAGTACAATTCGGTTGTTTATGCTACTCCAAGACTCTCCCCACCAATCCAAGCACTTGCGCCATGGAAACCGCCATCTCCAGGTGCCCATAAACTCAACGTGGATGTGGAATGTGGTTGTAAATGAAAGCAAGAACATTATTAGTGTTGGAGCTGTGTTGCATGATTCTCATGGTTGTGTGGTTGGTGCACTTTCAAAGCCAATCATTGGCAATTTTGCTTCTCACAAGGTGTAAGCAAAAGCAATCTTCCATAGCTTAAATTGGCTTATACAAATGCAACTATCAATGGCTCATCTCGAAACAGATGCTTTGATAATTTCGAATGCTCTGATCTGAATGCTCCTTTGTTTACAATTTCTTTTATTAAGATTTAATTGTTGATATTTTATCTTTTATCCTTTTTTTCCTATAGTTACATTTGTTCATGTCAAGTGTATTGCCAATACGGTTGACTCAGGGCTTACCAATGATAACATAGTATTTTTTTTTAAAAAAAAAAAAGAAAAGGAAAAAAAAAAGTAAAGTGTAGGTAGTCTAGCCAAAAAAAAAAAATTGAAGGTTATTATATAAAGTAAAATTTAGAAGGTTTAGACGCTATTTGCCTTAAAATAGAATCACAAGTATTCACTATTGTGATATATATCACAAATATTCATCTTCAGTGTTTTCTCTTCCTTGAAAAATCGTAAAGAAAAATACATCAATAGCAAATCAAAATCTGCTATAACTCAATAATATGATGGTACAGATCATTTCAAAATAACATAAATCATATAACAAATAAATTAATTAAAGGGGCCAAAATTCTCCTACTTCCGAAGCAACGAAAGTACCTCTTTTAACAACTTCTAGTATTCTTACTATTCCTCTGTTTTTGTTTTTTATTTTTGGTCTGTTTTTGCTTCTGTCCGCTACGTTTCTGCTGCTCACCACCCTTTTCATAAGGATCCACGTCTTCATATTCAATCGGATTGATAATTTGACCTGGCTTCTTCATAACCTGTAAAGAAAGCAACGCAACCCATGTAAGAAATCGTGTATACTTAAACTAGAAATAACTAGAAATAACGAGAATTCAATGATTCTCCGATCTGTTAGCGAGGCACTTACTCCAGGCCGATTGAGAGCTCCAACTGTAGTTGCTGGGTTGAATTCAGGACCGATGGGCATGCGAATGCTCTGTTCATAAACGTCTTTTGATGTGTAAGGGAAAGGTAAACTTATTGTGTAGAGCTTCTCAGCCTGCAAAATTCCAAATAAAAACAAACAAAAAAAATTATTTGAGAAAAGGCATAACCAGAAAGATTAGAATATATTTTCTAAGATTAGTGCCTCAAAGTTGAAAATTGGAAGTGAAAGTGACAATGAAAAATTAAAGAATCCTAGTGCTATTTCGGAGGTGTTAAACTTTTGCAAGTGTCTCACTTCCATATTTTCAACGTTGCAGAAAAAGAAAAAAAAACTCAGTTAATAGTTGTGATTACTAAGCCATAGCTGCTCATAATATATCTATAAAGTAAACCATAAAACATTCGAACAAACAAATTAACCAGATACATAATATTCTCTCTTTTTTTTTCCTTTCCATTTAAATTACCTTTTTATCCAGCTTCTCAGAGATAATAACGTGTTTAAGTTGCGCATCCTTCCTCTTTTTTACAGCTTCTTCTCTCTTCCTCTTAGCAGTTTCATGTTCTTTCAGCATCCAAGAAGGCAAACCTTTTTTATTCTGTACATCGGTCCATTGGCCCCAACCAGGGAGTAAAACGGGTTTTTCTGGTTCAGGGTTCTCCTCATTCAAAATCATCTGTTTATGTTTCTCAAAATCATCCTCCACGTCATCTCCCGCAAAGGCTTGGTGAATAAGTTCAGCTTGAGAAGGAAGTTCATAAGATTTTGGACCTGAAGAAAGAATCCCATCTACCATCTGGCCATCACTTTCTGAATCACTATCCTCACCCAACTCCTTCTCAGTTTCCTAGAACAGAAATGGAAGAACTTGTAAGAGAAGCACCCAACTACATAACTCACATATAATTAAATAAATATGAAGATCTCACACCTGTACTTCTTGTTTCTGCGAAACCGGCTCCACTGAAACAAGAGACTTTTTGCTGCTAGCATCATTGTTTTTGCCTTTCACCTGATACATATAAAGCAGTCAGCATTGAAATCCACTAAGAAAATACAGCCACAGGTGAAAAAGAAAGCATTTATAAGTTCCAGCAGGTTTTTGTGCAGATCAGAACAGATCATTTTTCGAAGATTTTGTTTTACTAAGACAACTGTCTTTTTATATGGCAGTATTTGAAATTCTGCAACATGCTCGATTACCATGACAAGGCCAGCCAAAATCACATTCAAATTTCTGTTTTTTCTAGTTCCCATTTTGATTTAGCCCCACCGTTTAGATCTATTTGTTCATACAAACAGAGGTTTCATACATTGCAAATAAACTACTTGGACTTGCTAACATTAAGCCTGAACCTAGCCTGGCTAGTTTCTATTGGATAACAGAACCCTTCAATCAATCATTAGATAAAAATAAAGAGAGAGGAAAAAAAAAAAACCTTTTTCCATGTGCCTGATGCAAAAATAGCAACTTCATGTGTTGTCTTAGGACCTGGGCCTCCAACATCACCAAAGCTCTGTGAACAGCAAGAGATAGACGTTTCATGCTTGTGAAACTAAATATAAGAAACTTCAAAATGTAGAATTAAAAAGAAATGATTGTATAACCTTGAAGAGAGCATTCTGATCAGCACCAGAAACTTCAAGAAGTACACTAGGATCAAGACTGACTTCTTTATGCATATCAGTACTTTCATTGTTCCCATTAGACTCGTCATCTTCAGCTTCCAAGTTATTTTCACCATCACTATCATCATAAAATCTATCTGAATTACTCTTCTTATCTAATTTGGTTTTATTTGATTTTGAACCCTGCTTCCCAGCTGCACTAAAGACCATTCTACCACTAGAAGGGGCAGTTTTCACATCTTCAGCTCCAGCTGAACCCTCCAACTGCTTTGACAGCGAATCAAAATCTTCAAGGGCAAGTTTAGCTTCCTCAGCAGCTGCCTCATTTCTTTTATTCATGCCACGCACCTATACAAAATAAACACAATGTATAAAAAAAAATTACAAAACAAGGTCCAAAGGTAGCATAGAATAATATAGAGTTTTTAAAGAAAGTCCCAGGTAGAGAATATAGATACTTACCATGAAAGGTAAAGAGAGCACTCCTGAGTTTGGCACTTCATCTTCTTGATTTAAAACATTAAGTGTTTTCTCTTTTGCTTCTTTTAATAACTTGGACGTCTTACCCTGCTCTAAACCAGGTTCTTCATCAGACTCAGACTCATAGCTACTTTCGTCACTGCTGCTGCTGCTGCCCTCTTTCATGGTGTTCATTTTTCTTGTTAAAAGAGCATGCAAGTGCTGCTGTTCAGCTACAGCAGCTCGAGTGCCTTCATCCTGGGCATCTAAACCTCGTTCTTTAATGCGCTTCGCCCACTTTGAGCTGCTTTTGTGCCTCAGCGTCATACGTTCCTAGATCAATGAAGATAAGCATAAGTAATTAATAACATAATTGGATTTTAAAATGCATAGCCACCACTGAATCAAGTTATCTAACAGCTAGTTGAATGGAAAATCAACTACCTTCGCACGATCATATTCCTGTCTCCTTGCCATGTCTTTAGAGGCTTCTGGGTCCATCTGATTCTCAGAAGACGCTGCCTTCAGTTTATCTTTCTTCAACAAACGATGAAATGTTTTTGATTTGATCTTTTTTATGTGTTTTGCCTTTAACTCGTGACGGAAAAGAAGGCTGCGCATTTTGGCAATACGATTTTGGCGTTCCTTTTCATCTTCAACAGACACCTGCAAACATCAGAAGAAACCAGTAAGCCAATTAACAGGAAAGAAACTTCTCTTAATTTCTATCCCATGGAACCAATCTAATCCAGCTCACTGGGCCACTGGCCATAATGTACACTAATTAAAAAGAAGGCAGCTCTTTTGGCATTTGGTCATAATTGGATTTAGTGATGTACCCATATAACCAGGATTGAATATTTCCCTAGAGCTCAATAAACTTAAAAAAAAATTCATGTGATAGTCCCCGAAAGGATTGACAAGAAACAAAGAAAGAGATCAATTATTAATCAAGAACAACAAATAAAGAGGCTACAATATCAATGAACAAAAAAATAAAGAGGTTCATAAGCTCAATGAACAAATATTGTCAAAAAATCCATACCTTGTTAAATTCAAGAAGCTTGGAACCATCATTTGAGTGAGCATCCATAACCTTGTCATCGTGTACTAGTGAAGCAATTTTCTTCTCAAATTCAGTTCTAGGTTCAAATTCTGATGCTATTGCTCCTACGGTAGAATATCCTAAGTCTACATCATTACCAAAAAATAAGGTAGGAGCTTCCCTATTCCTCTTAACAAGTGGCTCCCATTTAAGCAAGTCTTTCTTTGAGTGTTCATACGCCGCCTTCCTCTCTAATTTTTCTCGTTCTGCTTTAGGAAGTGGTGCTTGTGTCGTTGTTGATTTTCTCTCCATTTGATGCACTCTCTTCCTAAGTTGGTTATAACCAGATTTCCCCTGTAGAGGGTTTAGAAGGTCTTCAACACTAATTTGACCATGACCATCCAAAACATCACGGCTAGGATTATATTCAGATTCAGGATATGCCTCTGTAATGACAGTATACTTCTTATTCTTCTTCTTCCCTGATATCAAAAATAACTTTTGAGCAGTCATACTTGTAGCCCTACTTACTCTCACATAATAAATTCCCACATAGAAATAACTTTACACGATAAGTACAAACTGCCACCAATAACAATTAACCGTTCACAGTCAAAAAGTTAATTAGAAGTTTTCAAAAATTTTGCATATTTTTTTAAACAGGGCTACTATCCTAATCCTAACATATTTGAGGGATGTGAAACTATAGAAAATAGCAACTTCCAAGTAAGTGCTCAGTAGGGACTCAAACCTCCGACTTTGTGGAGAGCAACCATTAGAGCTAACCCTATTCTGTTATTAAAATTTGTATATGTAAGCAACTGACAGGTTCAACCACCAGCATAAAATTCATTACAAGGTTTTAAGAATCACATAGAAATAAAGTTATAATCACGGCCATAAGTGATCATCCAAAAGAAAAATCCTATGAATAAACAGTGTTAAAAGTATTCTTCAATTATCTAAATTTGGCTCTCTTTTTCTGCATCTAGTATAGAATGTCCAATACAAAAAGGCTGCACTGGGATCCAGTTTATAAAGTAAAATCTATATGACAACAATATAGCATCCTTAAAATTAATCAAACACAAAAAGCATCACATTATTAGAGGAAGTTAAGCACAGTACCATCAAAAGCCTCGGATGTAATTCCAGTAATTCCCTGCAACATCCTCACATGTTTTTCATCTCCATTGTCATCATCCTCGTCACTACTGGATACGTCTTTATTATCGTCAATCTCCTTGTCATCATCAGACGACACATTCTCGTCCTACATTATAAAATTTGAAACCAATCAATGCATAAATGCACCAAGTCAAAGATAATAAGATTTTGCTAATACTACAACGTTAAAAGGGGAAATTTGCATAACATAACTTCTTATTGCTACACCCCATATGATATGAACCAACCATTAGGGTCGTTCTGAAATCCTTAATGCAAATATGGTTGCTTCGAGCAACAATGAAACATTTTGGAAAATCCCTTTTGAAACAATAGTAAAAGGGTCGGGTGTATAGGGATTCATACTAAATCACATAACAAAAATATTTACAGACATGACTATAGTCTATATGCTTACTGCATCCAATCAAGTCTAATTTATTCGCTTCTGAAACATAAACAGTAAAGAGCAAACCTCAAAGTCGTGTGGTAGTTCATAATCGAAGTTCTCGACCCGGTCGAAGCGGCGATTCTTCATGGACTCTTCTTCAGGAACTTTCTCCTCGTACTCGTAGACGTCGTTCCCAAAAACTTCACCCTCGTCAGAATCGATCCTTTCGTCACCGTCACTGTTAATAGGACTGCCAGTCCTAGGGTTTATTCGGTCAAGCTCCTTCCGAAACGAAGATGGTATTCGAGGGCCTCGCCTTTTGGTCTTGTCCTTTTCGGTGGCCTTCTTTGGCTTCTTGTTATTCTTCCGGGTTCCCCCATCTCTGGTTTTGCGCTTGGTTTCCGCCATGAGCGTATTCAGATGTCTCAGAGAGGAGTAGCTGTGGAATAGGGGCAATGGTGGGGTTTGGCGGCACAAACACCCTATGTTATGAGGAGCAGAAGCCGAAAGGGAAGAAAGCCAAGGCCAAGGTTTTAGTGGTTTACCAGGGTTTATTTTTTATTTTTTTTTACAATTTTTCAGTTTAACTTTTGTCATTTATTTTAGAGTTATTTAAGAATCGTAGTAAAATTTAAAAAATTTAATTTTTTTTAAAAATTTAACACGTTAAAAATAAAATTAAATAGTGTATTATAAATAGATTGTAAGTAAAAATACACACGGAACGGACGGAGCGGAGCAGGAAGTGCTCCCCCTAATTGGGGTGGAGACGAAACGAAAAATCCCTTAATAAAAAAATAAAATTTATAATAAAACTTTAAATATATAAAAATATTAAATTACATAAAAATTAAAATATTACACATTAATTAATATTCAATAAATTAATTATTATCTAAAACACAATTTAAAATTTATATATTAATATACTAAAAAATATAAACTTAAATTATAAAATATATATTAGAGATTTTATAACAATGAAAAAAAATCAAGATTTATTACAACTCTATTGTAAAATAATATAAGGGACTAAAATAAGAGATTGATTAAATATATGTTACAATACATATATATATACACTATATATTATATATATGAAAAGTAGAAGAGAAGATTACAACACATGTAATATAATATATGTATATATATAACAAGAGAATAATATATTTATAAACACTCACTCACAATAAATTAGTGGGGATCACGACTTGAACAAGGTATTATACCTTTGTCCAAAAGCTTATTTCCCCTATCTCTAAGCACTAAGGGAACTCTCTAAGAAATAACTTTGGGAATTATCAAGTCTTTTAGGGTTTTCTAGCAATGTGCTTTCTTGATAGAAAACTTGACATCTCTTACTCCCAAATGAGCACCATAGACCTCTTTTATATAGTGTTTAGGATATCACCATTTGAAATTCAAAATTCATAAGTCATAACCTCCATGGATGTTATGGACTCAATAAAGAGATGTAACTCATGCACACCATAACTCCTATAGAGATGTAACTCATGCACACCATAACTCCTATACCATTAAGAATTTCAAATAAAGATGTGAAACACCTTTTACACTCTTAAAGTTGGTGATAATGGTGGAAGTTACTCATAGTAACAACTCCTCCAAATATTACAAAATGATGACACATAATATATAATGTCATATGTTACATATTAGTTTGTTACATGTATTTAATCTACACATTATATTATTGATAAATAATATAACAATCCCCCACTAGATTAAATATTATCTCTTTAGTAACAAACTTGTAACTTTTGTAACATTTATTTAATCAATCAAAAATATTATATCAAAATATAACAATATAAAATATACTAGAAATATAATATAAAATACTAAACGGGTCCCTTTCGGGCAAAGAGTATGATCCCCGTTCCCGCCCCGTTTAACATTCGGGGACAAAAAGTAATTCTCGTTCGCATACTGTTTCCCATTTAGACGGGGCGGGTCCTTGCGGGACCTCATCCCGATAGGGGAAATGTGCATCCCTAATTGCAAGCATGTCTCATTTATTTTATACGTTAGTAAAATAGATTATTTGACTATTCTTTTACTTTTATATTGTAAATTATTTTGAATTTTTCAAAATTTTGTAGAGTGTGTTAACTACAACATACAACACTATAAAAAAAAATTATACTTAATTTTTATCTTGAATACTAAAACAGTATAGGTATATTAGTGCACCCTTTTCTGTAGAAGCTTCCCAAAATTAATATATTTTGCATACTAATATATATTAAAGAAATGGTGCACTAATGCACCCCAATCTATTTTGGCATTCAATATAATTTTTTAATTCATTTTTCTCATGATCATATATGTTGTAATTATTTAAGACATCTTGTAAAATTTTAATAAATTCTTAATTTACAATATAGAAAGCATTGTTCAAAATGTCTATTTCACACTCGTATAAAATAAAAGAGGTATGAGTACAACAAACCGTCTAAAACTTATTTCCGGTTCGTTCAATTTTTCTAAATTTCTCAAAATTTACAAGATGTCTTAAATAACTAAAACATACAAAACCATGAAAAAAAATAGACTAAAGAATTCTCTTGTACGCCAAAATATATAAGGGTGCATTGGAAGTACACCATAGAAGCTTCCTTTAGTATATATTAGTGGATACTGAAATTTTCGAAAACTAATTTAAATAAGAGCTTAAGAAGTTAATAAGTAAATATAGAATGGAGATGAGATTTTTTTTACGTGGTTCGGGTGTTAATTAACCTTAGTCCACGAGTTAATGTATTAGGCTGAATGGCTTTGATGTATTACAATGAGATCTTATAAGTTCAAGAACCCTAACTTCTTGTTATATTTTCTCACTTAGGTTTTTTTGTTGCTTAGAGAACAAGAAAACTTAAGAAGATGTGAAGTGAATTATTTGTCCCCCTTGCATGAAGGTATAAAGGGATATTTATAGGCTAGTATTCGGATCCGGGAATACACATGACCCACTAGGGTTTTGTGCAAACTGGACCTATTATTGGGGTAAATACATGAAATGCACGACTCTTAAGCCTGCTGACTCTGGTTCGTGGGGCGAAGGTATCTGTACAGCTGGGGACCACGCGGTTTAGGACAAATGTCCTATAGGTGTCGCACCTGTGTATTGTGGTGTTAGATACGTGTCATTGGACAAAAAGGAGGTTTTTCCTTTGGTGGTGCCCGCACTACAATGTTCTGACATAAAACACAAGATTTGATATAGTGGGACCAAGTGTCAAAGGGTAGTCACTTCACCCTACAAAGGGCTTCTAGTGGCGCCTCTTGAAATACCCTTTTCGGATGCATCCTAGTGTTCATTCGGAGGGCTTGGTTTACTTCATTTTGGGAAGTTATCTGGATGAGCCTCCCCTTCGGAAGTGAGCCTTCTAGGCTTTAGATGGGCTCGGGCCCATCAACCTTCTGGACTGGGCCTATCTTCGTGGAAGGGCTTTTATCCAGGTCATCCCGAATCAATCATACTTTAGAAATGCCACGTGCCACCCTTCTGAAAACACATATATTATTTACTCCTCAAGCTTTCGGTACTCAATAGTGGTGGAGGCTTGCAGTCTTCTTTTCAAATCTTCATGGACTCGTGGATAATATAACAAAAAGTTTTATTGTTTTTTTTTTAAAACAATAATAGAATTTTTTTTTAGATATGTGTAGTGAGTTTAAATTTGAATTGCAGTATTTTTTTAAAAAATAACACTTTTTATTATATAGTCACATTTAATATAAAAGAAAAATAATAATAGAAAGATATTTGGGTTATTATAATTGTAGATATTTATTTTATTTTTTAAAAAAATATTAAAAATATATTTTCTTAGATATGCACAATAAATTTAAATTTAAATTGCAATTTTTTTTTATTAAGGAGAAACAATACTTTTCTGTATATAATTACATTTAATACAAAAGAGATTTAAATAAAAAAAACAATAAAAAGATATTATTTTTAGATATGTTGAGTTGGTCCGTTTCAAAAAAAAAAAAAAAAAAAAGAAGAAGAAGATATGTTGAGTTGGTTCCCACATTTTTTTTTTTTTTAAAAGGAATTCATTTATAAACTCAAACGATTACAAAGGAAATGGCTCCTCAGCTCGAAGAGCATGACGAACACAAGGGGTGAAACTCCAATCCACATAGCGCTAACTTTGGATAACAAAACTTGATTGGCTAAAATGTGAGCCACATAATTTAATATACTCAAATTGTAAATATTAACCATTTTTTTAAAACAAATTAATCATTTAATTTTTAAGTGGAATCACTTCACTTTTAATTGTGCAGTTTGATTAATTACACATGAATATGTGTAAAAATTATGTAATTTAAGTATGTGCCAATCATTTTTCATATTTTAATAAGGATTTGAATGCTTGCTTTTTTTTTTCTTTCTCAATTATTGGAACTACGTATACATTTTTTAGCTTTAAAATTTAGTGCAACATTTTATAATTGTCTTAATTTTGTCCCAAACAGTACTTTTAAGTTTTAAGTAAATAATTAAGCATTTTTTTTTTCTTACACAATTTAATTTGGTCTCTGCAACAAAGCCAAAAAAAAAAAACCAAAGATTAATCTAGAAATGCCATCGAAAGAACTTTGTAGCCAACTTAATTTGTGTTTTGAAATTTATTAAAAAAAAATAATAATAATAAAGAAGAAAACTGTGTTTGAGATATTAGAAGAAAGGACCTAACCCACAATTGTTATTATTACTTTTGGACAAACTTAGTTGAATGAAGATAAAGAAAAGTACATTTTTATTTATATATATATATATATATTTATATGTAATATAAAATAAAGGCAGGGGATGGGCAGTACATATTTTCACTTTTGGTGTGTGATTACATCATAAAATAAACAAGGCATAAGAAAAAGGTACACGAAACCAGGTGAAGGAGAAGCTTCTCTCAAATCTCAATTGTATGATCTCTCCATACATATTCTTCTGAGCCCTGACTATGTTCCCCTTCTTGAAACAACTCCTTCACTTTTTCATAATACACAATACTACAATTTTAACTCTTATTATAATAATGTACGTATAAATGTCATAGAAGAACATAAATTAGCAATACCCAAAAAGAAAAAATCAACATAAAATTCATGATACTTACAGAGATGAATGTCTTTAGAATTAGAGAGGAAATGGAATGGTGAGAGGCCCATGGTGGAGAAGTGGAGCGCGTGCAACACAATCAATTCAATGGTAATTACTAAATTAATTACTATTGCACGTGCCCTGCTTCTCCAACAAGGAGCAACTCACCAGCTTAAAATGCTTTTATGATATATTATTATATATAAGCTTAACACTCTTTTTTCTTCACTACTACTACTCTGTTGTTTTTGCTTTGTTGAGATGGAAGAGCCAGTAAAGCTAGCTTCATCTATTTATAGCCCAATCCAAGTAAAGGCTATAAAGTAAAATTTGAAATAAGGTTACTTTTTCTTTAATGATCGTAGTAAAGAGTAAGGTGGTGAAGTAAATTCAAGACATTAGTTGAGAGAAAGAAGAAAAAAATGTCTGCCAAGCCATTCCATGCCATCATATGTTTTGTACGCTAATATAAATATTTTCAAACCTCCTCAATTTAATAGGGTCTTGTCTATGCCTCATTGCCTTGTGTAATTCACAAATGAGGTCAGTGTAATAATGACCGTTGGATCAAGGATCTAAACTCTCTCTCTCTCTCTGATGTAATCACACAAGAGTAGAGTCTTAGATCATGTACTGTGGTGGGACCCCATCAATCGATGATCATATGGGGTTGTCCTTTTGTTCTTTGGTAAGTATACATTTATATTTATTTTTTAAGGGGAACATTAGTCCAACAAGGGTGAAGAGAATAATGCAAGAGTGCACGTAGGCTTTGCGTGTTGAGCCATAAGCTTTTGAGTAGTGGCATGTATTTTCGAGAGAGAGAGTGTGTGTGAGTGAATTAAGGGCTCTCTCTCTCTCTCTCCCTAGTTAGATATGATTCCCTATGTGTAGCAAAGAATCTGCTTTTTTCCTTTTTCTTCGACATAATTAATAGAGGTTTCACATATAAGGACTCAAGAATTTCAAACCCTCTTAATAGCAAAGTGTCTTCAAGCCTCAACGGCTAAAGTAAAAAAGTAAAGCAGAGTTGAACTATATCAATAGATCTAAAGATCAGCATTAGCTCATTTTCAACACTCCTACACACAACAATTTATGTATATTGAGATATATGTTTTTTGCTAGCAGAGTAGGCGTGCAAGTTGGCGTAAAAAGTTTCATAGGAAAGATTCTATTGGCTTGTCAAAGAATACAGAGCCAATATATATATGTTATTTTTAAGTATGTACATCACCTATAACCTATTACCTATGTATATGGCTTTTTCAGCCTTGGCCTAATGTTATTTCTTGTGTATGGATTTCAGTGCGGTAGAGCAATTTAGATATCTGTGCAATGCTTTAACATGACTCTGTTGTGATTAAAATGAGCTAGTTAAAATTTTTAGTTGTTTTTTTACTATATAATTAGGCTAATGGTAGAGGAGGATATGTAGATGAAAACATTAAAAGGAGTATGAAGAAGAAGAGAGATATGAATAATTATAATAAAGTATGGAAAGTGGCTAATAATAAATGAGGAAAATTGGCTTGTGGGATAAGAACATAGATTCTGGATGAGGTCATAATGAAATCTAAGGGGATATAAATAGTGGCGTGTGCACCCTGCACTTGGGTCTGTACACGCAGTAGTAAATGTTTTATTTGGTCATACACTCTTGTGTATTTGTTTTATTTTTTTAAGCAAATTGTGTGTATCTGTTTTTTTAAAAGAGCTTTTTGAGACTCAATCATGGTCTTTAGTCCTACCAAGTTAAATTCTACCACTACTCGATTCATTTCTTTGACTTTCCCCCTAAACTAAAGAACAGCAACACTACAAAAATAAAAATTAAAAAAAATGGGTCCTTGAGTGTCCATTGAATTTTTTTCCCACTGCTGCATGTATGTAATATATATAGATATAATAATTATATAATTTGTCTTGAATTCTATCATTTTTATTACGTTATATGCATATCAAATCTAATGAATTTGGATTCAACCGATTCAATATAATTATTTATTGGATATTAAATTTTGGCATCCGATCCAATTCAATTGAATTAGGTCATCCGATTCGATCCGATCTGATCCAATTCAATAGATGTATTGAATTTGATCGGTTCCAACCATTGAATGCAATTTACTAGTTTTTTATTAAATTAGATTGGATCCATCCAATCCATTTTAACTACAATTTAAGTTGATTTTATTAAATATATATAAGATAATTTAAAACCTAATAATGTAACATACATAATAAATATTAGTTTAATCCAACCTAATTTTCATGATTCCATAACAAACTGTCAAAAAATAAAACTTATTCAATACGCATTGATAATTTTATAGGGTTTTTTCATTTTTACACTTCAAACCATTTTTTTTTTGTAATTTTACGAAATTCTACATAGAAATCCATATTGCAACTAGCACTGCAACTTAAATTGCAACAAAAAATCGTATAAAAAATCTTATTGTAACTAGCGCTGCAACCACTTTAGAAACTCAAACCGTAAATTTGAAAAAAAAAAAGCTAAAAAAATAGTATATGGGGTAATTCTACTAATTTTATTAGTGTTTAAGAAGATAATAATTAATATTTTAAATTTATTTTTTTTTCTTTAATCTCATGTGTTAAATATATATTAGATCAATTAATATATTTTTTTTTAAATAAAATATATTAAATATATAAAATTATAATTGTATTTTAAAATTATATAAATATAATTGGACGGCCATTAGATGATCATTGGATTGGTTCGGTTCGGTTATCTATTAGATCAGAATTTCCATTCAACAATTGATCCGATTCGATTAGATTTTTAAAATTTACATCCGATTCGATCCAATTATATGATTAAATATTCGATTCTATTAGATCGGTCAGTTGTAATTGAATTGGATGATTTTCTGCATACCCTATTATGTAACTTTATGAGTGTTCCTGTCTCTAATATTTAAGAAAGTTTTTTAATTTATTTTTTTTATTTACAGTGTTAAAAATAAAATTAAAATATTTTATTATATGTGTTTGTTTTTTTATACGTATGTGGGGTATAAACGTTTTGATCTTTACTTTTAATATTGTAATTTATTCAAAATTAAAGATTTACAACATAATTTTTAATAATCATAATATACATGAACATTAAAAAAAATTAAAATATTTTTCTAAATACCAAAACAAATAAAAAATTTACCGAAATATTATACTATAGAGTTACCTATATTAATGTATGAGTATCACAAATAAAAACTAGTATAAAGATATTTATAGCGTTGAGGCTTTAATTGATTATCGATGAAGCATTTATAGATGTAGCAAAGCTTGTACGTCAATGAGCAAAAATAAAGTATAGTATGTATGAGTGAAGTTTAGTAGTGATTTTGGGTATATATGCAATAATGGTGTATAAGTTTTGGTACATGTACATAAATGTTTTTAGGGTTAATTTTACAAATGCACAAAAACAATAAAAAAATAATAAAAATACGGTTTTACGGAATTTTAAACATTTTTACGATTTTTTTGATTTTATTTACATAAAATACGGTCTTTTTATGTTGAAATTTTGTTTATTTGTTGTTAATTTTTTGTTATATGTATGTTATTTTTTGTTGTTATTTTGATGTTATTTTCATGTTACTTTTATGTTGTTTTCTTGTTGATTTTATATTGTTTTCGTGTTATTTTTTGGAAAACTGTAAAAATGTAAAAAAATATTCTTTGAACGTAAAAATGTAAATATTTTACAAAAATAGTGTCTTATGTAATTATTCCATATTTTTATGTACTCTAAAAGAATGGCATTGTGTTTTAATTACGTATATACATATATTTACTCCTTTTGAGAGTGACTGCCTTATAATGCCATAGTATTGTAATTTTGTCAAATAAATTTATCTCATTATTTTATTCTTATTAGTGAGAGGAATAGTTTAGTTTTAATTATGATGATCGACCTGTCTCATAATTGCTTTTGAGGCTCAGAAGATTATTGATTAATATAAGTTATGAATTCCTCTTTCCAAAAATGAAAAACAAAATAATATACTTATAAACCACTTTAACAATTTCTCATTTATATTATTCAAAATAAATGGTTAAAATTATTTATTCTTTATTTTACACTAGGTATAATGCAACCGAGGGGCATTATATAGTAAAAGATAAAATAGATTAATATTTAATTATTTAAGTTCTTAATATTAATACTGTAAGAAAATCATAAAATAAATAGTTTTAATAAGTTTATTAATAAATGAGTGCATAATATAAAATTATAAATCATGAAATGGTGTTTTTTTTTTTTAATTATGTATTTCCACACTTACTAATTTGTTAGAATTTTAATGTCTCACTTTTTCAATAACTTTGAACATTTTTTAATATATTACCAAACATAACATATATAAACATCTAAATATGAAATAAAAATAAAATGATGATGTTAGAATTCAAATATGAATAACTCAAAGTATGACTGGTATTGTGTTTTGTTTTCAAAATTATATTTTAAAAAATTAATCTATTTTTTTTTTTTAAGTTTTCAAAACACAAAACGTATTTGGTTGATGTTTCTTAAAATTAATTTTTAGATTTTATTTATTTATTTATTTTTTTAAAAAAATACTTCAATACTGTGAGAGCTCGATAGAAACTAAAACTCGACCTGACCCCAACCAGTGACTTTAATCTGGCCACGACCTCAAGGCTGACCCTGACCTCTACCCCTACCCGGAACCCAACCCTAACTCTAGACTTGAACCCTAAAACTGGCCTCAGACCTTAGACCTCAACCAAGATCAAGGTTTTAATTCAGACTCGGACCCCGATCCAGACTCTAAACCCAGACACAAAACTGGACTTGGACATGGACTCCAAACCCAGACATAAATCCAAACCTGACCCCAGATCCTGGACCCCGACCTTGACCTGAAAAAATGATATGAAAGATACTGAGTGAGGAGAGTAAAAAGAGAAAGTGAGGAGAGAAAAAAATAATGTAAGATAAAGTAAAAAAGAATATTGATGAGAAATTAATTATTTTTTAAAATAAAAATTCTTGTTTTTTATAACTTTGTTTTTTGAAAACTATTCTAAAAAACATGGTCAAATGTTGACTAGTTGTTCTAAAAAATAATTCTATACTTTTAAAAAGGGTAAATATTATTTTGGACCCTGTCTTTTGTAAAAGTTACTAATTGGACCCTCTATTTTGATGTTAAATGACAAAATAGATCTTGTATTTTCTAAAATGGTACAAATAGGACCATGAATTAATTGTTTGTCAAAATAAAATTTAATTATAATCCGATCTAAAAGTGCTATGACAAAACTGTTTACATTTATAGTATCCGTTCATATTAGGAATTGTCTTCAAGTTGGTTATATTAAAAAAAAGTTGTCAAAAATTTTTCTTACTAATTAGACCATCTGTTTTGTTAAACTGTTATGATTTGCACATGTGACGATATCACTGATGTATTTCAACACATAAAAACTACATTTTTAGTTTTTAGATTGTTTTGGACAATTTTCTATCAATATTTCTGGATACGTCCCAATAAACGTATTTGATGCCCTTAAAATCTCATATGCATTGTTTTGAAAATTATATTAACATTTATTATATAAAATAATTAAATTATTACCTTTTTAACATCGCATAAATTTGTTGGGAATTTCGAGACCATCTATAGGGTCTAAATGAATAATTTTGTCTGGTTTAGATTACTGCTCTACTCCTAGAGTAATTACCATCTTAGATTTAGACTTTTTAGCTTTAATGCATATCTAGAAATCTGAGTCATTGTAGCCTAAAGGGTTTCGAAAACATCACCCTTATAGACTAACATATAGGTCCCCTTAATCTTAAGATTTATTTTATTGTTTCATGGATTAAACTGATACCTACTAATAACTTTCACTCAAATATGTCTAGTCTAATGCATACCAGAGCATACATGAGACCTCTCATTGTTGATGCTTAAAAAATTCTTTCTTTGGCCTTTATCTTTTCTTGAATGATTATAATTGTTTCTTAGATAAATAAACTCTATATCTAAGAGCCAAAAGACTTCTTTTATAATTAGCCATTAAAAAAATGTTTTAGCATCTTACTAAAGTAAGTTGCTTGCACTAGAATAAGTAAAATATCAAACATACCATAAGCCATATGTTTACATAATCTCAAATTTATGATACTAGGATCGGAAGTTTTGTTAAGTCCATTAAATAGATGACACTTCTCATTTATTTTTCGCCACATAATGTTCCTTTTCAAATTTACAAAATGCATATATTGTTCCTTCGAATTATCTAGAATTAAAAAAAATAAATGTTCCCAAATATTAAAGTCATATATTGTTATAACTTATCTTATATTATTTTTTCATATTAAAGATAACTATTATATGAGTTTGCATATATTGAAATAAACATACCCTTCATTATTAATAACAATATACATAACATTCATCTATAGACACAACTATATTTTATTTACTAAATATATTGACCTACAATTTGCCTTTATAATTATGATCATACCACTATCTACAATTTTTTTTTTCATTTATAATTACATTACAATACTAAGCTAATAAAATCTACAAAGAAAAAACTAACAATTTAATATTATGCTTGATTATTACAATTTTTTACTTTGAAAACATTTAAATAAAAATTTGAGCAAAGATATTTTTCCTTAAAAAAAAAAATATTACTTAAACAACAAACATAGAAAAATTTATAAAAAAAAATAAAATCTCAAATAAAACCAACTATACGTCTCGACACCTAATATCAACAATTAATCGAACGCACAAGAATATATTAATCATTTCAGATAAAAAAAAAGAACATATTAATTAGTGCAATTACATAATTTATATCTATTATTAAGCACTTTATTATGTCTTAGTCTTATGAAAACCAAAATTAGATGTCAAAGGAATACAGAGTGTAATAAACGATTTAATAACAAGAATACAACAACAATAGCTAGTAATTAATTAACCACCTACCTAAAACATTACATAACCCAGGTTGGTATTCAACAAAATTCATCCATACATGCACATCTCACATTCTGATCTGTGCACATATATATTTATAGAAACCTCAACAAAATCATATAACTAATAAAAAGGCAACTGTGTGTATTTACACATACACATACACATACAAATTAAACCACATAATGATGAAGAACAATAATTGGGTGTTTATTATTGTAATTTTAGCAGTGTGGATGATGATTTGCAGCGTTGATGGGAGATCAGAGGGTGTTTTAATGGAGAGTGATGATGGAGGTTCTCATACTGCCATAAATCTATGTCGTAGTCCCTATCGAGAATATTTTCCTTGGTGCTGGTTCTATAATGGTTAATAATATTGGATCATGTATTTATAAATAAAAATACATATAATTTATAAATTATATATACATTTCCTTTATTATATGTATTTAATATCTTTCCTTTCCAAATTATACTCACTTTATTATCATTCCTGTTATATCTTTTCTTGAATAATTCTAATATGACCAAAAGAATAAGTTTGTCTACGTATATTTTGTTTTTGTTTTAATTTTGTAGTAATAATTAACACTAAGAAATTGCATGCATGCTAGGGGTGTTTATTGGATCACATCCAATGGATTTGGACCCATCCGATCCAATCCAATTATTTATTGGATATTGGATTTTGCCATCCGATCCAATCCAATTGAATTGAGTCATCCGATCCGATCCGATCCAATGGATGTATTGGATTGGATCGGTTCCATCCATTGGATGCTTTAACTGGTTTTTTATTGGATTGGATTGGATGGATCCAATGGATGAATCCAATCCATTTTAGCCACTATTTAGGCTGATTTCATTAAAAAGAAAAAATATATGAAAAAATATAATTTAAAACCTAATAATCCAATAATAAACAATAGTTTAATCCAAATCCAACCTAATTCTCATGATCCCATAATAAAAATATAACACAAATCTAACTTAATAAACAAAAGTCTTAATAAACCTATTAATAATTAATATATATATTTTTTTTAAAAAAATAATTAAATATATAAAATTATAAATATTAAATATGATTGGATGGACATTGGATGATATTGGATTGGATCGTTTCGGTTATCCATTGGATCAGATGTCTCATCCAACATCCGATCCGATCCAATTGGATTTTTAAAATTTGCATCCGATCCGATCCAATTATGATTGGATATCCGATTCTATTGGATCGGTTAGGATTGGATCGATCGGTTGGGATTGGATCAGATGACTTTCTGCACACCCCTAATGCATGCTTTCTTAATTCATTTATATTGTTTATTTTTCTTTCAATATTCTATTTCAATCTGCTGCAAAAAAAAATATATCTATTCTATATAAAGTGTGCCTATATAACTGAAATTCTTAGTTTATGAGAAATTCATGGGTGACTTTTTATTTTTATTTAATAAAATAATAAAATATTATTTATATATAATAAAATAATAATAAAACAAATCCCATTAATATTTGAATTGATATTTGAACTGATATTAAATATTCGAGAATCACAACCCATTTAAAAAAGAAAACAACCGTAGATTTGATACAGAGAGGAGATTTGAGCAAACAATCTTGTGTATGCTCATGGCGTTGGCAGTGTACTGCTACGTTCTCTGGAGATTTGAGTTTTATTGGAGCCATGAGGTTTTTTTTTTTTCATATTGTAATGTTTGTTATTATTATTTAAGTAATATACGCTTACACCCTTACTTGGAAGGTTTGACTCTTTCACTGACATTTTTATTTTTTAAGTATCTGAATTTTTGTCTTTTTTGATGGAAATAACCCAATAGATCCAAGAATACTCTGCACTCTCAAACAAAAAAAGGAAAGAGAAAAACACACACATAATCAAACAAATCACAGAAATTAGTAAATCTAATTAAAAATAATAATAAAAATAAAAAACATCCAAACGAAAAAGAACTATTTTCATAAAATTAATACAAAAATGAAATAATTATATACCTCCAGAGTGTTTAAGATAGAATAAAGCAGAGTAGGAAGTGCTTTGCTTCCAATATACACATCTCTTTCAATATTCAAATTCTCATACCGAATTTCGATTTTGAGAATATCAATTCCAGCTCTACAAAAATAAATTAATAATTTTTTTGAATAATAATAAATAAAAAATTGAAAGTGAAATAAACAAAATGTATTGGTCTTTCAAAAAATTTTAAAAAAAATGTAAATACTAAATAGGGACCTTTCAGTTCTATCTCTAAGTCTCCTTAAAAATTTCTCATTATCTTTTCCAACAATCTTAAGCACAGTGTCGACCAACATAATAGTCATCTGGAGATAGCAAAGCCAATCATAATAGTCTTTAGTCAATAAGTCATTCCAACATTATCCATGTCATCTTCTAAGATGAACGTCTTTAAAAGATCACTTTGATGTAAAATTTGTCACTTTTAATTCAATTGCCAAGTGGGTTTTCATCTGTTTCTTCAGAGAGTAATGTTTAGATTATAAATTGGTCTTATTAGAGATTTACCAGATAGAATATGATTTGAGTGTGTTTTAGTATAGTTTAAAATTTTGAAGATTGGAGACTTGGTGTTCATAAGGAATGTAGAACTTATTAAAATTTAGATCTTTGAGTATCAATAATTTTAAAGTGAATAACTTAATTCAATAGTAAATATTGAAATTTAGATCTTTGAGTGTATATAATTGTAAAGTGAAGAACTTGATTATAAGCAATTTTCTCTGCAATTTGGAATTTGATTAAGAACATTTATTGATGAGTACCAGTTAAATGCTAATCTACACTAAGATTTTCAAGTGGATTGTTGATAGGAATATGAATGAGAACTGAAATTTGTATGCCTTTATAAATTGTAAGCTCTTTGGATTTTATTTATGTCTATATTTCCTGAGAATAATTGGTAGAGGACCAATATTTTATTTATTTTTTGTATGTTAGTCATCGTATTTTGTATATACATGCGCCTACTTCTTCTTCTTTTTTTTTAATATTATGTATCTTATTCAAAAAAAAAAATATTATGTAGAATCTTACAGGGACATAGTTGTTTTATAGTTGTTTTACTCTTTGTTTTACCTTACTTTTTGTTTAGCATGGTTCTTTACCTCATTTTCCAATTCTCTTCCATAGGTTTATTAATGACTTTATTAAAAAAAATACACTTAGACTATAATAATAAATTAAATTATATAATTTTTAATTAAATTAAAAAGTACCTAACATAAAACTAAGTATACGTGTCTTGCACGTAACTTTTTTCTAGTATATATATATATAAATATACATTTCAATGAATTACACTATAATTAATAGGGTAAATACCATTTTGGACCATGTGTTTTACAAAAGTTACCAATTGAACCCTCTGTTTTGTTAAATGACAAATTTGACCATGTATTTTCTAAAATAGTACAAATAGGACCCTTAACTTAATTTTTGACAACTTTTTTTTTTTAATATAACCAACTTGAAAATACGAACAGATACAGAAAATGTAAATAGTTTTGTCATAACACTTTTAGATCGGATTATTATTAAATTTTATTTTGACAAAAAATCAGTTCAGGGTCCTATTTTTACCATTTTAGAAAATACAGGGTCCTTTTTGTCATTTAACAAAACAGAGGGTCCAATTGGTAACTTTTGCAAAATACAGGGTCCAAAATAGTATTTACCCTAATTAATATCTTCCTTTTTTTTTTTCTGGTAATATAAAAAATAAATAAAAGAGAAGACATATTAAATAGTGTAAATTTTCGTCATTAAAGAATATAAATGCATTAATTGATATAGTATTAACTACTTAGTTTTCGTCAATTATATTAATTGATATAGCATTAATTAAATGCATTAGTTTTATTATATAAAATTATATTAATTATATAAATAAAAAATTGAGGAACAAACAAATATGATTATGTCCATTTCCCTCTTCTCTGTTTCTCCCCTCAACCACGATCGCTACGCCCTCCCTCTCATGAATGTCCTCCAAGTTTTGAATCATTGTTTGAAATCATTAGCAAGGATTTAGTATTTGCTTCTGTTTAAGCAATTTGGGTAATCCTCCAAGGTCCAAACAGCAAAGCTGGTAAGATTTTCAAATGTTGTAGCTTATAAATCCAAAGCTGCAAAATTCTTGGTCTTCTCTCTATATGCGTTATCACATGATCTAAAAGTCTCTATAATCATCAGAAATCAAAACATTTTCTAATCAGTCTAGAAGAATTTTTACACGTTACCATTAGATAAAAATTGGTGACAAATATCTTCTTCTCAGCACCGGAGGTAAGGTTCATTCTGACATTCTTTTATCTTGTTCTCTCTTTAATAAGATTAGAGTTAAGTTCTCTTTAGTCTTTTTGTCATTTTTTTCATCAATGAAATCGTGTAGGTTTGTTCTGTTCTAATCAATGTCAAAATATATGAAGAAAATCTTTAAAGTTTTATATGGTGTTGTTTTCTTATAAGATCTACCATCAATTTTTTCTTTTGCATTTTAAATTTTGTATATTCTGTTTTTATTTTTATTATTTTTCTTGTATAATCTTGTTTTGATAGTTGTAAGAGGAAAGAGTACGGAGAAAACTATGAAATTTTTTCAAAGAATTTGTTGTCCGAAAATTTCTTATTTCTGTAAAGTTAATTTGTTATAATGGGATATATTGTAATCTTTTTGTTATTGGTTTGTTCTATATTTGCGCCATTTTTATGTCTTTGGTGCCTTACAAGGCTATAGCACCTATTATATGGCTGGCCCCCAATTATTTAGGGTAGTTTGTTTAAAATTTTCACGGCTTCTTGTATTGAAAATATAATAAAATGTTCACACAATAAAATTGCAAAATAAACAAGTTATGCACTAGACAAATTTTTTATAAGTGTTATTTAAGTTAAGGTATGATGTAAAGAAAATTTTAAAATGATATTTTAAAAATATTTCCAAGTGAAATAAGGTTTAAGGAGGATTAAGTTTAAACGATAATAGCTTTTAGCTATGGTTGGTTCATATTTTTAGGAATTATTAGCAAAAAGGGAAAGTGGTGGAATTTAGTTTTCAGATTCTAATATTATTATTTAAAATTAATCAAGTAATTTAAAGAATAATAAATACGAAGATATTGTATTAAAAGAAGGTGGGAATACTAATTGCCAAATGCGAATTTATTGTATTCAGATATATTTGAGAAGTCAAATTTTATGAAATTTGGTTTGTAATCTATGTTTTTATGGTAACTTAAAAGGATACAATTTTTGGAAGTTTTACAACTTTTCTATTGGAAATTAAAATAGGAATAATTGTGTCATAATAATTAAATTGGATTATTTTAAGTAATTTCAATTAAATATAGATTGATTTGATTATAATAAAGTTTTACCATAAATAAATATGTATAAAATTTACTTTTTCGGGATAAGTACAATAAAGGAATTTGTAATATTTTAAAAATGGGGACATTAATAATGAATTAATATGGTTGATTTTGTTTATTTAGGGAAAGATTATGGAATTAATGGGTCATTAATGCTTAATAATCAAGGTTATTTTGTTTCATTGTATTGAATTACACTAATCATTGATAATAAAGGTTATTGAAGTACATTATTCGTTGCTTACTTTATTATTGCGATAATTTTCAAAGTAAATTTTTGATATTCTATGGATGGGAGCATTGCAGGATTTTGTTATTACTAGATTACATATCAAAATCTTTAGGTTTTAGGATCTTAGTAAGGGATAGTAATCCTAAGATAATGATGAAGTAAAATACAAGAGTTAAGTTGCTACTAGCCAAAGGGTCTCCCTTTGGCTAGTTATAGTATTTTATATGGGGATCTAGTTTTTCTATTTTTGAGTTTTGAGTTTTTTATCGGATTGATTATTTTCTAATAAAAATTTTTGGTTTTTTGATTTGTTTTCAGTTTATTCATATTCATTAGCTTTGGTGACGGCTATCACCGATGGGGAGGTGTATTTCAACAAGTTAGGAGCGTTGTTTGAAGATGTTATAGCTTTATTGTCTAAATTTCCGGGGGCAGTTTTGTCCCATGTGGCCCGCTCTGAGAATTTAGCGGCCCATGGCTTGGCAAAGCATGCTCTGCGGTTAGACGATGAGCTATCCTGGTTCGAGGAGGTTCCAACGCCGGTAGCGGACGTGGGCGTCGTAAATTCATGAGTGATTTTAATCACTTTGTCAAAAAGAAAAAAAAAAAAATTAGTTAAATATCATATTAAGAGAGAAATATATTATTTTATTGAAAATAATATTTATTTTAATTCTCGAAAAATAAAAAATTAATGAGAATTAATCAATTATTATTTATTGGCAAAATAAATAATAAATCTTATTTATGATATAATTAAAACATCAATTTTTGACCTTAAAATATGGCTCACACGTGTAGGGTGACATATAAAGACTCATGTTTATTTTGTTTGATTATTTTATTATTAAAATAATTTAAATTAAATTAATTAATTATATTTTAATTATTGAATTAAATATATTATAAAATAATTTATAATTAAAAAGATAATAATAAAATAAAAAGACTTATGATTTCTGTTATTCAATTATATAATATTTATATTTAAATTTGAATCAAATTAGATATTATCTTTTATTTTAGAAGGATTAAATAAATGTTTGTTTATAACATTATATATATATATATGATATATATCAGTATAAACTAAAAGAACTCTAATAAGCAGAAAAAAAAAATAAGTGTCAAGTTTGAGAGAAAATAGGATTGATTTTTCCTCTCTCTCTCCTCACACGCACGCCTCTCTCTCTCTCTCTCTCTCTCTCTCTCTCTCTCTCTCTCTCCCATCATAATATTTAACGAGTTGAAAATATACTATGATTGCATAATTATACGCATCCTATAGAATCTAAAAGCCTACTCTATTCTTGAGTGTTCAGGCTGGCTTGGAAGATTGTGGTGTGAACTCTTTAGAAAAGTTATTGGATTGGATGTTCGAGAATAATATGAAATGATAGCAAGAATCCCCTGATAGGCTACAAAAGGCAGTGTCTCTCTTTTTATTAGTCTACATTTAATATATTATTTTGAGATCCTTGGGCTTATGATTCATATTAGATTAAATTATTTTTAATCAAATCTGTTTCTATTTTTCTAACTTTGATATGGACTAGGACTGTACATAAATTTTTGAAAACCGCCCAAACCAAACCGAGATAACCAGATGAAAAATGAAAACTAAAAAACTCGACAAAAATATAACCCGCCCAATCTTTATATTGGGCGGGTTGAAAATAATATTAACCCGCCCAATCAATCCGAACTAACCCGACCAATCCGATTAAGAGAGTTATATGTATTTTCATTATATATAATCTATATATTATATAATTTATATAGATATTTATAAAAAATAGAAAGTTCAAATTACTATATTTTTTTATAGCAGATGATTTGAACTTTAAATTCAATCTTTATATTTATCTCATTATCACAATAATTAAAATATAACTATTAAATGTGAAAAAAAATAAACATTAGTACGGTTTGGACGGGTTAACCCGACTAAACTGACTAATTCAATGGGTGGGTTGAAACTTTTTTTTTCTTAATTGGGCGTGTTACACTTAGATTTTTGTAACCCGGTCTTTACATTGGGTTAAATAAAATGTAATGTAAACTGACCAAACTGACAGATGTACACCCCTAATATGGACCATAAAAACCAGCATATCTTTCTAAGGTCTTTCTCGAGTTCCCAGCTAGGTGTGGGTCTCCAATCATAACCTCGAGCCTGCATGCTATAGGCGTAGGCTGGAGAGGTGCATTACCCCGAGCTGGAGCTTCAGATCGTATATACCGCTGAAGAGCAGCATACTTCTGTCTGATCAGAAACTCTATCTCGTCTCTTAACTGATTACACTCATTTATATCATGACCGTAATTGTTGTGATAGCGATAAGTTATTCATGTTAACTCTTTGAAGGGAGGAGTTTTGCGGTACGACACCGTTGATTGGGTGGCCATATGGATCTCTTCACTTGGGGCAGATGGTGAAACGAGGTTCATACTCTTGCATGGGCTTGTTCCCAGTTTTGGCTTTCTTTTTGCCATGGGAGTTTACTTGTTTCCCTCCGTTATTAGCTCTTTTGCCTTCGTTCGAACCTCATTTTCCCCCATCACCCTGCAGTCTAGTGTCAAGGGTTGGGGAGTCTTGCGATTTTTCTTTTTATTTTTTGAGTCCTTGGCTTGAGTGACAGCTTCTTCAAGCTTGATAAAGCCACCTGCTCCATCAAAGAAGTCATTCATAGTGTAGACTGACTTGAGACGAAGGTCAAACAACAAAGGACTGATCTCCTTGAGCTCGGCTGCATGTTTCATAACCCTTGCATTCTCGCTAAGTATTTTTTTCTTAGCGGTTGCCTCTAAGAAGCGTTGAATGTAGTTCTTGAGGGATTCATCTTCTTGTTGTTTCACATCTACCAAATCATTGGGTTCGATTTGGAGTTGTCGAGAAGGAGCGAATTTGTTGCCAAAAGCAGTTATTAGTTCTTTCTATGAATCAATAGATCTAGGGGAAGCTTGAGATACCATCACTGAGCTAAGCCTGTCAGTGTGGTAGTGAAAATTTTGTACCAGATGTCATCTCTTACTCCTTCCAGGTCGGTCTGCACTTTGAAGTAATGAATGTGAGATAAACTGTCTTCTTTCTCGATGTACTCATGCCATGAAGGATTATTGAATTTTGGAAGGATCGGCAAAGCTTTGATTCAGTCTAAGAGCAGTGAGCGTTGCTCTTTGTCTAGTTCAAATATAAGCAACTTGAAGATAATTTCTAGCACGAATAAATGCAAAAGATATACAAAATCTTGTCATAATACCTCTAGATCGAGTTGTTATTAAGTTTATTTTGACAAAAATCAACATAGGGTACTATTTTGTACTAGTTTGAAAAAATACATCGACCAATTTATCATCTAACAAAACAGATAGATCAATCGATATCTTTTGTAAAATACATGATCCAAAAAGTTTAAAAATGGATCAAATATAAATTAATATTAAGTTTAAGCCTATAAAATACATTCAAGGGACGTTTCAATACACTTCTTATATATTTCAGCATTCATAAGAGTTTTTTAGTTAACTTTTTTTTTATGATCGTGTACGTTATACTATTGATTTATACTTATAAATTTTCAAAAAAAAATTATAAATAGATTACAATGCTCAAAATGATGTTTAAATATTTTATTACACGCGTGATTATTTCTTTTTATACGAGTGGTAAACAATTATTTATAACGTATTTTTGATACTGTAAATTCACTACTACAATGTAAACCTTTAGCTTCCCTTTTTTCAACCCAATTTATAAAAAGGGAAGCTAAAGGGGGTGAAAATATCTGCATTGACATTTAGAGGCGGTTTTTTGGTAAAAACCGTAGGTATAGAGTGTATAGATATCTATGCCGTCGGTTGGGGGTTGGGGAAAATCAGGGTTTTTTATATAACCCTATGGCGTCGGTTATTAGGTATTAACCGACGCCATATGTGCCACCTTTATTCGACACGTGGCACCTATGGCGTCGGTTAATACCTAATAACCGACGTCATAGGGTTATATATCAGACCCTTTCTGCTTCGTCTTCCTCACTTCCTCATTTCACACCTTGCTGAACACGAAGAACAGCCACCCACAGCAGCCCCAAACTCACGAAAAAACCCTCGCCAACCACCACTAAAACAACCTCTTTCTCCCTCATTTCTTAACCATTTTACCCCATTTTTGTCTTAAAATCTTCTATTTTCTATACCTAAACCTATACTGTAAAAAAGTTTAGTTTTTTTCCCCTCTATATACCAAACCGAACCTATTATAAAGAAAGGTGGTGGGTATAACTCCGGCTACCGATTTTAGCGGAGAAAACGTTGAGTCTCAACGTCTATTAAGGTATAAATATGATTTCTATTCATTTTATTTATGTACATTGGTATTATTTCGTTTTTGTAAATTTTTTTAGATTTTTTTTTATTTTATTAATATTATATTGTGTGTCTTCTAGAGGTGGTCGGATTTTTGTAGCATTTTATCGCCGGATTGCGTTTATAAGGTAAATATTTATTAACTTGATATATAATATATATGTATATATTTTTTGTGTTTTATTATTGAATATGTGTTTATATATATCTTGTGTGTATATACTATTTGTGTATTTTGTGTATTTGTATTGTATATATATTTGTTGTGAATGAGAATGAGAGGTAGTAGGAATTTAATTAGTTTAAAGATAAAGTTTTTAAAATAATGGTAGTGTGAATATATAATTGATTATATGTATATATATTTATATGTTATTTTTAAAAAAATTAACTATGAAAATTAGTAACTAGCTAGTAACTTCTACTTTGTTTAATAACTAGTAAGTAATTTAATAATTAAAATTTTAAATTGGTTGTATATTGCATTATGTTATAGGTTGTGTGCTAATATTTGATGGTCGACATATTTCGGTGTTGATCGGATTTGCAATAGGTATATCCATCCGCTAACCTTTTGTTAATATAATTAATTATCAATGCATGCTTAGTTGAGTTTGAATATCTTAAATATTCATCCGTAGTGAAGTAGGTTCTGCGAATACATGTACTGCGCGGTCGGATGGGTGGATAAATTTTGTATTGTTTATGTTAGTTTCTTTGTTTCTGTATTGTTATATTTGTTTTGTTTGTTACTTTAGGCACTTTTAAAATTTTTGGGAACGTCCAATTACAGCCGTTATGCTGCCAAAATTTCGGTAGAATTTGGATCAAATTTTATTATAAAAAAAATAAATGTTAAAGGAAAAGTACATAACATAAATAACTAGGTTACTACTCGCTAATTGTAAGAAATTAGGTGACATAACACATTCATATTTGACTCAAAATATGTTCGTGTTAGTAGGTCTTAATATTTGACTCAAAACATGTTCGTGAAATTAGGTGACATTTGTTTTGTTTGTTACTTTAGGCACTTGTCTTGTATAATCTAATTGATGTGTCTATGCATTTATTATACTTAGTAGGTCTTTATATTTGACTCAAAACATGTTCGTGTTAGTAGCATGATTATCAATGTCAAAGTTCATATTTGAAAGGTTCTCAAATTTTATTTATTAATGGTGTTTGGAAAATGTTATTAATAGGTTTAAATTTTTTTGGAAACGTTCAATTATAGTCGTTATGCTGCCGAAATTTTGGTAGAATTAGGATAATATTTGATTTTAGTTTCTCTTAAACTTGGTTGTCAGGATTTTATCAGAAGTGACTTTATCGGAAGTCAAGTACATAATTTTTGATATAAGGTATGTTTTCTTTAACTTACTTTTATAAGAATATTTTTTATATATATTTAGATAATCCTTAAATACTTAGAGTAATTTTCGAATAATATTAATACATAGGATAGATTTTGTTGAGTGTTAATGATAGATATAGTAAGCTAAAAAAAAAAATACAAAAATATTGGGATAATATACTAATTATTATACAAAACATAACTTCAAAAATTATAAAAATAATAATAATATACTAGAAAAATACAAACCCATATTAAAAATTTAAATGTATAAAAATATTAAATTACATAAAAAAATAAAATATTACACATTATTTTATTATTCAATAAACTAATTATTATACAAAACATAACTTAAAAAAGTATGAAAATAATAATAATATACTAGAAAAATACAAACCCATATTATAAAATTTAAATGTATAAAAATATTAAATTACATAAAAATTAAAATATTACACATTATTTTATTATTCAATAAACTAATTATTATACAAAACATAAGTTAAAAAAAATAAAAATAATACTAATATACTAGAAAAATACAAACCCATATTATAAAATTTAAATGTATAAAAATATTAAATTACATAAAAATTAAAATATTACACATAATTTTATTATTCAATAAACTAATTATTATACAAAACATAACTTAAAAAATTATAAAAATAATAATAATATACTAGAAAAATACAAACCCATATTATAAAATTTAAATGTATAAAAATATTAAATTACATAAAAATTAAAATATTACACATTATTTTATTATTCAATATACTAATTATTATATAAAACATAACTTAAAAAATTATAAAAATGATAATAATATACTAGAAAAATAAAAACCCATATTATAAAATTTAAATGTATAAAAATATTAAATTACATAAAAATTAAAATATTACACATTATTTTATTATTCAATATACTAATTATTATATAAAACATAATTTTAAAAATTATAAAAATGATACTAAAATACTAGAATACAAACACATATTATAAAATATAAAATATTAATAAAAAAATACCTAATATACAAACACTTAGAGCAATGTAAATTTTTATTTATTTAACTTTTAATTTAATTTTATTTATGCTTTAATTTAATTTAATTAATAATACTTTTAATAAATGTAAAAAAATATATTAATTAAAGCTGAAAAAAAAAAATTAGGAAACCCCTATGGAGTCGGTTATTTTATAAATGTACCCCTATGGCGTCGCCATAGGGGTCCTATGGCGTCGGTTATTATGAAGGGGTACATATGGCGTCGGTTCATATAAACCCTTTAGCGTCGCCCTGATCAGCGTCGGTAGCGAATTTCGCGAAAACCGACGCTGAAAGGGCTTATAAACCGCCTCTAAAGGGGGTTTTTGTAGTAGTGATTATTTATAATTTTCTAAAATTTTACAGGTAAACTTAAATAACTACAACGTTCACAACTATGAAAAAAAAAACAAAATATAATAAAAATACTCCTTAATATCGAAACAAATAAAATATGTACCGAAAGCATTTCTTTATGATAGTGTACTACAAATTTTTCTTAAATTTATATCCAACTTTTTTTTTTCTTTTTTCGTTGGAAAATTTATCGAACTCTTAATTGCAATGCAATAATCATATTCAAAATGTACCTTTTCTTCCCGTATAAGAAGAAATATTTAGTAGTTTATTGATGGTTTAAAAAAATACAAATTACAAATAGTGAATTTTCTTTTAATCACATCTATAAATATATAATAATGTGAGTAGTACTAATCATGATGATCATCAACAACAACAACATATTTTCATAATTGATTCACTTATGCTCTTTTGTTCCAACACCATGGAATAATGTTAGAATAACCCTTACAATAGTTTGAACTTGGAGTTGGTGGTGCTTGAGTATTTGGATCAAGCACAGGAGAATTAAAAGTCAAAATTCTCCTTGCTTCAGCACTGCAAATCATCATAGTCATACCCAAAGTTGCAAGCAATGCAAAGACAAGAAACTTGGAAAGAATGGTATTCATCTTCAATAATATTATATTCTTAATTTGATGTTGATGTTGATGATGATAATAATTATGCTATGAAACTTAGATTATATAGGAGATTATATATAGAATTAACAGCTGTAATATCTTATTTATAATAACAAATATAACAGATGAAGAAAAAACAAATATTAGTTAATATAGAGAATTTAAGATGTTAATGTGTGGAAGAAGTTAATTGAATTACCTAATCACAATGAACAATACTTCGTTGTTATTATTAATAGCATTATTACTTATATTTTTTGTTATTGTTGTTATTGAGCTTTTATTATGTATTTTAAAATTAAGTTGTAAATAAAGCTTACTGAAAATAATTTTAGAAAAATAAAACCTAAAATTAATTAAATAGAAAATGATAAAGTAAGAAAAAACATAACAAAAATATGTGTGAGGAAAAAACAAGTTGTGTCAATTGAAGCTTCCAATAAACATTCGTCAAATTTCATAACATTTTCTTTAAAATATAGAAATTTAGGCAACACATATTTTTATTTGTGACTTATAAATACATTTTTATATTTATTTTCGGTAACCTTTATCTTTGAATTATACAATGAGACGAGTAAATTCCTCCGATCATGCTACTTTAGTTAAGATTGATTTTAGTTTAATAATTTTTTATAATTTGAATTTATTAAATATAAATTGATTTGATAAAACAATAAAAAAAAATAATAGTATTTTTTTATAAAAATAATATTATAAAGTTTAGAAAATATTTTAGAGAGCCACTTTTTATATGTTGCAACTCAATTTTAAATTCTTTTCCTATTTCAATTAAGGTGTACCTAATATCTCCAATGGTACTTTTTATTTTTTTAGCTAAAAAGTTAAAATAAAAAACTATTCTTATTATTTTTGCACCTTTATTAGTTAATATTTAATTGTTTTAATAATATTTTTGAATTTATCAAATATAAATTAATTTTATAAAATAATAAAAAATAATAATATTTTTTATTAAAATATTATTAAAAGAGTTTAGCAAAAATGTAAAAAACTCCTTACATTTACATAACTCCATATCCATTCTCTATTATAGAGTCATTTTTTGTATGGTTAAAGTTTATTTTTTTAAAGTCTATCTCCTTATTATAACTAAAGAATTTATGGTGTGTTAGGCCTTGTAAAAATCAAGAAACTCTATTGTTTGGAAGAACAAAGTTCTCACTACAGCAAACGTCTTAACATCAGCACGTATAACTCTTGATCATTAGATTAAAGCTCAAGATAATAGATTTCTATCATCCATTCATTTTTGCAATAGTGATAATAGGCTGAGCTATGGACTACACTTGGTGCAAATACAATTAAGATAAATATTGATGCTACTACGTTTGCTAGTGACAACAAGTTTGGATACGGTATGGTTGCAAGAAACGACTCAGGAATACTTATCGATGCCAAAGCCGATTGTTGTACCGAGACTTTTTCTCCCGAAGTTGTTAGTTGCCGAGATTATGGGTATTACAGAAGCATTAAGCTAGGTCAAAAGACATGGATGACAAAATGTTGAACTAGAATCCAACAGTTTAGTCTCTATTCAAGCTATTCGTAGTCACATTTCTCTTTCTTCTTTATTTGGGAACTTAGTTTAAGACTATCAATTTTTATTGTTATCTCTGCCTTTTGTTGAAATTCATTTTGTTAAACGTTCAGCAAACCACCTAGCACATGTTGTTAGGATGTCTCGATCTTTTTTTGAACGTAGCATTTGTGTGTTTAACACTCCAGCAACTATGCTGGACATTCTGTATTTCAAATACTAAATTCAATGAAGTTGTTATTTCTTCAAAAAAAAAAAAAAAAACTAATAAATTTATTTAGAAAGTATTGTTGAAAATATCCATAATTACAACTTTCATAGTTATGTAGAGTGTCAACAATCCCTTTTATTTTTAACCAAAATTCCTTTGATGAAACAAGATAAAATCATTATAATGTTTCCAAACAATTTGAGTAAACAAAATATTACAAATATCAATTTCAGTTTTTCCTCATTTATTTTGATTCTCATTACTACTCAGTAAACTTGCCATCAATAGTACAATGAAATAACATAAATAAAATATAACCTGATTAGGAAAATTTAACTTGCATTAAAAAGTCCCATATACTCATTTTGACCCAAAATGAAGACAAAAAGCTAAGCATTAGAACTACCATGCCATTTACAAGATAACAGTACATAAAATGCAGAGGTCCACTAACTGATGGACAAAGTTTCATTTCTTAAAATTAAAGTTCACATGAACAACATACCGCATTCTAATCTGCTCCACATTGTAAACTATGTACTCGTTATATAATAAAGCACCCTGCAATAAGAATATAAATCAGATCAGTTCAATCCAAGAGAAGAAAGCTCTTGAAAGATCTACGAATTGATCTGCAATTGACCAATTCCAACTACAGTATCATGTGAAGAATGGTGAAAAAATAATGGTGCTTAGTACCTCATGGTGTGGATTGTCTTTTGGCTTTCCTTCAGGAACTAAAACACCATTGTCTAGACACAGAGCTTTTGAGAGATCTGGAGCAGTTCGCCCAACGCCTTTTGTGCTGCCATATCAAGAAGAATATATAATCCGTCAAAGTACCAAGAAGAGATGTTCTCGTAATATAATCGGTAATAACTGTAAAATAAGCATGAGACAGAATATGTAAGCAATCCAAGAAAAAAAAATTGATAAACAAACCTTAGCTTTCCCTCTGGCAGCTTATCAGCATCATATTTAGCAGTTCTAAGCTCGGCCATGTCACCAAGTGCAACCTTGAAAATTTCACAGTCCACAACCATGAGAAAATGGAAAAGATGGACAAATATGATGGTCAAACAGGAACTAAAAACATAGGAAAATTATGTAATATATAATGTGATGTAAAATTTGTTTGCTCCCACTTAATAAACTTAAATATGATAGATCTTATGATATATTGTAGTCTAATCTTATGATATACGTAGAAAGGCAACCTCACACAAAAGCAGCACACCAGATGATGTACTGTGGGAAGCGTAGCAATAATTCGCACTTTTTGAGAACATGTCAGCAAAGTAAACCCCCTTTCCGAACATGTAACCAGTTACAGGTGCTTCAGGTGGAGCAATGCGCAAACCTAGAATGTCAAAATTCATGTTTTAATTAGAAACTTTTCAGCAGGTAATGAAAATACACCATGCATAGTTATACAAACACAAGAGACAACAAAACAGAGTATATTTAAGAGTATAAGAGTAACAGTAAATAAAATAAAGGATCACCTTGGGATAAAATTCCAGTCCAATTTGTGAGCCTGGAACCATGCCATAATAACATTCTATTTTTGGTACTTGCAAACTGTGTGCAAGAGGGAAAAAGAGAGAACACTTAAATCAGCTTAAATTTAAAAATAGTAAGGACAATACAGGTAATTTTATATCACTTAAATTGTGCAAGATAAACAAATTACCTTACTGAAACGGTCAACTTCGTCATCTCTTGATACCCTGAACAAGTGGACAATATCTACCGTATAATTTGAATGTGTTTTTGCATGAGTGTTCTGCATATACTTTGCAATCTGAAGCCATTGGAAACAAGATTAGGGAACTAAACATTCAGAAATAGAGCAAGCAATATAAATTTTTCTCTAATTTTCTAGACTTTTTATGAATATAGGACGATTTAAAATATTAAATACCATATTGAATTCATCACAATCACAATCAAGCGGAGTCAGTTCACAACGAAGGCTTTGGTACTGAGAGTACAGTGGATCTTCCTATAAGAACGACAGGACCATAAATAATTAGTGGAACTTCTGAGTGGTTCAAAAAAATTGTTGGAACAGAACAAGCTATAATTTGTGAATAAAGACCATAGAAGATTTACCTGACAACCGATGTCATCCTTCAACAATTTTGTTGCCACCTCAATTTCACTTAGTGCTTCAACCTTCAATTGGATAAAGTTAGGAACACCTCTTAAAAAATAAAAGTAGCCAAAATAAGTGTAATAATGTCGCATATATAAAGTTGAATGAGGCAGCTCCTCTAAGGAAAAAGAAAACCAATGAAACCAATAAAAATAAAAGGAAATAATTTACCATTTCTATCTTGTTTTTCAACTTCTGAGGGGTGTCAATTACAAAATCACCTGTCATCAGAATTAGTCTATATGAGCTTACTAAAAAAGAGAAAACAGCATGCAGTGTCACAAACATATGTACATATATATACAGAGAGAGAGAGAGAGAGAGAGAGAGAGAGAGAGAGAGAGAGAGAGAGAGAGAGAGAGAGAGAGAGAGAGAGAGAGAGAGAACTAACGCATTTTTTTAAATCCAAAATCATGAGGAATGATGGTGTAAAATTCTCTGCAGAAACCAGATGTTAAATATATAAATTAAGACTTATATGAAGTAAAAAAAATTATAAAGTTTCTCGAATAACAGGAAAAATGTCAGCAACATGACATGTAATGGCTGGCAAGTTAGAATAAGAAAATCATAGCCAGGCAGACAATCTAAGAAAACACCATTCCAAATTATTAAGAGAACAAACAAAAAACTTACCCGCTTAACTGCTCCAGCAGTCTCCTATTTGACTGTCCAATCACTTCAGCAATTCTTTTCAGAACTTCATAGCCCTACACGTCAAAAGAAAAGACTCGTTAACATTAAAATTAATGAGTATTTGATCAGTAACAAGCAAATAGTGTTTTTCAGGTATTTCATCTCACATGGCTCGCTGTAAACAATAGAGGAACACTAAGATCTTTCAGGGTACAGATTCAAAAGAGGCTCAGATATGGAAGAAACAAAAATCTGGTAGCAGTTCAGTCCTTTAAGACAAGGGCTTTTAGTGTATTTTCTTTTAACAATGTCCTTTGAGAGTGGGACCTTTGGTTGTAATTCTAGATGATCCATTGACATCCTCTTTAAAGATGTTACCTTTATAATCTTTCTTAAACCTTTTGGTTGCTTCTATTTTGTCCAATGCAATTTTCATTTCTTAAAAAAAAATACAAAGAATTACTGCAAATTCGAAAGAAAAATGATAATGAAGACAAAAACATTACGAGAGATAGTAGAAAGAGAAAGGGGAACCATGATAGACACTATATGTCACATGACCATATTTTGCAAGAAATTAATGATTATAATCCTTAGGAACCTCAATTAGCCTGCAAGGCTGCAACCACAGTTGGCCAGAATTTTATCTCTGAGCAGATAGTTGAGGGTAAGATATTAAATAACGAGACACTAGGGAAATTCAAGTTCCTTATTTGCAACTTGATGGAAAACTTTTATAGCTGAAAATACTGGCAAACATTTTAATTTTTATCATCTTACAAGTCCTACTATAAGACTATCTGGTATTTAACTTACAGTGAGTAGCTTCTATTATATTTATATACCCTAAGACACTCATCACTTTAATTTTGAGCATTTTTTGACCACCAAACAAAATCCTTTCGAAATAATAATTTCATGAATGGAAAGAATAAAATGCAATACTCCGAAAACTATAACTCAAATATGATAAAGAGAGGATTAAAACACAGGGAATGCATACCTTCAAAATTGTTGATTTGCTTAGTTTACCAAGAGGCAATTTATCAGCATTGTATCCTATAATAAAATACCAAAAATATGTAAAGAATACATGTACAAAAAAGAAAGAAAAAAATTAGGAGAGACAAGATCCAATCAAGTTCTAGTGAATCAAAGAAACTGGGGATAAAAAGAAAAACATCCAGTTGACCATTGCCCATAGTTTAATTATCACAAGTCATGACCGTAACATAATTGCAGAAAATTATTAGCTGAATCACAAACCTATTTCCATCATTTGCTGTCTCATCATGCTGACATTGCAAATCAGAGATATAAATTTGGCAACACGTGCCTCAAGTTTGGTATTCCGGGGGTGTGCTTGGATAGCAGAGACAGACTGTTCTTTCACCTGATAAAGAATTAACAGGGATCAAGAAACAATAGAGAAGATAACATCTCCTCCCCGCCACACAAACTCACTTCCCAGCGTGATTTGGGAACAAGCTCTTCATTCAAACAAAATTAACCAAGTTTTAAATGTCCTAAAATTAATGAGAACAAAGCTGAAGAGTAGTTCTTCTGATAAGTACATTCACAAATGCTGTCCTTCCACAAAAATAACTGTCTTTAAAGTTTTTAGTAGAGATTTCTTTATTATAATTAAGAGAGAAGATGGTTTCCAGTTACTTAACAAAATGAGTGTATTAAGACTCAAAAAAAAAAAAAATCAATATCAAAGAACTATGTGTCAAGAAACTTACACTTGATTCCTTTTCATTTTCACTGTAATCCATTTCTAACCAAGTATAGCTCTTTGGGTAAGAAAAGAAATCTTTCCGATCTGACCAATGATTCTTGGTCTTCGCGTGAAACTTTTGTTCAAATTCCTGAATGGCACTTTCTTGTGATGTGTAAGGGCCTTGTAACTTCTCTTGACCTTTTACACCTACTCTTCCCCATCTAAAATAAACCATGAATCTACCACCATCATCAGATTCTGCAGCAGTTTAAAAGAAATTCAAGTAAGATTGAGGTGAAAATGAAATGGAGAAAGGCACCAAAACTTAGAATATAACTGATAAATCAGCATAGGACATGAATGCATGTCAATACTCAATAAAAGAGGTAAATGTAAGTACTAAAGTCCAAGAAGTCAAAACACTAAAGCATTATATCAGCAACCCTACTATAGAAACTTGAAACTCAACTCTGCAAGACTGAATTGGAAACATCTTAAATAAAGTAAGTGAAATTTGATATTAGAGACAAAGTGCTAACCAAGAGCCTGGATCACATAGAACTTGTTATTATTATCTCCAACATTTGTCTGGTTCAACATGGCATCATAAATGTCATCTCCCTGTACGGAAACATAGGTCAGTCCAAAACTAAAACATAGAAGCTAAAAGAATAAAATTTGTAAAGATAAAAGAAGAAAGAAAAGAAAGCCAATGTCTAGACTTACTACTTGCAACACATGATACTGTGTTTTAATATTATCAGGTAGCCATTGATCCAATACAGCAGCACCCTTCTTGGTAGCAGTCATAATCTTCTCCTTCTTGCTGTTGTCCCCTTCTTTCTCAGCTGCAACCAGCAAACAAAAAATAAATTTTCAGTTCTAATATGGCAAATAAGTGAAAAGGAATATAACTAAACTAGGAATTAGCTAATTGGACTTCATGTTATTTCCTCATGAAGGGTAAAAATGAAAGGCAATCCCATGACAAGTCAGGTGTTGTCCTATAAATTAAGACTTATCTGATATAAAATTCTGGGCATAAACCAGATTTACCAATTTGAAATGCTAATTTGTTTTGCAGTTGTATTCATAATGGAGGTGTTGTGATCAATCTAAACATGACAGTCTCATTTTCATTGAAAGACTTCAAGTGAAGATTATTGTGTATGATGACTTAAAACACATTCCCTACACCTACATAGGTGCAACATGATAATCATAAATTCCTCGATTTAAAATGTGATATGATTGGTATACATGATAATCATATCACTCCCTACACCTACATAGGTGCAACCAATCATATCACATAAAATGTCAAACTGACTAAACAAAATGATGGCTTAAAATAGAGTGAGTGAGCAGACTATAAAATTGGCACAAATTCCTCTTTATGCTAAATTTTCTCAGAAACCAATCATATGACATAAGAATTTCCCGTGACTAAAAAAAAACAAGCTACCCTACCTTGTGGAACGCCACTGGAGCCCTTCTCTGAATCATCACAAAGCCTGGTAAGCAACTCTTTCTTCGACCCAGTTGAGGAAATGCCACGAAGAGCGGCTTGTTCACGTAATTGCTTAACACTCATTCCCCTAAACTCCTCAATGGCCGTAATTTTCTCAGGTTCATTTGAGTTTCCTTCCTCTTCCGAGTCCCTCTCCCTCTTATTTCCAATTGAATCACCATTTCCGTCTTGTAATGGCAGCTTGCTCTCTTGGCGAATGGCCGCTTCAAGTTTTCGAACCTACAATGGCACGACATAAACTTAGAATCCGAGAAATACATGCATATATATATATGGAGTACGAAAGAAAGAAAGAAAGAGTGAAACCAGGGTGGGCTTAATTCCGGTGGTGCTGAGACCACGTTTGGCCAGTTCAGTACGTAGTTCTTCTACTTTGAGCTTGTTCGCCATTGTCAACGGAGAGTGAGAGTGAGAGGAGGGAGGGAACTGTGAAAGCCGTTTAAAATGAAATGAAGTGAAAAGGACAGAAGCCGATTTCTCTATACGTCGACGTTTTTGTAATAAGCCTTAAAGCGTACCCGGCACTCTATTTGGGTTAGCTTCGCTTTGAATGAGAAATTTTTGTTAAAATTGATTTGAGTGTATTTTTTATAATATATTTTTTTTGTAATAATAAGTCTTAAAGCGTTCGGGGCACTCTTCGCTTGGAAGGAGATATTTTTGTCAAAATTGCAAGAATACTGTATTATGTATTATGTAATTATTTTAATTTTTAATTTGAGGATTATTTTAGAATTATACGAAAATAACAAAAAAAATTATAAAAATATTGTTATATGAAATTTTAAATAATTTTACGATTTTTATAAGGTTAATTAGCAATTTTTTTCCCTCGAATTTTGACATACACCAACTTATACTCCCTGAACTTTTTTGGCCGTTAAAAATTCCCTTGAACTATTGAGATTGTTAGATTTAAGGACTTTTGTCTAATTTCATTCAATTTTATTGTTTCAATTGTTTATGTACTATAACATGCTTCCCAAACTTTGATATCTAGCAAATTATGCCCTTCAAACTTTAATATGTACTAAATCATGCCCCCTGAACTTTCATCCATGTTAAGATTTTTTATTAAAATTAGACAAAAGTCCTTAAATTTAACAATCTTAATAGTTCAAGAAAAATTTTTAACGGCCAAAAAAGTTCCAGGGGCATGATTTAATACATGTCAAACTTCGGGGAGAAAATTGCTAATTAGCCTTTTTATAATTTTATTGACAAAAAATACAATTTTTTAATGTATTTTTATGTTGTACTTTTGTTAATTTATTGTTGATTTTTAGTTATTTGTATATTATTTTTTATTGTAGTTTTGATATTATTTTTTTGTTACTTTTATGTAATTTTTTTGTTATTTTGTTGTTGTTTTTATAAAAATTGTAAAAATGTAAAAAAAAAATTGAACGTAAAAATATAAAAAAACAAAAATTATAAAAAATAGTGTATTATGTAATTATCTCAATTTCAATTGTATATTAACACCAGCATGCCTTAGACATCGTGTCGAATAGGAGATTGTAAAAATTGAGCTATTTTAAAATAAAAAGTGGTTTTGTGATATTTTTACATCAATTTTTATTAGGGCTTGTCCTAGGCATAGGCGGGCTAGGCCCGCGCCTAGGGCCTACTCATTTTAGGAGTCCAAATAAAAAATATACATATTTTTTTAATAATTTTTAAACAATTACTATTTATTTTTATAGTAAGGTTTTAAAAAGAAAATTGCCTATGACTCATTTCAACTCAAGGTCACTCCTGACTTTTATTATTGTGTTTTATTGTATCATTGTAAATCTTAATGCAAAAATTAATAAATCTACTCACGTAATAATTTATTAAAAAATATAAAATAATAATAATGTGAAAGTAAATAAAAAAATTAATAATAATACAAGGAAAAAAAAAAACATGTAACTAAAATTAAATAATAGTAAATATTAAAATATAATATTTATTATGATATAATTTTTTCTACTAAAATAATAATTCAAAAAAAAAAAAAAAAAAACTCCAACATATTTTGTTGTTAAAATAAAAAATGCGACTTCTATAAAAAACAATAAATAAAATAAAAAATGTGACTAACATGTAAGATCGTGCTATCTTTTGAAATAAAAAAACAAGATCGTGTCTCTCCGTAACTTTTTTTTGGAAAAATGATAATTGGAGTATCAATTTAGTTTTATCAATTAATTATGTCCCTTTTTGTTTATGGAAAAAATAATAATTATGGCCCTTTTAAATTAAATAATGATGATGATGACGACCAACATCTTTCAAAACATATACGACCAGCACGTTTTTATGGAGAAATTTGATTTGTTATGCTTAAAAATTCTAGAAAATAGAAGCAAAAGATGTTTCATTATGTTTACACTGATTTATTATATTGATGGCATGTTTACTAATAAGTAATGGGAATCAATAGTAAGGTAATCATTCCCTTACATTTGTTTACTTGCATTATTAAAATTAGTAAAGGGAGAAGTTGATTAAATAAGGGAGAAAAGAAAGGGAGAACTTCTCCCACCAATTTTGTAAGGAATGCCATTAAGGGTAATGGATTTTAATTATTTTTATTTTATTTTTTAATATTAAATATATAATGACAATTTTGTCCTTTAAAATATGTCTTGTAAAATAACTACCATATAATATAGTTTAACTCAAAAGGGCAATTTAGTCAATTTAAGCATTCCGATTACGTTTCCTAATAAAGTAAACAAGATAAATCACAACTATTCCATTTCTAAAAAATTTTAGTAAACAACATATTACAAATATTGATTCCGATTATTTTTTATTTATTCCGTTACATTTCTCCATTAATTTATTCCAATTCTGATTACTGTATAGTAAACGTGCCATGAGATTGATGCTTTAACAGTCTCACAAAACGTCAACAATGATCGGGAGCATTATGGTAAATTTCATGATTTGGTTCAAGATATTATTTAGGGAAACTTACAAAAATACTGTTTTTTTACCAAATATTTTCAAAAATACTGGGACATGGCAAACTTTACATTTTTACTGTCCAAGCCCATTTTTATTTCTTTTATACTGTCCATGCCCAATATATTTACTTTTATACTGTAAATAGTATCAAAACACAAACGGCACCTCTCCTTCGTGGTTAGAGACGGATAAATCAACACCGGAATCATAGAAACACCAGAAAAAAAAATTATAAAATCTGGGAAAGAGAAAAAATTACTAAATTAACAATAAATTACTGCTTTGTAGTGTTATTTTACTGTTGTTTTAATATGAAAAAAAGGCCACATAAATGAAATATTGTAAAAAATGACAGGACATGGTATCTATACCAGTTCTCATAAAGAGCAATGGACAATAGGAAAAAGAACATAATTATTTCAAGAGAATGTGACAATCCTATAAAAAAAACATATGAAAACACTACTAAAACAACACAAAAAAAAAATAAATAAATAAAGAACATAAAAAACAAGCATAAAAAAACTCTGGAATGGTAGTATTCCGATCGGGTGTACTTGAATTCCCAATCCTATAAAAAAACATAAGAAAACACTACTAAAACAAAAATAAACAACAAAAAAAAAATAAAGAACATAAAAAACAAGCATAAAAAACATTAAAACTAAAATAATGAAATGACACACCTCAACAACCCTTTTCTTAATTATGTCTTCAAACAGATCAGTTGATTGAACAATCTTCACTTGGTAATTACCCTTTCCCTAAGAGTTAACAAAATAAAACCAAAACAACAACAAGACACAGAGTCAAACAAACAGAAAACTATAAAATAGGACTAACAAAAAAAAAACATGAAAAAAAATAGGAAATATAATTAGCTTGAAAAAAACCCTAAAACAACACAAGATCAATAAAAAAAAACCTTATCAGATTTGGGAGACTTTGGAACTTTGGCTCAAACTCAAAATCAAAGTCGGAGTTCTCCAACACAGATTGAGGATATTTTTGATTTAGTGTTCTTTGAAGTACCAAAACCTATATTTGCAAGAACAGATCTAGAAAATCAAAATAAAATAAAAAACCACTCTTTTATTTCCTCCCAAAAGTGTGACTAAAAATTTGAAAAACTAAAAAAAATGAGAAGAAGATGAAGAAGAAGAATTGAACTATTAAAAATAGAGCAGTACAATAATATTTAAAAAAATGTGATAAAAAAATGAAAGAAAACAACAATAAAACAACATCAGAACAATAATAAAACAATAACAAAATAAGTCATAAGAGCCATCAAACGATACAATATCACCACTCACAAAATCAGAGCTAACTATAAACCTAAACAAAGAAAAAAAAAACATAATTAGTAATAACAACAAAAACCCATTAAAATTTATGTCGTTCTAGAAAAAATAAATAAAGAAAAAAAGAAATTTTTTTACTTAGAAAATTTGAGTTGTCTGCTGTTCTTCTTCTTCCTCTATATAGTTCTTCTTCAAGATATTCTCACTCTCTTCACCAAGAGAGCCTCCACACTCCTTCATCAACATGTTTCAAGTTCTCTCTCTCTCTCTCTCTCTCTCTCTCTCTCTCTCTCTCTCTCTCTCTCTCTCTCTCTCTCTCTCTCTCTTAGCACGCCACAAGTAAAAAATGAATGAAAGGAGCAAGCTTTGTAAGTTTTTGAAATAATGAAGAATGGAGATGAGTTTTATGTAAAGTCCTTGGTTGATGGACTTTATTTTAGACACCAATCTCAAAAAAAAATTTACAGACACAACTCACAAAAAGAGATAGAAAGAGAGAGAAACAAAATATATATAAACTTGGGAAAAGGGATCACATGGGTGGGTTGTTCCTAATTTTAAATTTAAGTAAACAATAATTTATCACATCAATCAACTAAATACATGTAAAAAGTCATATATATATATATAAACACATATTACAATTCTTAAGAATGTGATCACTCACGTTAGACTTAAATTATAAATTTAAGTTTAAAAAATAAATAAAAAGTCTGACATGAAAATGACATAAAATCATCAATCAACTTTTGAAAACTTTTTTTTACATATATACACATATATATTATTAAGCTAAATTAAATAGACTTGCTTAAAATTTTTTAAAAAATATATATATATACACACAGTAAAATTGTTATAATTGCCGTGTGACAGTAAAAAAGAAATAAAATGGGAAAAATCAGTATAGGGTGTAAATTTCCCTATTATTTATCCGATGTCTTTTTTTCTAGGTGTTTCTTTGCACTAGGTTCGTAAAAGTGCTAACTCAGCGATATGTGGTTGTTAGATTTGCTCTAAGAATGTGTACCGATAATGATATTGTTTACTTGCTGTTTTTCTTAGCCCCTATTCAAGCTATTGTTGTGCATTAGTTCGTTAATATATAATAGTATAATCTATATTTTTTGAGTGATGAGCCTAACAACAACCAAGACAGGCCTAGACTTGGGCCCAATCAAGATATCAATCTAGTCCATTGGCAAAGTCATGCTACGGTTCCAGATATAGACGCGAGTCCAGCTCACCAACTTGGCAAGGCCAAGAGGCCATTCGGCCTAAAAACGAGGAGTCTGCCAAGACCAATCTGGATACCTTCAAGAGGTGACCCAGAAGTGGGTAATCGAAGAGTCGCTTCGATGGCCCTTGAACATCACCTAGCCCAAAACCGAATAGACATGGAGCCCTAGAGTGTCAGAGTTTATCCCCTACATCAGACCAGCAGAGTGCGCATGCTACCAAAAGAAGATTACCTTTTTTTCCAACGCCATATTCTTTGACATTCTCAGTACAGACACAGTTGTGCACGACAACCATCCTCAAATGGTCCCTGCTTGTACGAACAATCCTTGGGCCTCACTCAAGTGTCCTTGAAGATACGTGTTTTTTAGCCTCATGAGGTCGAAGCCATTGGGGTGAAAGAAGCTTTGAGTTGGATCAAAACTAGTGGATGGACGAGCGTGATTGTGGAGTCGGATTGTCTAAGAGTTATTTCGAATTTACAAAATAATAAAATTATAGCTTCTTCGTATGACCATATTATTTTAGATTGTAAGGCTTTGTTTGTAGATGTTGGTAATATTTCTTTTAATTTTGTCAAATGGTCTGCTAATAAGGTTGCGCATGCTTTGGCACAATCTTCTCTTGTGGAGACTGATCGTATCTTTAGTAGTGTTTCTTTACCTACTGTAATTGCTTCCTTGATTTTAGAAGATTTGAATTAATGAAATTTCATTATTACTAAAAAAAATTATGCTTATAAAAATAAAATGTTTAAATTTTAGGTTAAGTTGAGAAATACTTCTTTTTTATATTCATTAATCAAAAATATTCTTATGTTATATTTTATTAAAATGTACTCACTTTTGTAAATAGATTGCCTAATATATTTTTATCTTCCACTTAAATTTAGCACATAACTTACATTAGCTTAAAAAGTATAATAAAAACATCACGAGTATATCTTAAAAGAATATAAAAATAAAAGTAAAATAAGTGTACAATTTAATTTGGGATTATTTCACAAAAATATAAAAACAATAAAAAAAAATATAAAGATACGGTTTCACAGAATTTTAAAATTTTTTACGATTTTTTTAATTTTATTTACAGAAAATACGGTCTTTTTATGTTGTAATCTTGTTAATTTGTTGTTGATTTTTTATTATCTATATGTTATTTTTTGATGTTATTTTCATATTACTTTTACATAGTTTTCTTGTTGCTTTTATATTGTTTTAGTATTATATTTTAAAAAATCGTAAAAATGTAAAAAAAAATATTTTTTGAACATAAAAATGAAATTATTTTATAAAAAATGTAATTATTCCCACAATTTCCTCTTCATATCTAATATGTAATTTCCTCAAAATGGAACCTCAAACGTGAGCCAACAACGGACTCTTGGGCCTTCTTTCCTACTTCCTCTTCCTCTCTCTCCCTGCTACTTCCTTCATCGACTCGACTCGACTTAACTTAACTCAGAACTCAGAAGCTCCGGTCCAACTCTTTTGGTAATTTGTCGAAATCAAAATGGCTGAGCGACAAGCAGTCGATCAGCAGAATCAACCAGATCCGCCATTGCAATCCACTCCAGCTCCAAAGGAAGACATGCTTACTTGTCTCATGGCTCTAGAAGCTGCTTTGCTCCCATGCTTACCTGCTAGAGAGCTCCAAGCAATTGACCGTTCACCCCATCCTTCTCACCAGAGTTTGTCCCTTCTTTTATTTCTTTGATCCTATACTTGTAATTTTGTTTCCTTATCGATTAAAATTATGGTAGTGAAGAGTTTTGTACATAAATTTGTTATAAATGTGGTAATTGCAACTCATGGATACAAATTTAAAATGGGTTGAATTATTATCATGTCAGGTTTTGAATTTTCAGTCCAATTATGAGTTATCCAAATTATGGCAAAGAGATTTTCCATTGGTAATACACCATTGAAGAAGCTTAGTGTTACTGAAACTCTTAGGACTAAAAATTCTCAAGGGGCTAAACAAGTGTTGGTGTTACTAGAGAAAATACATTAGGTAGGTGCCCAGAGGATTCGAACCCCAGATAATATAAGTGCTTTGGTTGTTATGAGTCTTGGTTGAGTTTTGAGAATGTTAGAGGCTCAATGATCCATCTGGGTGTACTCAAACTGGGGCTGACCCTCACATTCTTTCGATGTGTCATTGTAAAGGGGAATACAGTATTTGTTGTTTTGGGTCTTACTTGATTGTTGCATTTTTTTGCTTTTATATTTGAGATGGGAAAAAACAAATGGTTTCCTGAGTTGTTCTGCACTTTTTTCCTGTTGATAAATTAAATGACTTCTTTGCTTTTGCTCACTTCTACTGTTGCAGATCATAGCTCACTTGTATTGTATTTTATGCATATGCTTTACTGGTGTGTGGTTTGTTATTCTTCAGTTGATGTGGAAAGGCATGCTAGAGACTTTATGGAGGCTGCTAAAAAGCTTCAACTCCATTTAATTGGCCTGCAACGTGAAGATGAACCAAGCAAGGCTGAAACACTGAGGAAGGTAATTGCATGATTGTCTGGTTGGCCATTTTTCTGGGGTTTGTGAGTCAATTCAGTATTTTGACTTTTGTGTACCTGTCATCCTTTACAGGAGATAGCTGTGATGGAAGAAGAATTGAATGTAAAAACTGAGCTTATCAACAAACATGAGAAGTTGATTCAAGGGTGGAGAAAAGAATTGAAAGACCAACTAGACAAACACTTAACTGAATTGGAGAGAGTATAGCTTATGGCCAACAGGTTGGAAGGGCTTAGGAGGCTTTAATTTTAACTAAAATATGACTTTCGCAAGTTGTCATTGGCATACTTTTATTAGTCTTTTGTACAACATGTAGAGCATTTTGTTCAGCTTTTGTTAGAAGTGAAAGTGTTGATCTAGGATCGACGAAAGGAAGAATTGTATGATTATGTTTTGATAAGCAAATCAATTTTTCTTTCTCGACAATCTTGTATTATGTATTGTGATAACAGTTGAACTAAAATTAGATACAGAAACCTTAGCTTCCGCTCTATAAGACTTTGTTGCTTAGGGAAAGGAAATAACAATTCATGAAGGAAATTCTGAAGTTAGATTATGTGTAACAGTGTAAGTCATAAGAACATACTCTTTCCTTATTTCAAGTAGGAAAAGGAAGGAGGACCTTCCAAGTTACTACAAAGTTAAGAAATGCTCCTTAGATTTTTTTATTTTTTTGTGTTCGGGTGTTGGGTCGAAAAACCCGGTCTGCATTAACAATACCACTTGGCATAACTAACAATGTTAAACTTGCTATTCATCAACAACAATAATGCTAGTCTTGTTGTAATGGGTACATGTGCTAAAGTTAATTTTTAGTACGAGTACTAGTGAAACCAAACTAATTCTTCTATGTTCACTTCTTTTCCATTTTCCATTTCCCTCTAAATAGAATAATCAAAACACAAGAAAAAATGTCTCGCTCAATATACCACAACTCAAAAGATTGACAAGATTCAAGTTAGGACCAAAGCTCAAAAGTTCATTAAGAGATAACATAAAACAGTAATGGTCTATATTGCCTATTTCTTAGCGTAAGTAATTAACATTGAGTTCTGCTGTGTCATCTTGAAACCTTGGAGTCCCTGCATGGCAACTGTTGATTGCATCTCATCTCCATACTCCACAAAGGCTATACCAGGCTTCGTCTCCACCATTCTAACTTCCTTAAAACCCGGGTATTGACAGAAGAGCATCTGAAGCATCATGGGTTGTGTTTCCTGGGGAAGATTCTGAACAAACAGTATGTTGTTTGGCGGAGCAGGAGCTTCCGGTACCATAGATTTTACTCCACCAGGATATGGTATTTGTGACATCTGCATTGTTTGTAGTAATTGCAGAAGAAGACATGATCAATTTTTATTTTTTTTAACAATACACTGTCTAGACATAACAAAAGGAAGTTAATATTAATGTATAATTGACATAGTGATGCACAGGGAAAAGAAAAGATTCTTACAGGAGGTGCTGCACCATAGGCACCAGGATAAGCAGGATTCAGACCCATTCCAGCTTGATTAGGATCATGTTGGTCTTTTCGCTTCTTCCCTGTCACATGAAATAAAAAAATGATTACAGCTTATTAGTTTATTTAAGAACAAATCAACAACAACAAACTCAGGGCCAGAAAGTAACAGATGCCTTTACTAATGTGTTTGCAAGCACTTCTCTATCTTTTCACTAGCTAATGTAGGTAATTTAAAAACAAACACAAGCAGTGTCTGTAAATTAGCAATTTAAAAGTACAAAAGACAGGTACACTTCTGCTTTCACTTTTTTCATCATACTATACTATATTTTGATTTGCATATATTAGCTTTTTTTAACTTGACCTCCCACTGAACACTTGAACCCTATAATCAATGGGAAGCGTGAAGCTCTATCGAATTGCTAGGGAGAGCAATATCCCCACGAGGAATCGAACCTCATACCTCATGAGGGCAAGCTATAGTTATGATCACTCAACCGAAATCTGGTGGGTATATATTTACTTGTGTAAGTGATAGGCAGTCAGACTCTGGTGTAAATACAATGATAAACATTTCACTTCCCAAAAGAGATATCTGTAACTAACTAAAGTGATTGTAAATTTTTATATACATGCATGGAAATAATTGCCTTGATGGGTATATATTTTCTTGTGTAAGTGATAGGCAGTCAGATTCTGATGTAAAATACAATGATAAACACTTCACTTCTCAAAAGAGATATCTGTAACTAACTAAAGTGATTGTAAATTTTTATATACATACATGGAATGATTGCCTTGATGGTGAGGTTCTATGGCAGACTATGAGTTAAGCAAACAGAGAGATCCAAGCACAATAGCGGAACCACAAACACAAGATAGAGAGAAGGTGGAATTCCTCACCCTTTTCTTCATGCCTCTTTCGTTTTTCCCGTGGAACAAAAGTACCATCAGCCTTAGCAATTACATCTGATTTTGTTTTGGCGTATTGTATTCTCTGTTTTGTCACATATCAGTAAATAAAACAATAAAAAAAAATATTTACCAAATCATTAAAATCAAGTTGTACATTTTATGATTCATTCAGCTGCACTTAAGTCACAAACACATATTTTTTATCAAGTAAATCAACAACATGCTCAAACAGATGTAGCAGCATCACAAGACAGGAAAGTTGAAATAAGATTTGTTGGAATTTATGAATAAACAATCACCACCGCAAACTTATATAAAATGAAAGTAAAAATGTTTGCATAGTTAGAATGAATATATTCGGCTGGTATTTAAAAACAAGCCAACTTTAACACCATTCAAGCTCCATCAGCAGTATTTAACCATTTTAATATGTGAAACACAGATCAACAAGAAGATGGGAAAAAAGTTCTGATACTAATGGTCCTATACAACATCACAAATTCGAATAAATTTTATTCCAAGATATACATATACATGGAGGCTGAATTCTACAGTGACCCTTTTCTTCAATATTAAGCGTTTCCGAAGATAATCAAATCTTCCCTATGATAAAGAGCTAAGTTCACAACTAAAATCGAGTCAAAAGAAAAATATTGTACATAACTTTGCTGAAATTCTGAGATAAAGAAAAAAAAAAAAGCAAAACAATGAACAAGTAGAAAATTTCGTACTAATGAAAAGGATCGTGAATAAGATTAAAGCAGTACCATATGCTTGTCGTAAAAGGGGAAGCCCTGCATTTGGCGAAGTGCATTGGTGGCGGAAGACACGTCTTCGAAAACCACCCAAGCTTGGCCTTTGTGCTTCAGCGTCTTGAAAGCTAAAACGTCCAATATCTTGCCGAATTGAGAGAACACTGCCTTAAGCGACTTCTTCAACTCTGTAACCAAACAATGCTCACAAAATTTTGGTCCCCAAATCTAATTCAAATTCCCACAACAAGGAAAAATTCAAAAACAAAAACAATTGAGTACCGTCGAGCTTGATTTTCTCGTTGAGATTGTTGATGTAGATGGTCACGTTGGGAGGAGCATCAGTTCCTATGTTGTTTTCTGCCATTTTTCTTCTTCTTCTTCTTCTTCCTCCGTGGCTACAATTCTAGTTTCGAGAACTATCTGAGCTTCCTTCTGCAATCAATCAAAGAGGGCCTTAGCTTACTACAAGGAAGGGTCCAGGGTTTATGCCAGATTTTGTCAAATTAGACAAATGGGTCACAATTTGGGGAAAGGGAAGAGCCCTAATTTTGATTTTGCATTCTATGAGTATGACTATATTGACTATGATAAGCCTGGAGCTGGATTGTAATTCTTATGGGCCTGTCTATTGAATGGCCCAATTACACAATAGGAAAAATATGAAGACTTAACTTTTGGGAAATTTACAAAAATACTGGAATTTGGGTTAACTTTTACACAAATACTGTCACACGGAAATCTTTTCAAAAATACTGTGTTTTTATAAAACACCAGTAAAACACAAAGCAGAACAACTCAAAACAACAGTAAAACAACTAAAAAATACTAGTAGAACACCAGTAAAACTTAATACAGTATACTGCAGTATGAAACTTATAAAAAAACGCAGTAAAAAAATAAAAAAATACCGCCTGACAGTATTTTTATAAAAAAAATGACAAAAGTTAGTATACCATGTAAATTTCCTTACTTTTTTATGGGATAATTTTGTAAGTGATAAGTCGAGGAATATTTAATTTTTTATTTATTAATTAAAAATATTTTTATATTATATTTTAAGTCTAAAATACGCACCACTTAAATCTAAAATAAAGTGAATATATAGTGCAATGAGAATAATTCTCTCTCCATTGAACTAGTCTCACTCGCTTTGATTGTAAGTTAAAGTAGTTTAACTTTTCACAAAACTAAGTATTTTTTGAGACTTTTATCTCAAGTGTCAAAGTTATATTTTATATACCCTTGTAAAAAAAAGACTCATATCGACTCATTCTATTTCATACACACTAAAGCACTCTCATTTTATAAAAAATTCATTAACTTTGTAAAAAATTCTAACACACTATTCCTTTAAAAAAATAATAAAAAAAATCACAATTGAAAAAAATAAACAAAATAGGTAACCATCTCTCACACGTCCATTACAACCGTCACCCTCCATTTATCTAGTAAATTTTCTATTCCATGAACATCATTGATTGATATTGATTGATCTTATCTTTTGGTTTCTATAAATTAAAAATTCGATCAAGTTCTGTAATTAAAAAAACTCGTACGATATATTTGTTCATTTTACTAACTTTATTGTTTTTGCTTGCATTTGGAAGGAAATCTAGATTGTACTTTGAGTTATTTATATATTTACTTTAAACTGTTGCTTGATAGAATGTAAATAATGACAATAACAAAAAGCCAAAAAAAAAAAAACTAATTCATAATTCATTAATTTCCCACTTTTTTCTTCTTCTTTTCTTTCCATATATAAGCTATTTCAAACTTAAAATCTCAAAAGTCAGAAATCATATTTAAGCAACTGATGACACACATACAAAAAAAAGGACTTTTTATAATATAAGTGCAAAATCTAAAGTCTCCAATTACACCAATCCATTTTTGGGACAACTTGAAGTCACTTTCATGGCATCTAATTCTAATGTAAGGTCCAAAATATTAAAGTGTTGAAATGTTCCTAATTCCAACCCTTGTCCAATATGTAGAGTCATCAATATTCATATTCAACCCTTGTACAATATTCATATTCCCTTTAGTCTTCTTCTTGATGACATTTAACAAAACCAAGTGGTAAGCTCTCTCAAAGTCTTACAAACTTATTTATATATACCAAAAGCTATTAAGGGATAAGGATGCTGGATTCCAGATTAGTATACATTAAATGTGTGGATAACTTTTTATTTTATCAAAGAGAAATGTTAAAGGGTACCATTTGTGCTTAGTGACTTCCTTCGTGTCAATATCGTTATTGGTCCAACTAAGTATCAGGTCCTATACAGTTTAATATAATAATTTTTAAGAAGTATCACTAGCCAATCGTAAGACGATACGTCTAGAAAATTATAGGCACCACTGATACCTAATAGCAATGCTCTTTGCGAAATTGACCTATTGCCAAAATTCATTTATTTAGTAGCAATTTGAAGGGTTCTTTTCTGTGTGTATTGATCACTTCATTAATTATAAATAATATGGGATTGAAACTATTATATATCATATTAATGGTACAGCTATACACACAAAAACAAACCAATGCAAACATTAATGACACTATTCCTCCCCTATCCACTTTTCTAGTAAGATTTTGTTTTTGAAAATGAGATAGTTGGTGTTAAATCAAATATTGAATAATTGCTGAGAATTTATTGTAATAGTAATTTTTACTTTTATTTTAAAGTGTATTCACTGATTTAGTGTCTAAAGTTTTTAAATTATATTTGTTGAATTTTTTTCTTTTTAATTGAATCTATGTGTGGTGGGTGGTTGTACCATGTATGGTGGCTGGAAGTGCTGTATATGGTAGCTGATTATTTTGGTTTTATAATTTAAAGTTCAATTTAAATTTTTTAGATACAAGAAGACTATCTAAAATAAATTTAAGGTTGTGATTTAATAGAATATTTTGCCTGTAGAATATTATCAATAAGCTGTAATGAAATTTTAAGGCTGTAACCAAAAGAATATCTCTCTTCCCTTTAGTTAATTACTTTAATATTTTCATTTTTAACAGATTGTTTAGATTAATAAATGGAGTCTGTTCTAAATTGTAATTTTTTGTAATATATTTTTATTAATATAAAGGGACACTAATTCAAGTTGATTTTGTGCTACAGGTAATCTTTCAATTTTTTTTAGTGAAATTAGCTTTGACTCTTTAGATGGGTTAATTGAGCTTGTACTTTTAGTTTTCACGATCAAGTTAATTTTTGAAATTACTGTCGTTAGTTTTAGTACTGATATATGTACTCTGATGAATTAAGAGTTTTTCTGAAACTAAGTGTTGTTTTCTAAACTTTCGGTGGCATCAATTTCTTATGTTAGTCGCAATTTAAATAGGGAAATTTGAAATTATATGCATGGGACTAAAATTGGTATCCTTATCTAAAACTATACATAATTTGCAAAATGGGATAACTTTTACTTAAACCCAATTTTACCCCCTCATTTCTAAACTCACTCTCTCTCTCTCACCCACGAATCCCCACTCGAACGAAGAACCCACTGAACCCACCACCCCACGGAGGGAACCCATCCACTGAGCACGCAACGAGCCTTTCCCCTTTCGGTTTTTTAATTTTTTTTTCTTATTGATTATGGTGAAAATGTTGTCATTTGATAGATTTAGGTTGGATATGTGCATTCTTGATTAGATCTAGGGTTAGATGGAGTAGATCTAGGGTCTGTGATCTTTCTGGGCAAGAAAATCCGATTTTCTGGTTTGATATGAGCTTGAAGATGAAAGCCCGATGCATGGCCCGATGTAGGGCCCGATGGTCTGATGCCCATTTTGGATTTTTTTAAAAAAATTTCTATTTATAGGACTGGCCCGATGGGCCCGATGTAGAGCCCGATGGTCGGCCCGATGGTAAGATGCCCACTTTATTTTTTTTAATTTTTCTCATTTTATAGAATTGGCCCGATGGGCCCGATGTAGGGCCCGATGCCCACTTTAATTTTGTTTTATTTTTTTTTTTGTTTATAACAAAGAGAGAAGAAGAGAGAGGGGAGGCGGTAATGTAAATGAGGGTATTTTAGGGATATTCTAAAATGTGTCATATCCCACAAATATTAAATGTTATGTGTTTAGAGAAAAAATATTAAGTATATGTAAGTATAGAAAATTAAATTTCCCTTTAAATATTATTATTATTGGAGTAGAAAAAAAAGAAAGCTACTTTTAAGACAAAATTTAGTATGCAGAGTTTGAAGGATCATTTTTTTTTTTTGAAAAAAAAACCTTATCAAGCTGTGCATAATTTTAAAGAACTAATAATTAAATATGTCAAAATATCTTGAAAAACAAAATATCAAAGTACCTAAAGTTTTTCAAAATATCTAAAACAGATATATTTCTGATGTTAAGTTTTGTTAATAATATCTTTGATTCTTATAATAAAGTCAAATAGTATGTGTAATTATTTAATTTGACCAAAAAATACAAATTAAATTTTTAATTATGATGTATAATTAATGTTTGAATTATTATTAATAATGATAACTTTATTTTTAAATCATTAATTTGAATGATTCATTTTTTAATCCTCTTATAACTATACCTCCTCAAAGTACTTTTATCAAATGTTTTATAATAGAAAAAATTTAAAATAATTGAAGAATAAAAACGCACTATATTAGAAGCTGATCTGAACTCATTTTTCATTTTAAATTTTATTTCAAAGTTATTATTCATGCTGCTTACCACCAAATTTTAAAATATGTGAATTGTGTGTATATATTAGTATGATATGTTTGAAATAAATAAAATATATTTAAATTTTTTTAAAAAAATAAATTTTGGTAATGTATATTTTAAAGAATTTGATGTATTGAAATAAAAATATATATATATATATATATAATTTTGATGATGTATTTTAAAATAGAAAGTAGAAAAGCTAGTCCAAGAAATATATATATATGTATTTTGATAACGTTTTAGGTACCATTATTAGTTTTTCTTCTATTAGTATAGAGCTTGAAAGAAATTCAAGAGAATCCTCAACAGGGAACTTGGGGTGAACTGTGAAGCTACAGTGATTACAGCAATTGAAAGGAGTCTAACAATCACAAACACTAGGGGGTGTTCGTTTTAATTATTGAATGTCTTAGAAATTTACTAGAGTCATAATTAATAGAGGGTAATGTAAAATTTTAATGTACAAAAAGATTCATATATATTATCTATAAACAAGTCTTTGTTTTTTTTTTTTTGAAAGAAAACTTGATATTCATTAAATTCAGGAAATACAATGTTCAGGTGAGATTGGAAGGTAAAGAACCATTCCAAGTACATTCACTGTCTAATCCTAATCCAGCCTTAGTAAGAAAATGAACTATTGTGTTACATTCTCTCAGGACATAAATTACAGACAGATTAGGATTGAACAACAATGAATTTCTAATAACATTAACAACAAAGAACAGAATTATTACAAAAAGAGCTAGAAATTTTAGTAACCACACTTTGACAATCCGATGCAATAGTCAACACAGAAAGTTGGATTGCTTGTACCCATTCGAGAGCTGCAAGTATGGCTTTAGCTTCTGCAACCTCTGGAGAAACAACACCAGAGCAAGGAACCATAAAGCCGGCTCTGGCAATCTATACACAAGTCTTTGTTTTTAAAGTTTATTGGGATATTTTCCAAGTTGGTAGACAGAGAAAGTTGAGGAATTAGACGCTGAAGGGGTCTACATATGAATTGAGAGTCGTCAAAACGATGGGGACTGACTGCCTTCTTCAAAAGATGGCCATAGAGAGAGAGAAATGCCAATGAATTAGCTCTAGCCGGTTGTTTTGACCAATTACGTCATCATATGAAACTTAATAATGTAAAAACAGTAAATGTGGATATGAATTATGTAATACAATGTTATACACTAGGTATCACTAATACTGTCATTGCTGTACGGACACACATTCATACATAAAATGCCAACACATTCATATTTCATATTTCTTCTTTTTTTTTCTTTTTCTTTTTCGCAAAGTACATTGATATTTGTTTTGTTTGCAAAATCTATATTTATAATAAAAAAAGGCATATGGATTTTTGGGGTATGTAGTAAGTGAAAAATATAGTGACATGGCTTTAAAGTTAAAACTAGAAGTTGGCTTGGTTAGGCGCCGCATTTTGAGGTTTGATCATTTGGTGACCTGAAAAATATATGTATGTCTAATTGTCTATCTTTCTTGTGAAATTTGGTATATTATTATTTGGTAAGTGCATCTTTAATATTGGACAATTTCTCTAAATTAGTGTGAAACTTTTATACCATTTCTTTATAATATTAATGATACATCAAATTATTTTAATAGTAAGAAATTTTGATTATTTATGCATATATTAAGAGGAAATTAATTTCTTAAACTTATATATTTCAAAATTTTCAAGATAAGTTCACTTTACATTAAACTTAAAAATACTCCTTTTTTAGGTGTTTTCTGTCATGTCCTCTGACATGGTGTGAGTTTGTCATTTGATCTTGGGTTTGGTTCTGTTTGTCGTGTGTTTGTTTCTTTGTGGTGGGTTGTTTGTTTCTTTGTGGTGGGTTGTTTGTGGTGGGTTCTGTTATTGTCGTGTGTTCCCTACAGTATGGCATCATCCAGTTCTCATATGGATCCAAACGATCCAGAAACAGAAGTCACTCTTGATGAGGAAGAGTTTGGTGGGCTGTCCTTGGATGCGGAGGAGGATGAAGAAGAATATGACGTTCGCTGGTGTCTCGTCGGGCGTTTTTTAAACGGTGGTATCATTGATCTTCAAGCTATGCAACACATGATGGCTTTCTTATGGAAGCCCGGTAAAGGATTGTATGTGAAAGAATTGGCACAGAATCGATTTTTGTTCCAATTTTACCATGAAATAGATATCAAAAAAGTCATTAACGGAAGCCCGTGGACGTTCGATCGGAAGCAGCTTATTTTTGAGAGATTGAAAGCCGGTGATAACCCAAGGTCGATCGTTCTGAATCGGCTTGATATGTGGATACAAATCCATGATCTTCAACATGGCTTTCGGACTGAACGAACTTTACAGAGAATAGGCAATTATATTGGCAAATATATTGAGTCCGATGAACATAATTTTAATGGTGTTTGGCGTGAGTATTTCAAAATACGGGTTACTATCACTCTTGATCAACCTCTGAAGCGTCGCATGAAGATTCGGAGGCTTGATAGTTCGGATTGGTTTTGGGTGAACTTCAAGTACGAACACGCCCCAACATTCTGCTTCATTTGCGGTATTATAGGCCACGCCGATAGAAACTGTCCGACAATCTTTGACACGCCTGAAGAAGAAATCGTTAAGCCTTATGGAACTTTTATGAGGGCGACGGTTCAACGGAACAACAAGCTCATTGGATCTCAATGGCTCCGATCGGGAAGGCTGGATCGACTGGATCGGCAGGAAGGCAATCGATCGAATCCCACCGGAAGAGAAGGTGGCGCTGCTACAGGTGTGAACGCAGAGGCAATAAATGTGAGATTATCTGGGAATAGTGGCAATAATCGTGGGAAGGGAGTTGATGGGGGGATACAGGAGCCGATTATGGTGCAAAAATTGGGTCCGGATTTTGAGGAGAGTAATGGGGGGAATATAGATATTAATATGGTCAATGAGGGTATGAATGGGAATGTTATTGAGGAATTATCTATTTCTGAATTAAAAAGGAAGAGACAAAATTCAGTTGGGCTTGGAAACTTGGGCTTTCAAAAAAGTGATATTTCTGAAAAAGAGGAGACTATGGTAACAAAAAACTTGTTTGGGGCGGGCCTGGATTCCAAGGCTCGCCAGGAATTATGAGTACTTTGAGTTGGAACTGCCGGGGGCTTGGGAACCCACGGGCCTTTCAGTTCTTAAAGGATCTTGTTATCCAAAAGAAGCCTAAGTTTATTTTTCTTTGTGAAACTTTGTGTGGAAAAGCAATTCTTGAGAAGGTTCGGATGTCTTTGGGCTATGAGGGAATGTTTGTGGTGGAGGCCCGTGGTCATAGTGGTGGGCTTGCAATGATTTGGAAGAATTGTGAAGAAGGTGAGATTATTAATTTTTCTGACAAGCACATTAATATTCTCACTCATGTTTCTAATATGCCTACGTGGAGACTCATTGGAATATATGGTGAAGCAAATAGAAGCCAGAGAGAAAATACATGGGGTCTTATTCGTCAACTTTCACATGATGCTCGTTGGCCTTGCTTGTTCATAGGAGATCTTAATAATATCACTAGTCATAGTGATAAACAAGGAGGCCGACCATACCCTGAGAGGCTTATTAAGGGCTTTTCCAAAGTCCTTGCCGATTGTCATCTCATCGACATGGAACTCCATGGTCACCCTTTCACGTGGGAGAGAGGAAGAGGCACCGCAAATTGGACTGAGGTAAGACTTGATAGAGCTTTGGCATCTCTTTCTTGGCTTGATAATTTTTTAACTGCAAAGTTATTTAATTTACATGCTTCCTCGTCGGATCATTGTCCTATTTTCTTGGATCCTATAATTCAAAATGTGTTCAATGGTGTGAAGCAATTCCGATTTGAAAATGCTTGGTTGAGAGAACCTTATTGTCTTCAACTTGTTCGTGACTGTTGGTATGATGATGACACACTTCCTATTCAATCGAAGATCTCTAAGTGTGGTGAATCCCTTGCAGCTTGGGGTAAGGACATCACAGGTAATTTCAAACATCAAATATCTACTTATAAGGCTGATATTCGGCGTTTGAAAGGGAAGAATGATCTTGTGTCTGTTGAAGCCCATCGCAATGCTGAGAAGAATCTTTTTGAAGTACTAACTAAAAGAGAAGTTTTTTGGAAGCAACGTTCCAAGCAACTTTGGCTCAAAGAGGGAGATAGAAATAGTAAGTACTTCCATGCTTCAGCAAGTGCTCGTAAGCGCCAGAATATGATACATAAATTACAAGATGGTAATGGGGTTTGGCTTGATTGGGAGTCGGGTTTAGCTGATCATATGGTTCGGTTTTATACGGATCTTTTTACTACTTCGGGTGGTCTTGCTAATGATGTTTTTGATAATATCTCGCCCACCATTACTCATGAGATGAACGTTGAATTACTGGCTCCTGTTTCTTCTGAAGAAGTGAGAAAAGCTCTTTTCCAGATGCATCCTGACAAGTCTCCGGTCCCTGATGGTATGACTCCGGGTTTCTTTCAGAAGTGTTGGGGAGTGGTGGGTTCTGATGTGGTTAAACTTGTTCAAAATTTTTTTGTTTTGGCCACTATTCCTGAGGATTTAAATAATACAAACCTGGTGCTCATCCCAAAAAAGAAAAATCCAGAAAATATGGGCGATCTTCGACCTATTGCTCTTTGTAATGTTGTGTACAAGGTCATTTCGAAAGTTATGGCCAACAGACTCAAGTTATTTCTGGAAGACATTGTCTCTGAGACCCAAAGTGCTTTTGTCCCTGGTAGACTAATAACAGACAATATTTTGGTGTCTTTTGAAATAATGCATTATCTCAAAAGGAAAAGTAAAGGAAAGGTTGGGCAACTGGCATTAAAGCTTGACATGAGCAAAGCGTATGACCGCGTTGAATGGCCTTTTTTGGAGACGCTCCTTTTGAAAATGGGCTTTCATACTAGATGGGTACAATTGATTATGGCCTTAGTTGTCTCGGTCCGTTACTGGATCACATCGGGAGGTCATTCGTTGGGACCTATATCACCATCTCGTGGAATCCGACAAGGTGATCCTTTATCCCCGTATCTATTCATTATTTATGCTGAGGGACTTTCATCTCTAATTCGGAGCTATGAGAATAGAGGGTGGATTAAGGGTTGTCAAGTGGCTCGGGGTGCTCCTCAAGTTACTCATATGTTTTTTGCCGACGACAGCTACCTTTATTGTAGGGCCCTTGTGAATGAAGCAGAAAGGATCATGTCTCTTCTTGAGAGGTTTGAACTAGCATCGGGTCAAAAGGTGAATCGTCAGAAGTCATCCATTTTTTTTCAGCAAAAACACTTCCCCTGACATTCGGGTGAGCATCTGTTCTTTAATGGGAATGTCTTAAGCTGGTGATGATGGCTTTTATTTGGGACTGCCTAATATTATGAAACATAATAAAAATGTTGTGTTGGGCTTTCTCAAGGATAAAATGCGGAAGAGAGTTGAGAGTTGGGATAGCAAATTTCTGTCTCGTGCAGGGAAAGAGGTCCTCATCAAATCTGTTGCTCAATCTCTCCCTAACTATGCTATGAGTGTGTTCTTAATTCCTAAAGGCATTTGTGAGGATTTGGAACAAATGATGTGTAAATTCTGGTGGAAAGCTTCTTCTAAACAGAAATCTGGTATTCATTGGATGAATTGGGACCGAATGTGTACATCTAAGGATCAGGGAGGTATGGGGTTTCGGCATTTGCATGACTTTAATATTGCTCTTCTTGGAAAGCAAGCTTGGAGGCTTCATACTCGAACAAACTCTCTTGTTGGCAAGCTCTTCAAAGCTAAATATTTCCCACGGGGCTCCTTTGTGAATGCGACTTTGGGTAATAATCCTAGCTTTGTTTGGAGGAGTATTCTGGAAGCTAAGGATTTAATTACCAAAGGTGGGAGAATACTGGTGGGTTCAGGTGAGACTATCTCTATTACTAGAGACCCGTGGTTGCCAGATATGGAGAATCCTTTCATCACTTCTTTCCATCCTTCCTTTTGTGACAAAGATGTTAAGTGTTTATTGACTATGGATGGTAAGAATTGGGATTATGAGATTATCAATGACTTGTTCAATGATAGAGACAAGGATTTGATACTCACCATTCCTATCTCTCCTTCTAACTCGGTGGATACTTGGTATTGGAGTAAGGAAGTTTCAGGTGACTATTCAGTGAAGTCGGCATACAGCTTAATCCAAGATTTAAAGGTTTCTCCTACTTCTTCTAATAGTTCGGGTCTTTGGCGTGATATTTGGAGCTTAAAGATTCCCCCGAAAGTGAAGGAAATGTTATGGAGAACATTGTCCAATTGTCTTCCTACTCGAGCACAACTAATTCATAGACATGTCCCCATTGATTCATCTTGTCCCCGGTGTAATCGAGAAGCGGAATCAATTGCCCATTGCATTGTAGGTTGCAATTTTGCCTCTGCCTGCTGGCGGTTTTCTGGTCTGTCACATGACAGCATTGGCAACTCATCTTTTGGTGATTGGTTTCAGCTACAGTTCCAACGATGGAACAATGGAGATAGGCAAATGGGTGCCATGCTTTGTTGGGCTATTTGGCAAGACAGAAATAATAAAGTTTGGAATGATAAGTCTGGGTCGGTCAAAAATGTTGTGGCTTTAGAAAGAACTAATCTTGAACAGTGGCTATTTGCTCAAGAGAAAAACTTTTCGCCCTTGTCTTTCTCGGTTGGGAATGATGAAGGGGATGAGCAATGGTGTGCCCCTCATGTTGATTATTATAAGATTAATGTTGATGTCGCAACCTTTAGTGACAAACACAGATTCGGCTTTGGTTGGGTTCTTCGTGATGCTAAAGGCTATGTCATTCAAGCTAGATCGGGTTCAAGGCATGGGGATGTGGAGCCGGGTTTCGCCGAGGCTCTTGGATTGAAGGAGGTTCTTAGTTGGATAAAGACCTCAAACTTATCTAATGTTACGGTGGAGACGGACAGCCTTGTCACGGTCCAAGCTCTTCGGAGTTCAGTGATTATGGCCTCTCCGTTTGGTAATTGCATTGAGGAGTGCAAAGGTCTTCTTTCTAGTTTGAACAATGTTAATTTTCGTTTTGTTAAACGATCTGCTAACCGTGTTGCTCATGCTCTCGCTCGAGAATCATGGTTATACGCTGATCGTAGTTATTCTGGTAGTACTATCCCGAGTAACATTCTTGATGTAATCGTGCTTGAAATAATTTAATACAATTCATCTTTTATTCAAAAAAAAAAAATACTCCTTTTATTTTTCAAATTCCTCTCTCTCTCTCTCTCTCTCTCTCTCTCTCTCTCTCTCTCTCTCTCTCTCTCTCTCTCTCTCTCTCTCTCTCTCTCTCTCTCTCTCTCTCTCTCTCTCTCTCTCTTAATTTGCTATTAGATTATTGCATTTTTTTTATTTAGATGAAATTCATAAGTAGAATGTTAAGAACACTGTAAATTTTAATTTAGTCATAATTAATTCATGAGAATCAAACAATAAAATGTAGATTAGCAGAAGCGTACTGGTGTCCATAGAATCGACCCTTAAATGGTTTGATCTTCCAATTTGCATCAAAACCTTTCTTTGAAACTTTTTCTCTTGGTGATGGGGAGTGAAAAGATACAATACAAATTAGGGACCATTACCGTTTATATTACCAACAGACAAAACTGTTAGTAATATTTATTGACTATTTCTATTTCGCCCCTCATCAAAATAGAAATTGTCCTTATGGCATCTACATATTAAAATCATGACAATCATGCCTTTAAGTCATAAACTTAATTCCAAAATAGATTACATAAATTTGACTTATTATTTGATGATCCAGCACACATTTTATATGTACAATTGTGACCCTAATAAATTTCTAACATGGATGACTAGGATTTTCTTGTGTGTATGCCATGAATTCTTAAATGTAAATTTGGATTGGTTCTTGATTATGTTTGTGTTATGATCTGGGTAAGTTTTGAATATGAGATTGGAATTTTGGGCCACTCTTTGTATGTTGTTATTGTTTTGGTAGTTTGATGAGATGAGCATGATGATTCTAGCTTTGTGTTCTTGAGTTTTCAAAAGCATGATTTGGTGTAATTGAATCTTATTTGTTTAAAGTGTTTGAGCATGTATTTTAGTGTTTGTGATGCCTAGAAATACTTTAGTAAGGCCTTAAATATAAAAGAGATGTGTGAACGTAACACATAGGTCTATGTAATATAAAGTGACATTATTATATATGAAATAATGTAATATAAAGTGCGGTGGCACAGTATATATACATAGTGACATACTGTATGAAGTGTAATTATTATTTTAATTATCATACTGTATTATTTTAATTATCATGGGTGCTCTATTGTGTAGGCAAGGGTAAAGCAATGTCGAGTCAGCCATGAGATCAAGGGCTTTGAGAATGACTTGTACATGTTCCAGCCAAGCTAGATCATGAGGGTTGGGTCTAACAGGGAATTGTATAGAAATTCCATTTTATCATTTAGGTTGGCCTATATAAAATAACTTGTAATATTTTGCAAATAATTTTAACGGGATCCCGAATATGTAACCTTAAATTCTTTTGGTTTAAAGTAAAACATGTATGTTTATTGCAAGTTATTTATTTAATTAAGTTTATTACTCATTTCAAATTACTTGGCTTATAGACCCCGATTAATAAAATTAGCAGATTGTAATCACGACATGTGACGTTTCTCTAAGTAGGATGTTACAACGTGAGTCTTTATTATTAGTTGGAACTGGTAGACGTAGATCTGAGCATTGGTCTACACTGAATGTTAACATGATCAATGTAAGTGTTGATGGAGCGATTTTCGCTAACTTGGAGAGATTTGGCATGGGTTGTTTGGCTAGGGGGCATGATGGGAGGGTGAAGGAAGCTTTTAACAGGGATAAGCAAGGTGTTGTTCTTTCTGAAATGAGTATTAAGGAAGCCTTAAGTTGATTTTATGAACATCAATAGTCAAATGTCATATTGGAGTTAGATAGTCTTATGTGTATTCAAGACATTAATATTAAGAGTTAGTCCCACATTGCTAATGTGTGGAAATAAATTGTGATATATAAGAAGAATGAGCTACTCCTCCCATTGCCAATTGGTTTTGAGATAGAACCTTATTCATCTTATCCTCAAATTCTAACATGGTATTAGAGCCACTTGTGATCCGTTGTGAGCTTAAATTGCCATTGGTCCAAAAAGCCGTTTGTGATCCGTTGTGAGCCAAAGTGCCACCGATCCAAACAGATACTTCCGCTGTCTCCCCATTAACCTCCATTTGGGACCTTTCGGCCAATGTGTCAATTTCTAGTGTTGGGTCTTTGACCTGTTTCAAAATCCACAAATTTCCCGACGTGTACACCCACAAATTTCCTGATATTTAGTTTTGTGGAATTCTTTCAAATGTCACGTTCGGTCATGTGGTCTCTTAAAGGTCGTTCGTTATACCCACACTTTCCAGACCCAAACGTGAGGAAGGTGTATTAAGAGTTAGTCTCACAATGCTAATGCGTGGAAATAAATTGTAATATATAAGATGAATGGACTACTCCTTCCATTGCCAATTGATTTTGAGATGGAACCTCATTCATCTTATCCCCAAATTCTAACAATTAACAACAATTTGCATATGTTTTATAAATTTGGTTTTTTAGTTTATGATTGTAAAATGTAATTACTTAATCTTTGTAAGGTTTCAGTTTGTTTTGTTGAATTGCGTGTTAATAAAGTCCACTCATTGTTTGACACGTGACTCTTATTACTCTTCAAGTTATGTTATTCTAAGAAAGTGTTATGTCTTCTGAATTACATTCTGTTGTAAGGAAGATTTTCATAATTAATGAAAATTTTATTTTTATTTTAAAAAAATTATTATTGATTATTAATGTTAATAATAAAAAATATGAAATTTTTTAAGCAAATTATTTTAATTAAATGTTGTATTTTATGTTGAGTTTGATTGTCTAGCTGTGATATGTCCTTTTCCTAAAAGATCTTCTTTTTGTAATGACTTTAGTTCTCTTTTAGATGATATTTCTAGTCTACTATCCAATTTTCTGAGACGTCTTTAATTTATGTTCGTCGCTCGACCAATATGACTACTCATGAATTAGCTGTGCACGCACTTAAGGTGGATAGTAAGCTAGTTTAGATGGAGGATTTTCCTTCTTTACTTTTCGATGTACCTGATTTTTTTCAATAAAATTTTGTTCATTGTTAAAAAAAAAAAAAAAAGCACAACCATTAAAATGGGATAAAAGAAACGTTTTAACCAAACTAAAATGTATACGTTATCATTATGTATTAGGCTTATAAATTGGGCACTTAATAAAGTGGGAACTTAATTAGCGTAAATATGAGGTTGTGTCTCACTCCTCTTTCTCTTTTTGTTTTGTGTAAAAGAGTAGATTAAAAAATTATAAAACTAGTGGAAGCAAAGCAAAGCAAAGCAAAGCACCCTCTCTGTGTACCTCATCACCCCACTGGCAACAGTCCTGTACGTATCACGAGATGCATCTTTAAAGCAAATTATTTTCAAATAATAATAATAATAATAATATAATTTATTAGGTAAGGAGTATAATAATAAGATTTGTATGGGGAGGAATTGAAGTTAGGGGAACAGAGCTCATGGCCTGTGAACCCAAAAACCAACCATACCAGCCTGTAATAATCCTCCGCATCACACTTGCCACTAATTTTCATTAAATAAACAAAAAAGAAATGTAATTTCTTTTATTTTAAACAAATCCCATTAAGCTCTACCACTATTTTTTTTGGTATCATGCCAAACAGAAAGAGAGAGTGACACCAATTAAATATCTTTATATGAAAATCAGGTGAATTTTGTATATCACAATATATATTTATATTTTTTAAGAATATTTGCCGTATAATTATTTTTTTTTATTTTAATATAAATATCTATTATATATTTTATTCCACAGATTAAATGTTATATGTTATTTTTTTGACCAATTAAATAGTGTTATATTTTTGTTGCAACTTTTAATCTCAATTTTATTAAATCTAATAATATGTATCAATTCATTAATTATCCATTTTCAATAAAAAATTTATTAAATAATTTTAAAAATAAATAAATTAAAATATATTTTAATTGACATATGATATTTTACTTAACTAAATTAATATTTAACGTAACAAAAAAATAACACATATATGCTATATAAATATATGAAATTGAAAATATATTTTTAAATAAAACATACATATGGTACATAAATAATATATAGTTTTTAAAAATATAAAGTATATATACTATAAATATTCATATTTTTTATTACCAAATGTTAGTAATAAAATGTGATGATTCTCCATTCTCATATTTTGATCTCATTTTACAAATTATTTCAAAAATCAAAATTGCTTTTTCGAGAAATCGTGGTCTTTTTACATTCACAAAATTAATATGTGAAACTAGTTATACTTTAGGATATGGATCCATGTGAATGTGATGTTGATGTTAAACGGGTATAATGCCCCATTACCCAAAAAACTTGGATCGTAGATTCAGACACACACAAACCCCAATTTTAAATTTTCATATTTAAATATGATGATAATTATTAATTCTGGTATCCATCCAATAAGAAGAAAATTTTTACCAATCATGATTACATTACTAAAATGTTAATTAGAAGAGGAATGGAATATTGACCATTGACCTAAGATGGGACCGTGGTAGACCTTACCAAGAATCCAGAATCTTTTAAACAACATCCGCCGCCTAATTCCACGTGGACGGTCATGATGTAATGTCTCCGCGTACGCACGTGACATATTTTTCACCCGAAGTTTCCAAATCCCTCAGTTACGCCGTCCTTTCCTCCTCCCAACTTCCAACTTGAGCCATCGGATCAAAGTCATCAAGTGGATGAATTTAACATTGACTCGGCAATAATCGCTTCATTCTCCATTAATTGAGGCTATTTCCGTAATTTAACCTCTCCAAAATGGGAAATTGCCCAAAATCTTATTAAAAAACCTTATTTTATATTATGCCAAAAATATATTTTAAAATTTATATTATTTTTTAGTAATAATATTAAAAAGAAATATAAAATTTTATTAAAAATAAAATAAATAAATAAGAAAATTCGATAATACATCATCTTAAAAATTTTCTTTAAATTATAATTACATCCATCAAAATTTTAGATTTTAGAAAAAGTGTAACATGCTAAAAATTACGTTCAAATTCTTTAAAAAAAAAATTACACGCATGATTATTTTATTTTATTCGCGTATAAAATAAACTGTTTGAATATTATTTTTTATATTGTAAATTATTTCGAATTTCTTAAAATTTTATAAGATATCTTAAATACTAATTTATTTTTCTAAATGACAAAACAACTAAAATACATTATAAAATCACCCAAAAATATATTTTTATATTTAACTTAAAATGAAGTGATTTCTTAAAATATAAAAAATTGATTTAATTTATTTATAATATTGAGTGTTCATATAACTTTTTAGAGTGCAAATATAAAACCCTTAAAAAATAAAGTTAGGGAAACGGCTCTTCATCCATCGAACAGGTGGCAATAAATAATAAAATAACCTAATTTCACGGGGTCCGTTTTAACCCTAATTGAAAACGACGTAGTTTACGGGGTCGCGTCTCTGATACTCGTCCTCTATATAAAGAGGCCGTAGCTTCTTCTCATAAACCATCTACACAAATCCTAATTCTGAAGAGGCTAAAGAAAACCAGAGAGGTTAAGAGAGAAAGAGAAAGAGAGAGAGCCTAGTTTGATTTATCAGCTACTGCGGTGAGCCAAAAACCATTGTTAATCGGAAAAACTTCAATCTCTCCGCTGTAGCTGACTTATTCAATCTCTTTGAATACTCTAAGAAATGGCTCGCTCTTTCTCCAGCGCTAAGATTTTCACCTCTCTCGTCGTTGATGGCGCCTCTAACGTTATCAGCAGGTATTGAAAGATCTACTTCTCCTTCCATTCCGTCTTTGTTATATTTCTATTCGATTTTGAAAAGAGCAATAAACCGATGACAGTAATCCGGAGTATTTTCAATATTTTCTCTCTTGCCAAACAGATCTGGCTGTGGATTCAAAAAGTGAATAAATAAAACTAATTCGCTATTTATTTATTTTGAAACTGTTTCAGGCGTGGATTCTCTGCTGCATCACAAGGAGTTGTGTCGAGCGTAGTAAGAGCTGGAACCGCAGCAGGTTCTAGAACCGCAACAAAGAAATCCGTCGAAGAAAACACCGAGAAGGTGTCGTGGATCCCTGACCCGGTCACCGGTTACTACCGACCCGATAATGGTGTTCCAGAAATCGACGTGGCCGAGCTTCGCGCTACGCTCTTGAAAAAGCACTGATTTAATGATTTAATTTATCACTAAATCAATATTTTTAAGAAAAAGAAAAATTAATATTTAAAAATATCCCCGAGAGAGACGTATGGGGAGTTACTTGGTCCGAGTCGCCTGACACTATTCGACTCAGTGGGTAGGGGCTGTCGTTTTCATTGGGTGTATAATCATTTTAATTGGAATTCGATAAGCCGTTGGTTGTTGTGGGTGGTGGTGGTATATGAAAACTTTTGTTTTATCACATAATGTTTATGTAGCTCTTTTTTTTTATCAATAATATGAAAAATTTTCCAATATATTTTTTAGCCAAGATTTAGTTTCGATGCCATATAAATTAAATTAGAGCATTACTTTTTTCTCTATTTAATTCAAAATGTGTAAGAAACTCAGTGATGTGCACTAATAATGGTATGGAGCTAATTTGAATAAGAAAAGGGTGAATGTATAATGAGATAATTTAGTTTTCGTTTCTTTAAAAAAAATTAAATTATTCACAAAAGGACAAATTTGTTTTTGTCCCTAATTAATTTATGAAGAAGATGATAAGAAACTTATAATTAAAAATTACTTGTGGAAGTATAGAATCGTAGAAAAAATCAATTATTTGCTTTCGAATTTTGGCTACAGTAACATAATAAATCATATATAAAAATGTAGCCAAGTAAAGGAATTTTGTTAAGAATATAAGTTAAAGTATTTTAAAAATATATAGGAACAATTTTTAAGCCGAAAGTGTCGACCTTCCTAATCTTTAATAGTATTAATTTATTATTATTATTATTTTAGATGAATGGTAAAGCTGTTGTTGAATAATTGGAGACAACACAACATTATTTGATGCGTCAGAGATTTTAATCTATTGAAGACACTCTCATTATTGTTAGTGACTGAAATTGATATAAAATTGGTATAAGGATAAGCTTGGAATATAATCTAACATAGTTTTTCTTTTTTTTGGTAAAGTTTAAATCTCTATTATTTTGCCAGCAAAATATGTGGTGAATAGTCTATGAATGTACATTATTTTAAACGAGCTGAAGAGACAAGAAGCATAGGGGAAATAGAGTATAAAATGCATGCATTTAGGCAAGTGACGTGAGAATTGAAGAATTAATTAATGGGGTCAATGTCATCAAATTATCAATCATGTATTATTATTAATTATTTGCAAATTGCTTATTAGATGGTGTAGGAATAGGACTAGGAAATGTGCTAGAAAGAAAGGATTAGCAAAGCAAATATGGATGTATTCGAAGAGACTTGTGAGTTGTCATTGAATGAATGGAGAAACTAATTAAGTTAATATTTTAAATTTCTCTTTCATTTTTACACTCTACTTATGTAAAACATGTATCTTGTCTGATGTGGTGTGTTTTATTATAGATCATTGTTATATTAGGCACCAGTAGTGCTTAACACATTCTTAATATCTTATATTGCGATTGAGTAGCGATACTCTCTAAAAACTATTACATTAAATTATATAGAACTCAATTTCTAGTTGAACTAATAGCGATATTAACACATAAGAAGGTGTCCTTTAGTATTTCTCTGTATTATATGGTTTAAATGTCATCTTTATTGTCAATTTGTAAAAAGGTGAGAAAATTATAGAAAGAGTAAATTTGGAAGTCAGGATTGAAAGCATAGCAATTCAATAATGCTCAACTAAGTAGAGTAGTCTTTATCAAAGAATAATGAAACTAACAATATCAATTGGTTTTTTACTTCTTATGTCCACTCTTTGTTTTGTTTTAGAATGAATATGATTTATGCTCTTTGAATTAATCGTTAATCATTTCTAAATCTGTATTAATCTTTGCAATTAAAATTATCTCTATGTTTTAGTATAATGGAAAAAATGATCTTTAAAAATATCAAAAGTTGGGAGAAAATTATACAGCCTAAGTGATATTATTAAATATGATACTTACAATTGTCAAATCTATTATTTTTTTTTTCTAAAAAGGAATCACATAGTGCATATCATTTTTCTACTTTTTTAGTTATTTTAAATAATCTTAAAATGATTTCTGTAGGAAATTTTAAGTTTCTCCAACTTTGCCCTACACCAACATTAAGTTAATCAGTATTAAATCAAGGTCAATTTCGACCTTTAATACTTCCCTAACTTTTCAAAGTCAGCAGGTCAATACGACCTCGTTTTGTCTTTGAACAAAACCAAAAGAATCGACACTTCTCGATCACTTCCCTCAGCCCTAGGTTTAGATTCGAAACCCTAGCAGAGAGTTTCTCTCTGGGAAACTCGAACCCAAACCCTAGAAAACCCAAAAATCCCAACACAAACACAAACACAAGATCAGATCTAACCAGATCTGATCCAAGCTCAAGCACACACACAAAACCAGAAAGATTAAGGTAAGAGGACACCAAATTTTTCCCCAAGTTCACCAATAAATTGGCTACGTCTCCGTTTGAGCTGCTCCTCAAAGTTGAGAGCTCGATTCCACTATTTCTTGCTGATCAGAAGTACATCAATGGAGATTCCATGTCACAGGTAATTTTCAGACTGGTAATCTCATATTTTAATACAAGTTTAAGTGTTTAATCCCTCTCTCTAACAATCACTAACTCTCTGTTTGTTTTTCTTGTGCATGCGAGATCATCTATTCCTTCTTCTTCAAGCTTTAAGCATCTGGATCTTGAAGAGAACCCTCAACCGTACCTAGTTGTGTATCTGATGCATGTATATATAGATCTAGGGTTCTTCTTTTTGCTTCTGTAATTATTAGTTAGATTAGTTACAGAAATTAGTTAGGTGTGGATTAACCAAATCCATTCTAACTAATTTCTGTTAAGGATTCTAGAGGCCGAAGGCCAAATTTAGAGATTTGCTTGTAATTACATTTCTGTCCTTGTATTGAGTCTATGTATCAGTGTAAGTAGAGGTTTACTCCAACAATTTCCATCACACAGATAACACTATCTACAACAAATTAGACTTTAGAAGAAACTAAGCACATAACATTTCGAGAGAAAGAATGTGGTTGTCAAATCTAATATTAAGTTTGAAAAAAAAGCTAAATATTAGCATGAGATTAGAGTGCACAAATGCGCAATACTTATCAAAATCAATAATATATATTAAGAAATTTTACATTTTTATCTAATTGTTAAAAATGACTTATATATGAAGTATAATAATGATATGTTTTAATACCCTTATTTATACATTATTTTTCCTTTCTCTTATGCTACTCCCCATTTCTCTTCTTTCTCTCTTTCTTATTTCTTTCTCTCCTCTCAAACTTTAAAAATAATTTATGGTCACATTGTTACTCAAATGAGCCTAAAAAATATCATTATGATCTACTTTTCAATGTGAAACATTTCAAGATGTGGGAAGCATATGTTTTTTCGGTATTTCCAAAAAAGAAATCATTTGGTTACTAATATATTGTAATGGCTAATTAGGATTTTTATATCTAAACTTTGACATGTACCAAATCATGCCCCTGAACTTTTAAGATTGTTAAAAATCTCCCTTAAATTATTGAGATTGTTGGATTTAAGAACTTTTATCTAATTTTAGTAAGGAAAGTTTAACAAGAATAAAAGTTCATGAGGCATGATTTGGTACATGTCAAAGTTCGAGGGGCATGATTTAGTGGATATCAAAGTCCAGGGAGCATGATTTAGTATATAAATAATTATTGAATTAGTAAAATTAAATAAAATTAGACAAAAGTCCTTAAATCCAATAATCTCAATAGTTTAGGGAGAGTTTTTAACGGTGAGAAAAGTTCAGGGGACATGATTTGGTACATGAAAAAGTTTAGGGGACAAAATTCCTAATTAGCCTATAATGATTATTTACTATTTTATATATTTTTTAAAATCTTAATTAACATTCATTTTAGAATTTTACTAATTGAATTATATTATATTATACGATAACTAATTAGCTTTTAAAATAACATTAGTATATTAAATTAGTAGCTAGCTAGCTTGTTATATTACGACCATGTTTGACTAAACTTCTATTTTTACTTATAGCTAGAAGTATAAAATAAGTATAAACTTTAACTTATTTTTACTGTTTAGATAACTATTATGTGAAGATCGATCTTTTTTTTTTTTAATGAAAATTGTTTTTCAAAGTGTTTGGATATCATTAAAAAAAAGATCTTTCATGAGTAAATTATTTTAATTTAAATAACAGTTTTTCAAAAGTCCTTTTAAGAGAAATTACAAATTCTAACTTCTTCCAAAAAGACTTTTAAATTAAAAAGTTACTTTTAATTTTTTATTCAAATGCCCCTAGAAGGACTTTTTTAATTCTAAAAGCTAAAAAAGTGCTTATAGAATCTAAGCCGCAACTCATTAATTTTGAAAATTAAAAAAATTAAATTAAATAAGAAAAATTAAATCATGAAAAATAAATAAATAATAGTTTACAAAACTACCATTATTAATAGTAGGGACAATGTTATCAAATAATTAAAAGTTCAAAGGACTGATTTGCCAAAAAATAAATTTCAGGTACTAATTTGTAAAAAAGTTAATTACATATTTATGGACCAATTTACTAAGAAAATTATTTTGAAGACCATTCTCCAAAACCTGCAAAATTCATAGATGTACAATACAAATAAGGCAATGTTATAAGGATGAGGTACTATTCGAATTCCTTCACCTAATCCAAGTATAATTACTACATGGAATAGGTCAAATTAGGTCATTGTAAACATTAATGCCTCGAGAGAAAGCATCCTATTGTTGAATTGGTCATAATATATACTCTTAAATTATTAATGGAAGGAGAGTCACTGTGTTTGTTTTTAACTCATCCAATCCAAACATGGTCAAAAGGAAAGGACTTCCTCCAAATGAAGACATATCAATTTGCCTAGAGTAGTCATGACTTTCCAAGTCAACATATATATACGTATATTAATTTGTTGTTGTGCACATGTTAAAGCAATGAAGAAATTTCGAGGGGATTGGGGTCTTTCTTATTGGCCAATATATATATATATATGATAAATAAATATCTAGTTAATTTGGATCCAATATGTTACGTAACGTTTTTTCCTAAATCATTTTCAAGACAAAATTAGGGAAATGAACAAGTTATAATAAGAAAAGAGGTTCTAGATTCTTTGCATGGCCACGCACACGCAGACAACTTTGACAAGTATTATGGCTCAGAGTAAGAAACTAACCTTTTCTTTCTACAGCACTGCTGTTATACCATACTTAACTCCAAATGTAGAATTAGATGCCTAGTGCTCCACTTTTCTATCTTCATTCAAAGAATTGAACATCAAATCTTACATATTTTTACTTTAAATTAAAATTAAAATAATAAAATTTGATATTAAGTTGAATCAATTCAAAACTATACACTATTATGTGGCGTTTAGTTGAAGAGAATGAAAAAAAAAATATTTTGCTCTATGTTGACCGAGGTTTTCGACAACCAGTATAATAATATATAAGAAAGCTGTAAGAAGTTTAATGCATGAGATTTTTACGTGGTTGGGGCGTTAATGAGCCTTAGTCCACGAGTCTTTTGTATTTATGAGAGTATTTATTACAGAGAATGTTCTTGGTGACTTTTCTATTTTGTTCTTACGAAATCCAGAATTCTCGACCCTTGCCTTAATGTGTTTGGGGGGTATTTATAGTGTTTTTTCTGGGGTAATCCCTAGAATTGTCCCTTATATATTTCTGTGTAACTTCAGTAGGGGCATGCATTCCTAGCCCATGCAAAATAGGAAATATGCATGATCTGTTCCCCAGGTATTTCAGGGGTTAGATAGATATACTCCTTTATTCCTTTTTGACTGATGTGATCCCTCATAAAGTAGCCGTCAGTAGGCTTATTAATCATAGCGTAATAGTTGCAGAAGGGGGGTTATGCCGTCAGACTTTAATATTTATGGCAATATCAATACGCCTTCTCCCATGCGACATTAAATGCGAGATGACTGTTCAGAGAGGGTCTGATATCTCCCATAAGTGCTTTGCTATAGCTCTGCCCTCCGGGAGTGCGTGGTTCCCTCATGCCTTCTCCGGGAGGTGCCTCTTTAGCCGACCCTCTAGGTTTACAAAGACTTAGCCAAATTGTCTCAAAGCCATACTCTTTAGATCTATGTGTCGCGATCACATTGGTCCACATATTTTGGGCAAGATCAGGGGCAACATTCTATTTTTTTATTTGGTTTTATTTTAATGTTATTCTAATTCTAGATATGTTTACATTATTTCCAACCAAACGTCATTTAATACAGTGTTTGTTTAGTATATTTGTTATGATGTAAAGTTTGCATCATTTTTTGACACACACATGTTAATATTTTTTTTACTAAAAACACTCTCATCAAGTGATGGAAATTTGACTTGCAGAAACAAGTACTTACAAGTACTCACCTTGAATGGGGTGGGGATCACCCGCCTTAATGGGTAATGTGACGGGAGTGGAATGCAATTTTATATACCCAAAGCGAGTTTGGGGCGGGGTAGGAGTGATACTATTCACCCCATATTCGACTCATATATATAATTTCCAAACTTTTTATATAATTTTTTAATTATTACACATTAAAATTAGTGACTATACTTACTTACAAAGTTGACTATTAATTATCTTCTCTAATTTATTGTGTAATAAAATTATTTCGGTAGAATATTTATTTATTTTAAAGTCAATGTCTTATTTTTCATTTTAGTTTTAAATTACATTACATTATTATTATTTTTAATAGGTCCCAACGAGTCCTCATACCCAATAGAGATTCCCCTATTCCGAACTCATCAGGGATGAAATAGGATGGGGGTAGGGGCATAATGGGGAACGAGAATGAGATTGGGAAGTGCATTACCCGCTTATTACCCACCTAATTTCTATCCTTATCTCATCAACTTCTTTACTCTATTCTTTAAAATATATTACCAAAATCTCATTTTCTTTATTTCATCTCACACACTTAAATTACACCATACATCCTATTTTAAAAAAAATTTCAACATAGCATTTAAATAATATATCATCAAACATTTTTATTAATTAAAAATATAAACAAAAAATCAAAGAAATAAAAAAATATTTAATAAAGAAGAGAAAAAGATAAAATAATTAAAAAAAGAATATCTCACATGTATTCCATGGCCACATATAGCGAAGGATATAGCTCAAAAAGTTGGTGCTCGATTTTACATATTCTTTACCTCATCTAATGGATGAGCAATTTTACATCATTTAGCTTTTATTTTAGCTATTTAGGTAGCATAGCTCATCTGATGGGCATGTTCGTAATCTATATTGGGAAATTTGAAATTGGATGCTTAATAAACTCATAAATTGGTCCCCTAAATTAATACTATACATAATTGAAATTTTTACACCAAAAATCTGTTTTGCACATTTTATTACTGTTTTACTCCTACACGCCTACATCAACATTTTTACTTACCATCTTTATTTTATTACAATAATACCACTTACACACCATTCTCATGCACAGACACATGTGTCATCCCCATCACACATCAATCAACTTCCACTCTCTTCTTTCTCTTTTTTTCTTTTCTATCACACATCAATCAACTTCCACTCTCTTCTTTCTCTTTTTTCCTTTTCTTTTCATTTGATTTTGGATTTTCTTTCAGTTTTTTTTTTGTTTGGAAGATCAATAACCTCCATTGTTGAAGCATAACTACTCATTATTCATCACGATTTTTTCTCTCTCATTTTTTGTTCTTCCAAAAAATTTCAACTCTCACTCAACCCACGATTTCTCAAGTTTTTTTCCCTCTCAGTTTATTCTTGTTTCAAATTTCTTTATAAAATGGTCATCACTCGTTCATCCTCATCTCTTTCCCCAGTTCAGAAAAAAAAAATCGAAAATGGGCTTGAAATCTTTGGCTAACAAAGCAAAGGGTAAACGTCCGATTGTTGAAGAGAAGAAATCGAAGCTCAATGTGGAGGAGCAAATGGTTGAAGAAATTTCTAGTGAAAAAGCTAGTGCCTCTGCCGAAGTTTGAACAGAGGTTGGTTTTCAGTTTCATTTTCGTTTCCCCCCATTTTAAACATTTTCTTGTATTTCCATTTCATCGTTTTGGTTTTTTCTGGTTTGTGATATTTTAGGTTTTTCATTTTAAAATTTCGTTTGGTTTTCTTTGGATTTTTAGGACTTTATTTTTGTTTAATCAATTTTATTTTGTTCTTGGGTTTGGCATTTTAGTTTGTTTCTTATTATTTTCGTTCCATTTTTGTTGTGTTTTATGTTCTGTTTGTGTTTCTAGTTTTTTTTAGATATTTTGAAACATTTGTTTTTGTTTTAGTGTCTCTAATCAGTGGGTTTTAGTTTTTTTTTTTCTAGTTTTTTAATAGTTTAATATGTTTATGTATGATGTGTTTTGGGAATATTATTAGGTATAGTTGTTTGCTGTTCTTTTTTAGGTAACAATTCGATTTAGATGTTTGTAGTTTATATTCGTAGAGTTGTTTCTGCTTGTCAGTTTGTTTTTAGTTTTTTTATAGTTTTATTATAGTTTGTATACTTGTTTATTTACAATTTATATTTATTGCTGTTAATAAACTATAATAAAACTAAAATGAAACTATTAAGAAACGTTTAAATTTATTTCAGAAACTAACTATTTCTCAAAGTGTTTTCTCCTTCTCTTATTTCCAAAATAAATTCTTGCAAACAATTGAATTAAACTAATATAAAATAATGATGCAACTGTAAATCAACTTGAAAAACCACAACACTTAATTCAATTTAATATAGTTGTGGTCATTGTGCTTTTTCATCAGTTTTATTTGAATCAGATCAATTGAATTAATAGTTGTATTTTTCTCGCTTTGGTTTCTTTTTGGTTGTTTTGCAGTTTTGAAACGAGCGCGTATTTTCATCTTCATGGTTCGCTCTGTACAGCTGAAGGCTTAGTGCATGTGGTATTTTTGTAAATATTTGTATGTGGACTGTATAAATGTTTAATGGGCCGGCCCAAAGTATTTTTGTAATTTTTTTCCCTTTTTTGTATTTTTTTGTTTTTTTCCCTACATAATTTATAAAATGTGATAACTTTTTCCTAAATCCCAAAATACCCCTCTCATTTTTTCCAACCGTCCCTCTCTCTTCCTATTTTTACCAAAAAATTGACTGACCATCGGGCTGGCCATTGGACGGGGCATCGGGCCCCCATCGGACCCGATTTTTAAAACCCAGAAATAAGCCAAACTGGTGTACAATCGGGCACACCATCGGATGGGCATCGGGCACACCATCGGATGGGCATCGGGCACACCATCGGATGGGCATCAGGCACACCATCGGGCTAGCCATCGGGCCCCATCGGACTAACCATCGGGCTTTTGTCTTCAACCAGATTCAATTTTTTGCATCATGATGCATCGGGCCTGCCTAAAAAATGCATTTTCTAACCCAAAAATCACAGATTCAAAAACACTAACCTTTGACATTGGGTTCGTGGGTCGCGGTGGTCGTGGAGAAAGGGGTTAGCGGTGTAAGCGGTAGGCAGTGAGAAGTGATCGGTTTTAATTTGGGAAAGGGCCGGCGTTGTAGGTGGTGGTGAGGGGGGTTTTGATTTGGTGAAGGGTTCGGTTGAGAGAGAACCGAGAGAGATAGAGGAAGAGAGAGAGTTGGGGTATTGTTATGAGAGGAGTATTCTTGGATTTTTGATAAATTGGTCATATATTTTCAATTTTGAATTGTATTAGTTTAGATATTTTATGCATATTTTTTCAAATTTCCCTCTATATTTTAGCTTAAGATCACTTATGATCACTTATCTACATCGATATTAATACATCATAAAAATTTTACTTTACTCTATCCTTTAATAGATCACAAATTCTACTTTCCCTATTTTACAATAAATAATATTCTATAATATATAGTAAAATTTAAAAAAACTTTAAAATAAAAGAATTTAAAGTATCGTGTTAAAATTTCCCATAACAATATGTTTGTACCAATATGTTAAACATTCATCTAAAGTAAATCCTATTGGAAAAATATTTTTAAAAAATTATATTTTAAATGCCTCAATTAGATTGTACCTCACACCATAAAGACATTGTTTGTGTGCTCCATTATAGTGTGCCTATGTATGTATATAATTTTGTGTTCATGACCATAAAAATCTATTGATACCAAAGGATGTATTAACTATTAAGTTTAGCAGGTGAGAACACATCAAATAAAGATCTCCAACATTGATTACTAGGAAATATATGTACTGAGGGCTCGTTTTATTAGGTTCTATAAAAGATAAAATTTTATATTTTATTAATTATTACCCCACAAATTTTAATACAATAGGAATCATATTATTTAATACATAACAAATAACAAATGATTTGTATTAGCTTGTATTATAATATTTATAAAGAGTTTGAAGTTGGGGGCTTGGACCAACTCGTACCCTAACCCAAACACGGACTACCAACCCCAAACCCCAGATCCCACCCTAGGACCCGGACTCAGACTCGACTCCGTACCTGTACCCTAGACTGGACCTGGACCCAGTCCCAATCCATGGTCGGGTCTCGGAATGGGGTCTAGGTCCACAACCGCAGTCGAGGTTGGATTGGGATCGAGTTTATAGTAAAGATAATAATATTATACAACCTATTAATACAAGTAAATATCAAACATAATATTCTATTAAATAATATTGATAGAATACAATACAATACAACATACTACTATACAATACAACAATGTATACCAAACGAGCACTAGAAGTGTTATTTTTCAACACGAACATGGAATTTTTCTAATGAAAGACATTTTTATAGCTAAGCTATAGAATCAGATTCTTGCCGGCCACAGAAATAATACAAAAAAAAAACCCTTTAATAAACAACAGAAACAACATTCATATGAAGCATATATGAACCTACACTTAGACAAGCAGAGCCCCCAAAAGAAACAATCTCACCAAACAAAGATTTAATCTACTGCAAGCACAAATGTCTTTTCCAAAGTTGGGAAACATAGCAACTTCCAAAACTTACTAGAATTAGCAAAAATGCCTATCCAACCTTCCCCTCTTGTAGTTCATAGTATATAGGAAGAAAACTAAAAGCAGCATAAAAGATTTTCTTAACCCAACACTACAAGAAGCCATTAATTAAAAACTGAATTACATAAATGCACTGCTTCTACTTACCAAGCTACAACATTTCATTCATGCTAAAGCACTCATTTCACTTTACTGGCTCCATATGTACATATCATTATTCATTACCAATTGCCATCCAATATTTGGACTTCTGCTTGTTCATGTCCTTTAAAATCCAACAGCACCTTAAAATTTGCAAGTGGCTACACAGTCCTTAAATTACATTCTGTTGGGTCAAATAGTGTAATCCTAAAAGCTTTATTCCAACACTTAATCCTACCTAAAGTAATCTTTGAACATTTCTACATTTCTACGGTTCATCTATAACTATGCTACCCCACAAACCATTTTGACCTCATTCCCAATTGGCCCAGATTACAGAAAAGAACAAACTTGTAGCCCAAAAAGTAGAGAATAAGCAAAAGAAAAATTACTAAAACACAACGAAACTAACAAAGCAAAATAAGTAAAACCCATCTCATAATTTTACGAACGAAAGAAAACCCACCATTCATTCAAGAAAAGAAAGAAAAGAAACATTGAATTACAGATCGAATTGAGGTATCAAATTGAAGAAACAGAAGGGTTGAATTTAAGCTTCCTTACTTGCCCATTATTGCAATTCAATCCACAACCACACTGAGGGCATTCGAAAAAATTATCGATGGAGAAGGAAGCCGAAGCTAATCCCACCGAGAACTCGAGGTCGTTCCCATCTCGAACGACCTCAACGATGTTAAGCCACAAGAATAAGACCTTAACGCTAACCCCAGTTAGCTTCGTGAGCTTGTCCTTAGAGATATAGCCGCTTATGGTGGATTTGTACTTTAACTGATACGAACCCTCCAACGAGAAACTGCAGGAACCGTTGAAATGGGCATAGAATCTTCCGTTGCTTCGGTCTAATTCGTAGCTATTTACTCCCTTTGGGAGAATACCCATGGGAAGATCAAAGTCTTGGAGAACCTCGTATGCCGATCGCTTATCTTCAACGTCGGGTGATGACGTGGCCAATTGAGATAGCATAACGACGGCGACGGCGACGGCGACGACGATCAGAATGGCCGTGGGAGACATTGTTTCGATTCTTGTTTTTCGATTTTTCGAACTAAAATTTTGTTATTATATGAGCTTTTTTTTTTTTTTTTTTTGGCCAAGTTGACAAAGTTATTTTTAGCTTAAGATTGTGGATCTAAGACGATCCATCCACAGTGTTAAACGACAGCGTTTTAACGTTTTCTAGGAGATTAAGGATCTAAGTGGCACGTGGTGCAAAGAACAGAACACGTTGACAATAAGGTAGAGCGTAGATTTCAAAGCACGGTTCAGAAATAGAAGTGATAGAGTTACTGTCGGTTTTTTATATTTCGTCACCCATTGCTGTTTTTTTATTATGTAAATTTGTTTGTATTGTACTCAATTTCTTAGTTTAGTAGTAGTACTAGTAAGAGTAGGAGAAAAGTTCTAAAAGTGTAAGACAAAATGAAGAATCGTAATGATTTTTTCTTTTTGTTAAATGGGTAATTTCCAATTGCAATGCAAAAAGAATTCTTTCTTTTTCATTGACAATTATGAAATACATGTGTGCATTTGTAGATGTGATATAATATCTGTATGATAATAGATAAATTCTTGTTGTGCCTAATCCATTTTTAAGATTAGCATGTGAAAAGTGGCTCTTTGTTTTTCATGGTTATACAGATTCACCATTGGCTATTTCAAAATCACGAACACATAGATAAAAGAAAAGGAAAGAATAAAGCAAAGCATAACTATAGTAGAATAATGACACTAGTACAAGAAAAGATGAATCATTACAAATAACAACAAAATAACAAAAAGGAAACATTAATTGAGACTCTGATATTTGATGATAATATTAACTTTGATGAGAATGAGCAAGAGATAACTACGCGTAGTCTAGGTTATACAATCACACAAACTGCAATTAGTTTGTACCAATTATACAACAGGTTACCATCAAACACCTTTTATCCAAGGTTTATAATTCTAAACACAGTAACATGTTACAACATGATCTTTAATAGCATCAATTTAGATAAGAATACGACACTAATTTATTCAAACACAGCCAAACTAGATAGTTCAAACCAATTTATTCAAATTAGTACTCAAGCTAATCATAAATTAGCTGACAAACTCGATCAATTTAGATACGAAAACGACACTAAACGGTTACTAAGCTTCGTTGTATCCTTCATTGCTGCATTGCCATACCCAACACAATCAAATCCACAACCACAAGTGGGGCTCTCCTCAAAATTACTAACATCAAAGTTGGCACTGGCGAAGCCAACTGAGAATTCAAGCTCATCATTGTTGCGCGTGACAGAGACAATTTTCAGCCAGAAAAAAGCTATCTTAACCTCAATACCAGACAAGTAGTATAGCTTATTGCTGGTTATCTTGCCTGCTATGATGGGGTTATACTTTAACTCATATGAATCAACAGTGAAACTACACGAGCCGTTTAAGTAGGCAAAGAATGTACCTGTGAAATTGTCCAACTTGTATCCCAATACCCCTTTGGGAAGAAGACCAACTGGGAAATCATACCCTTCTAGTACTTCATAAGCCGTTGAAGTAGATGACAATGGGGTTGTAAACGACATCAGAAAGAAGAGAACCAAGAATTGACAATACGCCATTGGAGAGATTAAGGGTTAGTTAGTAGTTTAGTAAAGTGGAAACTTAGGAAACTCAGATAGTAAATAGAGATCCCTTTATGGAGTGTTGAGAGTCTGACTGTTTGGTCAATATATATACATGAACATTAGTTGACCTCAGTGATAGGAAAGTCAGAATATGGTAGAATTCTCCACATATATACAATCTACAATGAAGAGAAAATCGTACTACATAGTAAACTTATCCTATAAAAGAGTGTAACAGCAACATGAAAACTTCAAAAGAAAGTAAACCATTCTCAGTAAAGCTATCGTTAACCATAATATACATAGAAACAAGTCTCTCCAAAATATGTGTCAGGTTGAATTTTCTTATGCTCATTTCCACCGGTGGAATTGGCTATTTGTAATCTTCGAGCTACATACACACATACACATAAATATATATGTAAGAGATTACATGCATTTGGCATTGCTTCACATGTGTGTAATGTATCCATATACATTGGAGGTTAGGTATAACTATCAATAATTTCCAAGAAAGTACCTTTTCTAAATTTTAAAATATCTCTTGGAATCTTGCTTATGTTATCATAGTACTATTTTTCTGTGTTTCCCATTTTTCTATGTAACTCTAATATTCACACAAACCAGAGAGAATTATAAAAAGCATGTAATTAACTATTAAGTAATAACAAGAAGTTAACAAACATAATAATCTTGTCCTCTGCTCTGTTTTAGAATGCCCTTTTCTACACCTAAAAATCTAGATCCTAATAATTCCTAAGCTTTACCCATAAAGACATTTAATACATTATTATATAATCTATGGTGGAACTTTTTTATTCTTCTTACCCATCACTGAACCTCAACTGAGTTAGAATTACAGTTCAATCCACAGCCACACTGGGGAGACTCCTCAAAGTTGTCAATTGGAAAATTGGCCGAAGCGATTCCAACAGAGAATTGAAGCTCATCACCATCACGAACCACTTCCACAATGTTGAGCCAAAAGAAGAGAACTTTAACGCTCACACCCTTTAGATTCTTGAGCCTTTCTTTCGATATGATTCCACTTATGGTGGACTTGTACTCGAGACTATACGAACCTTCGAGGTTGAATTTACAAGTTCCATTCCAGTGGGCAGAGAACTCTCCTGTGTCTCTGTTCAGCTCGTACCCAGTTACTCCTTTGGGAAGAAGGCCTTGAGGAAAACCGTACTGCTGGAGCACTTGGTATGCTGAGAGGATGTTGTAATCGTCCGCGGAGGCAAACGACGTCGTTGCTGAGGTGAAGAAGATGAGAATCGCAGAGAGAAATGGAATCGGAGACATGGGGTTCTGTTGGATTTGGAAATCGGGAAATCAAAGTAGTGATGCAATTTGGTGTTTGGGTGGAAAGAAAACGGGATTTTCTAGTGTTTGCTGTGGTTGTTTGTTGAATTGTTAAATTAAATGGTTTTAAGAATAATAAATGAATAAAAGTGACCCTTTTTGTCATGTTTGCCATTAAATATAGCAAGTTTGTAAAGAGTAGTTGTAGAGTAGCATTTGCATATTAGTATAGGGTAGTCATATTAGGCACCAGTAGTACTTAGTATTTTCTCGACATGTTATGTTGCGATAGATTGATGATACTCCATAAAAGTTGTTATATTAAATTATATGGAACATGATATTTAATTAGATCAATAGCGATATTAACATATAAAAGAGTGATAGACATTGCCCATTTCTTATTAGAACACCTAAACAAATATATTATGAGGTTCTACAAGTGCCACGTTTTATTTTTCACTCTCATTTGCATTAGATGACTGGTTTCTTATTTATTACTTTTCAAATGTTAGTTCACATTCAAAATGATATATTTGAAGATATTGTTGGGAGGTATGAGAAAGATGGTTGGTTTCAAGCAAATTAACTTTTGAAGTTTTGGGTAGTTTTTATTGAGAGATGAAAATATACATTGTTGGTGAAAAATATCGTTTTTGGTTCTTCAAAGACATACAAAAAGGAGAGATTAACAACCGGTCTTCAAATAAAAATTAACTACCGGTCTTCAGGGGGAGTAAGTTAAAATGAAGTTTTTTTTTTTCTTTTACATTAGTCATATGAATTCATCTCAAAATTCTGAGTTTGTTCAATTAATAAATAGACAATCCTCATGTCTCTAATGGTAACAATTAGTCACAATATTTGGCATCATTAGTAAGTGAATAGTAAAAAGTCTTGTCCTTGTGTCCCTATGCCAACTGTCAATCATTGAAATACTCTTATTGGTCACCTGCCTTAAGCTACACCAAACTATTACAAATACAAATAAATAAATAAATAAAACATGTAACACTTCAATTAATTATAATATTTTTCTATATGTTAAAATTAGAACATTTATCAAGCACCATAATTAATAATATCAAATATCAAATCAATGCATCACAAACAATATAAAATACAAAAATTAAGCATAAAAATAAGAGACAAAATTTTTATATGGAAACCTAATGTGGAAAAAAACTACGGAGACCGTAGTTCGATTAAATCATCCACTGTCACTAAAGTTTAATAATGAGATTATAAGTTTTTTTTCTAGTAAAACTAGAGGCTCGCAACAACATCAAGAGTAAATAATTTTGAATTACCAATTAATACAACCATCATCATCATCTCAAAAGATGAATACACAAATAGAAAAAATTTAAGTCACACCAAGTGAGTATTGTAGAAGAGCACCTTAGAGAAGACAATCGCCAAATATGAACTGGTAGATAGGTAGAATACCTTTCAATGATTTACCACCTGAAATTTAAACTAAAATAGATGAGAATCAACCACTTGATCTCCAAATTAAAGTGTCAAAACCTACTTTCTCTCTCTAGATTTCTTCTCTCCTTTCCCTCTCTTTTTTCTTTCTTTCTCTCTCTACTGGTTGTGCTTGTTCTCCATGACACACACTAAAAACGGTCAACTTCTCATTTTTTTCAATTACAAATGGGTTGTTGTCTTTATTTTGGTCAGGCCCACTAAATGTGGTAGACCTAACAAATCTCCCCTTCTGCCTTAATTAGTGGGCTCAACTATGCCTACTCTTGGCCTACACGTTTTAAGCTTCTCCTTAGACAAAGTCTTTGCCAACATATCGAAACCATTCTCATTGGTATGCACCTTTCCTAAGTGCAACTCTTTCATATCAAGGACATCAAAAATCCAATGACATCTAACATCAATATACTTGAATCTTGAATGGAATGTTGAATTCTTGTAGAAGTGAATAAAACTCTGACTATCACAATAAATAATGAAATCATCATTAGAAAACTTTTTTGTAGACACAAAATGATCAAAAGTAGTTCGGGTATATCCATGGATCGACATGAAGGAATCAAACTTCTTGTACCACTGTTTAGGTACCTATTTGAGTCCATATAAGCTTTTTTCTAAGCTTGCACACAAGATTCTCTTTCCCTTAAATTTGAAACCCTTTGGCTGCCCCATGTAAATTTTTTCTTCCAAGTCACCATGAAGAAATACAATTTTCACATCAACTTGTTCTACTTCTAAATTCAAGCGAGCAGCTAAACTAAGAACAACTCTTATAGAAGATGTTTTCACAGTAGGAAAAAATATTTCTTCAGAGTAGGAGAAAAGATTTCAAAATCAATACCTTTCTTCTAATTGAACCCTTCACAACCAACCGTGCCTTGTATCATTGTGAGTCATTGTTTATAGTCTTATGCATGTAAACCCATTTATTTTTTTTTAGAGCTTTCTTCTCTTTAGGCAACTTCACCATGTCATATGTGTGATTCTCATGCAAAGAACTCATCTCTTCTTGCATGGCTCCATCCCACTCATTATTATATGCTCATGTAGGATAATTTCTTGGTAAGTTTTTAGCTCTCCCTCATCAGTGAGCATTATATTCATGAGAATTGTATTTTGAAGTTGGTTTACGCATGTAAATTGTGAATAAGATTTATTTTGGTAAATAAAATAATAATAAAAAAAAGTATAAATATTGACCATACTTTATATAAGTAAAATTATAATAAAAGTAATTTTTTTTATATTTTTAATGTAATTCTTTTTTTTATTATTTTTAATATCTAAATTTGAGTAGTTAGATACAACTTAAATTTAGGTTATATCTTTTTTTTATTAATTTGTGATCTCACCTTCGAACCAAATATTAGATTGATAATATCAGTACAAGTTAGTGTAACCTCTTTTTTCAATTTTTATTTTGGAGGAGTTAGGTGTAACTTTTATAAAATAATGATTTTTAAAAGTGTCCCATGTGCCACTAGTTTTCTATTGGCATGTATTATAACCACCAAGTTTTTGTTTTTTTTTTGGAAGAACAAAATTCAATAATTAACAAGATAGATGGGAATATAGGGAAAATTCTCTTCCTTGGAGTGTACCCGCTCATTAACTAGCAACTCTAGCACTTTTACCCCCTTAGAACTTAGAAATTAGATATGTTGGGGGATTGTCAAAATTTAATGGCTAGGATTTTTACTCCTAAATTGTTACGATTACCATATCGTCTTTCCTAATTTTTTTTTTTGTTTGTTAAATTTTTTTTCATGTTGAAATATTAAATTTTTGTTTAAATTTTATCTCATATAGCTATTGATATTGATGTAGTTGATGTGTTATTATCATATTAGCACCTCATGTGCAATTTATATTTTTTTTTTATTAATTATCAATAAATAAAAATTATATAATTTCAATTTTCTTATTTATTGTTGATAAGAAAATGAATTTTTTAAATTTTAAATTAATTTTTATTTAATTATATACGTAACGTTTATATGACAATGATATATCGACTACATTAACACTAAGACACGTGAATAAATCTTAACAAACGTTCTATATTTTAGCATTGTAAATAGTTCTGAGGATTAATCGAGCAAAAACGTCCAAACAATACGATTTAATAGTAGTATTTATTTGGGAACAGAAATTCTAAATTTTATATTCTCCCTTTAGATAAAAATAATTCTAATTCATCTAATAATTTCAAAATGAGAGAGAGAGAGAGATTAGCTCGTTTGAATTACAAAATGATCTTATTCTTAACTCGTTTGAATTACACAATGACTTTTATGTATTACCCAAACATTCTTTTTGAAGAAAACTAGAAAATCTTAAAAATAGGCTTATTCAAATGGGAAAGAGAAATTAACTAATGATGAGAAATATCACTTTCAAAATGAGCTAATGATCAAAGAAATATCACTTTCAAAATTATGTGAAGAGAGTTATCACAAGCAAAGAAAATTTTGTTTGCCCGAAACTAACAAGAAAATTCAAAGAACATGGGATAACAATTGCCTTGAGCAAACATGAAAAATCAAAGTGGGCGCCTACCATTTATCCTTTAAGAATCCTAGTAATTTCAAAGATCACATTAATTTTAGTGTCACATTATCATTAAATTTAGTGTAAAAAATTATTTTTACTCCAACTACAATATCAAAAATTATAATAAAAATATTATTTATTATTATAATAATTTTAAAATAAAAAAATTAATATTATATTTATTAACTAAAATCACTTGTTATATATAAATAATAATTTAAATAAATTAATATCATGGGTCCATTTGGCACATCTTTTAAAAAAAATTAAAATATGTTTTTCAAAAAAGTTGTGACAAAAACGTATTTAGTAAGCAGTTAAAAATAGCTTATTGAAAAATTTATGAAAAAACTACAGCTAAAAGCTAAAGTTGGTACAACTCAATTTTTAAAAAAAGTTGTTTTTGATTAAAAGGCTCTATAATAAATTATTTTCTTATTGAAAATTTATTTAATTATTTATTATATATTACAAAAAAATAAAATATTTTTTTCAATGAAAAATATTTAAAATAAATAATATTTAAATTTCTAATTTTTATTTTATTTTCAAAAATATTTTGTATTTATATTTTTATTATTAACAAACAATATCAACCTAAGTTTCTTATAAATTATAATTTTTTCTTTTACAAGGGATAAATATATAATGCCTTGCCCTTTAGAACTCGATGTTTTCCACCAAAAATTAGTCATAACCTTCTCAATTTCTTGACAAGTCTCCAAAAGGATAAAGAAAAACACTCATCGCATAAGTTGGTAGAGATTGAACAACAGCTTTAAGAAGAATTTCTTTAGCACGAGAGAGAAACCTACCATTCCAACTTTTGATGTGGTTGATAACTTTATTCTTGAGAAATTCGAGGATAGGTGTTTTCTTTCTACCAATTATGTTTGGCAAGCCCAGATAAAGAGAGCCATCAGTAGCTTCAGGCATACCAAGAGATGTACAGATTTGATGCCGCTGGGTTGCTTCGGTATTGGGACTAAAAAAGATAGAAGACTTTGTAGCATTCACCTTCTGCCCAAAGGCAATTTCAAAAGAGTGGACCATTTGTTTTACACTAACTGTCGTATTTGTAGTAGCTTGGTAAAAGAGATAGTTATCATCAGCAAAGAGCATGTGTGCAATAGAAGGAGCCCCAATAGACACACGACAACCATGAATAATATGGTCATTTTCAAACTTTCTAATTAGGGAAGAGAAGCCTTCAGCACAAATGATAAACAGATAAGTTGATAATGGATTCCCTCGACGAATACCTCGGAAAGGAGTAATCGGTCCCATGATATGACCATTGTGTATAATGGAACATCGTACAAAAGGGACACATTTCATAATTAAATTGATCCACTTACCAGCGAACCCCATACAATGCATAACTGCACGTAAATAATCCCACTCCACACGGTCGTAAGCCTTACTCATGTCAAACTTCATAGCTATGAACCCCTTCTTTCCTTTAGTCTTCCATTTGAGGTAGTGCATGATTGCAAAGGCCACCATAATGTTATCAGAGATGAGCCTACCAGGAATAAAAGCACTTTGTGTTGGTGAGATAACATGATCAATCAATCCTCTCATTCTATTAGCAAGAACCTTTGAGAGAATTTTATAAGAGACATTGCAAAGAGCGATGGGTCGCAAGTCACCCATTGTAGAGAATTGCTTATTTTTCAGAATTAGAACCAGATGTGTGTCGTTTAGACCAGATGTGTGTCGTTTAGACCAGATGTGTGTCGAATGTAGCTGGTGAATGGATTCATCTAGCTTACTCAAGGGTATTTTGAGTGTTGGAATTGAGGGATTTAGATTTAGATCTATAATCGTCTGAGGGGAGGCAGGGTGGTCCTTTGTTTGAGGGGAGGATTGTTGGATGTACAACCAAAGTCCTACATTGGCTAAAAATGGAAAGGATCTTGAGTATATAAGGACGAACACTATCTCCATTGGAATGAGGCCTTTTGGGAAGGTGTCCAAAAATAAATCCGTAAGGGCTTAGGCCCAAAACGGACAATATCATACCAATGTGAAGATAGATAGCGTCTGATGGTCCTTACAATTTTATTCTACTCTATTATTTTATTCTACCTATAGGGACATACAAACAAGGCCCTTTCGACTAGTGGGCAAGCTAGCCCACAACAGGCAAGAGCGGAAAGCTAGCCCGCGATGCCAGTAAGCTCAAACAGCTAGCCCACAACCCTAGTAAACTCGAAAACTACGCCACGACGCTAGTAAACCAAGCAGCTAGCCCACATTGCTAGCAGGCCATGCGTTCCATCTAACCCGCACCTAGGTCCATACTCAACCAAGTTAGCCAAATGGGTCAAGCTAGCTAGATAAGAACTTATCATAAGAGTCGTTAACACCTCCCAAAATGGAAGGAACATGTAGTTGGAGTGAGTCAGACAGAAGTTGTTACAAAGTATGGCCTAACCTAAGGGCCTATGAAGGCAAAGAGAAAGGTTCGATTAGATTATCCAATATCTCATACTCACTCTACATTCACTAAAACCTAAGTCATCCTACTATCACTTGCTCTTTACTCCTCACTGTCATTTGTACCATTATCGAACATCTAATCGACACTAGTTGTTTAGTCGTCACTAACTGTCTAGCTA